>NC_064243.1:102095000-102415750 GCF_003254725.2 Canis lupus dingo
GATGTCATTTCATTTTTACTTTTATACAATAGAGATAATTGGCATGTCACTGGTGATAATTGTGTCACTGGTGTTTTAGAGAATGAAACAAGGGTGATGGATCATAGTGTAGAGTATGTGTTCACTATCTCCTATTCTGTCCTGTGTGCCAGATACTGCTCTAGGCACCAGAGGTGCAGGCCACAACAGACCATGTGTCCCGAGGGAGTTTACACTCTTGCAGCATTGAGAGAGAAGTATACAAACACAGGTAGCAGGAAGTGCTATGGGAGAAAGTAGAAAAAGGATGTAGGTTTCTTTTGGAGGAGGTGAAATCTGACTTATGGTTTCAACTCTATTCTCTACAGGCTCAGTTTTGTGGATGTGACAGTTCTTGGGCAAAGCTAGAAATCTTGTGTGTTGAGCAAGATGAGCTCCTCTGCGAACATCTATGTTGACAATGGTTCCTATGACAAGCTCCTGTCTTACTTGATGGGCCTGGATCAGTCTCAGCTGGAGGAATTCAAGCTGTGTCTCCAGTCCCCACAGCTGCTGCTTGAGAACTTCCGGAAGATCCCCTGGGCAAACTTGAAAGCCATTGATCCCATTAATCTGTTATGTCTGTTGAGTGAATACTTTTCAGAAAAACAGATGTGGGAAGTGACTCTCAGCGTCTTTGAGAACATGAATTTGACTTCGTTGTGTATGGAAATTAGAGCAACGATGAATGGTGAGTGGGTCCACATGAGGGATGGACAGATGAACAGGGGCACAAAGAGACATCTGCCTGGAGCTCATAGGAGCAAAGAGATTGCTGCTGGATTTTTATGGAGTCATACCAAATTGCTAGCTATACCTAAAAAAGAATCTCCCTGGTGGGCTATGAAAGTTTAAGGTAAAGGTATAAAGCTACAAAGATTTGGAGTTCCATCCTGGGAAGGAATGGTGATCCAAAGCAAAAACAGGAAACTAAGAGGTACACTCAGTTGTGTTGCAAATCATCTTTTGAAAGTACAGTGCGGGGATCCCTGGGTAGCTCAACAGTTTAGCGCCTGCCTTCGGCCCAGGGCGTGATCCTGGAGTCCCAGGATTGAGTCCTGTATCAGGCTCCCCACAGGGAGGGAGCCTGCTTCTCCCTCTGCTTATGTCTCTGCCTCTCTCTCTCTCATGAATAAATAAAATCTTTTTTTAAAAAAAGTACAGTGCATTTCTTCCAATGCGCTGTAGTATTAGTAATTTGAGTATAACAGGAGTTTCATGTTTGCTTATGTAGGATTTTTTTTCCTGCAAGGGAAACACTAGGGAAATGCCAACAAAACTGGACCCAGCTGAGCCAAGCCATGAAGGAATATACAAAATGCACACATGCACATACATACTTCAAACATCTACCAGCTACCCTAGCGTGAGCCACACCCACCCAAAATGTACTAATTTTAGATCCTCTCCTTCCACTTTATAAAACCTCACAAGCTATAACCCTTCCCACATCCACAAGCAAGCATCAGACCTTTAAAAATATTTTTAAAAAGTAAAGTGCAAAAAATAAAAAAAAATAAAAAGTAAAGTGCATGCTGTTTATGGTGGCGTTGCAGTAGTTAGCTACCTACCTGGTGTGCTGTTGTATTGTGTAGTATTGTAGTGGTGATGTGTTTCATAACCAGTGAATAAGGGTAAAACTGTGCTACTGGTTTTGTTTCCATCATTTTTTTTAATGTATCACTGATCCATTTTCCTATAAAATAAAGACCCATGTGATTTTTATCTGGTGAGCCTTAGGAGTGTATATGCGACTTTATGGCGGAACCAGTTGTCTCTAAGACATGGGGAAAATCATCCTAACTTTTGCTGGTACTTGTTCAGAGCTAGGCATTGATCCTGATGACTCCTATGCATTTTTTTTAAAGATTTTATTTATTTATTCATGATAGTCACAGAGAGAGAGAGAGGGGCAGAGACACAGGCAGAGAGAGAAGCAGGCTCCATGCATTGGAAGCCCGACGTGGGATTCGATCCCGGGTCTCCAGGATCGCGCCCTGGGCCAAAGGCAGGCGCCAAACCGCTGCGTCACCCAGGGATCCGGACTCCTATGCATTTGAATGTAGTCTTTAACTGCACTCATAAGAAGGAGGTCCTGTTATTCCAGTATTGTAGACAAGGAAACGGGGACCCAGAGCTCAAGTTGCTCAAGGTGACTTGAATCCAGGTAGCAGGTCTCCAGAGGCTCTCACATGTTCATTTATCTTTAGGGTAGTTCTTTCTGGGTTCCAGGTGCTACTCTGAGGACAATGCCAGATGGGTAGTATCACAACTGAGAATGTCTTTGTCCTCTCACTGCATGTACCTTCCACCCTACCCAGGACTACGTCAACAGACTTTGGGTAGGTAAATCTGTAGTTCAGTAAACTTTCCTAGACAGACGAAGGGAAGTCAGAACTGGGAATTTTTTTTTTTTTTTTTTAAGGAATTGGACTTAAATTCTAGGCTGTCATGCTGGCTCTTTTGACAGGCAGCCCCAGCTATATCTAAAGCCTTCGATTTAATGTGTTAAGCTATGGTTTGTGGTAGCAAAGCTGTAATCTGGAGGGGTCTCATCACTGGGTTTATGTGCAACAGAGGAATGCAACGTGCCATGTAGAAGGTGTACAGATAAAAGGAGCTTGGGGCATGAGGAGGAAGCCCAGGATCCAGCTAGCTATGCAGATCAAGTCCTGCAAACCTTGACAACCAATGGAATTATAAATGTTAAGAGCCATGTCTCCTTTAGAGTTATTATCTCTTACAGGACATTGGCTCATAGCAGCTAAGCACTGGGCAGTGGAATAGGAATTATTGCTGTGTGAGTTAGACCTGGAAGGGGCCCTTGTAGCTCATGAAGAATGGAACATTCAGAGTGGTTTTGTGAAACATACAGAGTGAGGCTTGAGTTAGAACCCAACTGGTGGGGATCCCTGGGTGGCGCAGCGGTTTAGCGCCTGCCTTTGGCCCAGGGCACGATCCTGGAGACCCGGGATCGAATCCCACGTCGGGCTTCCAATGCATGGAGCCTGCTTCTCCCTCTGCCTGTGTCTCTGCCTCTCTCTCTCTCTCACTGTGTGCCTATCATAAATAAATAAAAAATTTAAAAAAAAAAGAACCCAATTGGTGCTTTTATTTCTCTAGTATTCTGGTATACAGAAATATTAAAGTGGCTTCTATGAGCTGGGCACTGTTCTACATGCTTGGGATAAGTAAGCAAACAGAGGCTACTCATTTGTGCCCCTCCTTCAGTGGGGGGTGGGGTGGGAAGAGAGGTACTGAATGTGAGAAATACATATACTACGTGGTGTGTTAGGAGGTGACAAATGCAATGGCAAGAGAGAAAGGTGAGTGGGGAGAGTCTTGGGTATGTACTGTAGGGATCAGGTACAGTATTAATCAGGACTGCCTAGCACCATCAAGCTAAAATTGAGCAAAGACTTGGAGGTCAAGCAGTGAGCCATATGGGTATGGGGAGAGAGCATTCCTGACAGGGGATGGCTGGGTTCAGAGCACCTGAGTTGATGGACCTGAAGACGTGATTCCTTTGTCTCTTCAGTCTTAAGCTTGTCAGAGTGATAGTTGGCTCTGTAGAGAGTATCATTGGCCATTTTCAGCCTAGGTATCTCAATATCCCATCACTGTTTGTTTCAGAGATGGAACAGGCATTGGGACCCCAAGATCCAAACCAAGAAGAAGCAGAGATGCCAGAGGAAGAAAAAGGTTTGTATGATACTTTATGGTGATCACAGACAGATTGCTTCATGGGGCATCCTTTTATTGGATCTATAACTGCCACCACCTCTGAAATTTTCTTCAGTTTATAGCATTCAGGAAATTATACCATTCCCAACCTGTTCTTCCACTGCTGCTTGTTGAATAATAAGTTACTGTAACCTGGATAATTTCTCTGACTCTACTCTGTTCTTAGATTATAGTGTCTGTTTCTGGACTTTATGATTTTGTTGCATTAATAGGTAACTTTTTTTGTACCAGTTGACTGCTGGAGATTTCCATGTTGACAAAGTTATACATGCAGCTGTGGAACGGGTTTGGTTTTTTCCAATATTCGTACTAGTGTATAATCCAGAAAGAATCATAGAAACCTAAATCTTGTAATGAAAAACATCAATCCATTTCTCAACTCTTGAGTTCTGTTCTGTAGAAGCAACTATACGCCACTCTAAGCTGCCACTTTCACTATTCCTATGCTCAAAAGGGATTAACACTGCAACCTCTTGGTTTTTCAATCAATTGTCATGGTAGGCAAATACCTCTCTCCCCCAATTATTTTCGTGGAGCAATCAATTTTCAGTGTCCTGGATATAAATCGATGCTGAGCCACATAATACATCAGGATTATATGCTCTTTTCTAGAGCTGCCATAATATATTTCCACAAACTGGGTGGCTTAAATAACAGAAGTTTACTCCCTCAATCTTTCTGGATTAGTCCAAAATTAAGGTATCAGCAGGGCCGTGCTTTCTCCTAGGGTTTGTGGGGAGCAGCATCCTCGTTTATCTGGCTTCTGATGACAATCCTGGGCTTGTGGCTGTATCCCACCAATTTCTGCCTCTGTGGTTACATGGCTACCTCCTGTTTTGTGTCAGAACTCTGTCCCTTGTAAGAATACATTTGGCTACATGTAGGGCAATCCAGGAGAAGTTCCTCTCCTCAGAGTCCTTACATTTGTTATACAAGGTCCTGGGGATTAGGATGTGGACATATTGCATTTTTGGTGGTGGTGGTGGGGTATCGCTGTTCAGCCCCCTACACATATCGTTTTTGGGGAAATCCATTGCCTGTTTGAGCTAACTCCTTTTTAAACTTTCTGTGCTATCATTATCTCCAAATTCGTTGGGAAGTGTAATGCAATGGGATGTAACAAGGAACCTATCAGCTCCCTTGTCACTATTTCTAGACAGTTTCCTGAAGCTGCACATCCTTCCCTATCTGGGACTAGAGACTCTCCTGGGCTTGATTTAATCTCAAATTCCACTTTCTACTCTTGAATGTTGCTGTCCCCCTTTTGCTTAGGTCCTACCTCCATCTGTCTTCCTTACCACTGTTTCAGGGGTCCCCCTTTATAATAACTTAGAAAAGTCAGTATGGGGGAATCTCTTTGAGAGCTTGCCTGATAATTTCTCTAGTGTGCCCGTGATGAACAGCATGGGTATAATTGTCTGGTTTGAGAGTGCTTCTCCTTCTGTTTCTTTTTTTTTTTTTTTCTTTTTTCTTTCTTTTCTTTTCTTTTTTTTTTTTTTTAAGATTTTATTCATTCATGAAAGACAGAGGCAGAGACCTAGGCAGAGGGAGAAGCAGGCTCCCTGTGGGGAGCCTGATGCGGGACTCAATCCCAGGACCCTGGGATCACGACCTGAGCCAAAGGCAGATGCTCAACCACTGAGCCACCCAGGTGCCCCTCCCTCTATTTTTCTGGTCATCTAGTGCCCAGTGTGGCTAAACCTTGATAACTTAGGTCATATACAATGTAAGAAATTCCTATCTCTTACACTATGAAAGCCTATGGGGTCCTCCACCCTTGTGTTCTGAAATGTTATGGGGTGACTAGGCTTGGGGGTCCTTACCCTCTTAATTGGGATGGATACTAAGCAGGACATTTAACTATAAAAACATGCTTTTCTGCTCTCAAATATTCAGCATTATTATTTTTTTTTTGGCATTAATTATTCCATCTCTGTTCTTTTTCTGCAACTCTAATCAGGCATTGTGTTTCCTGGGACTAACATTAGATCATAACTTTTTTTTTTTTTTTTTTTACAAAATTTATTTTTTAAATTATCTTGGGTATAGTTGACATGTTACATTGGTTTCAGGTGTACAACTTAGCGATTCAAAGGTTTATACATTATGCTGTGCTTACCATAAGTGTAGCTGCCATCTGTCCCATTACATCAGTATTATAATATCATTGACTAATATTTCCTATGCTGTGCCTTTTATTCCTGTGACTCATTCGTTCCATAACTGGAACCCTGTATCTCCTCTTTACCCATTCTGCCTTCCCCCCAGTTGTAACTTTTTAATCCCATGCTACCATCTCTGTTTTTGTTAAAACTGTTTTAAAGATTACTTCAACTTTCTTTTTCTTTAATATTTATTTATTTATTTATTTATTTATTTGAACAAGAGTGAGCGAGCACGAGCTGGGGGAGTGGCAGAGGGAGAAGAAGCAGGCTCCTAGCTAAGCAGGGAGCCCAATGCAGGGCTCAATCCCAGGACCTTGGGATCATGTCCTGAGCTGAAGGCAGATGCTTAACCAACTGAGCCACCTAGGCTCCCGTCTTTTCTTTCTTTTTTCTTTTCTCTCCTCCCTCCCCTTTTCTTTGCTTTCTTTTCTTTGCTTTCTTTTTTCTTTCCTTTCCTTTCTTTTTTAAAGATTTTATTTATTTATTCATGAGAGACACAGAGAGGCAGAGACACAGGCAGAGGGAGAAGCAGGCTCCGTGCAGGGAGCCTGATGCGGGACTTGATCCCAGGACTCCAGGATCACGCCCTGGGCCCAAGGCATGCTAAACCTCTGAGCCACCCAGGGATCCCCCCACTTTTTTTTTTGAAGATTTATCCATTTATTCATGAAAGAGAGAGGCAGAGACACAGGCAGAGGGAGAAGCAGGCTCCTCATGGGGAGCCTGATGTGGACCTGATCCCAGGACCCTGGGATCTCGCCCTGAGCTAAAGGCAGATGCTCAACTGCTGAGCCACCCCGGCGCCCCTCCCTTCAACTTTCTATCATACCTTTTGTGAAGTCTATTTCACCAATAATAATTTTAGTATCAAAACTCTTAACAGTATTTCTTCTTATTAATATCCTTTTCAAATATAATATCTTTTAAAATTTTTCTTCAACTTCTGGAGCAGTTTTTGGTTCCCAAAGTTCTCTGTTTCTTGGTTAGAATAAAGTGATTACACAAGCAGATATAAATGGTACAGTGTGCTTAATATTTTAGTGTCTCCTATATTATCAATTAATTCCATAAAGGTAGCCAGCTTAAAAATTTGGTGTTCTTCCAGCTTTTCTTCATGAATTAGATTATATATCAGTTTGTATCAAACAACAAGCAGTACAAACATATTAGCCTCACTCTTTAATAGCTACTTTATATACCATTGTATGGGCATATCATATATTGTATGGCCTATATATAGCTTACACTGTTGGTAGAAATTTAGGCTTCTGGGTGTGTGCATATTAAACAGTACTTCTATAAACATCCATGACCCATTATGTACATCTGCAAGTATTTCTGTAGAAGATGTGCCTAAGCTAGAACTCCTGAATCAAAGCACATGCAGAATCTAAGCTTTGAAGGTAAATTGATCTTCTAAAAGGCTGTATAAAGTGACTTCTCCAATGATACTATGAATGTTTGTTTTGCTGTCCTGCTATCAACACAGATTCTTTTTTTTTAAGATTTTATTTATTCATGATATATATATATATATATATATATATATAGGCAGAGACATAGAGGGAGAAGCAGACTCCTCACAGGGAGCCTGATGTGGGACTTGATGCCAGACGCCAGGATCTCGCCCTGAGCCAAAGGCAGATGCTCAACCACTGAGCCACCCAGGTGCCCCAACACAGATTCTTTCAAATATTTGCCAACTTGATAAAAATTCTGCTCTGATTTAATATTTGGTTTGCATTTGTTCTATGAGTGAGTTGAAAACTGTAATTGCTTTTAGCCTGTTTATTTCTTGCAAAATAACCATTTATTCTCCCCTTCTACTTTTTTGGGGGTTTGTGCTTGCTCTCTTCCTTTTCTTTTTAATTTTTAAAAAAAATTTTCATATTTTTTTTATTGGAGTTCGGCTTGCTGTCTTCTTTATTGACTTGTAAGGGCACATTACTCATAGAAAATGAATGACCTCGTAGTCTGTCCTATAGATGGCAAGTATTCTCTGTCATGCAGTTTTTCTCTTTTGAATTTACATGTGTGTGTTTATGTTCTGCTTTATTTCATCTGGATAGCAAGACTTCTCTTGGCTAGATGGCGGCGAGGCAGAGACAGGAAGGGTAGCTCTGCTGTAGCTGCCACCTGAGGTTTTTTTTTTTTTTTTTTTTTAAGATTTTATTTATTTATTCATGAAAGACACAGAGAAAGAGAGGCAGAGACACCGGCAGAGGGAGAAGCAGGCCCCCTGCATGGAGCCTGATGTGGGACTTGTTCCCAGATCCGGGGATCACACCCTGAGCCAAAGGCAAATGCTCAACCACTGAGCCACCCAGGTGTCCCTGCCACCTGTGTTTAGATTCACATGTTTTCCAATTCTTGCTGCATGGAAGGGAACAAAGGGCAGGGGGAGATGGATTTCCTTGTACTGAGGAAGAAGGTCCTAGAGGAGTCCCTCTTTGAATCCATGAGATCCATTTCTTAAAGGTTGAATGGTCCAGTCTTGAGGTCAGTCCAGAACAACAGTTCTTGTCTGGAGATGGGGTAAAGCTCTGCAAGGTTGAATATTTGAGGCATGCCAGCCTTCAGGGACCTTTGATAATCTGAGCAGAAAGGACCCCACCTCCAGAAGATGACATTTCTCCTCTGGTAGGTAAAAGAAAAAATGTTTTTCCATTCTTTCCTGCTTATTTAGAACTTCTACACCAGGGAACTGGGGTTCAAATTAGTTGAAGTATCCACAAAGCATCACAGCCCTAAAGAAAATGCGAGGGTGGGGCTTTGGTATTCCTACTCTCCTGCTCTTTCCACTAGAAGTAAGTGTGTGTGTGTGTGTGTGTGTGTGTGTGTGTGTGTGTGTGTAGTAAAAGGAATCCTCTCCACCAAGATATTTAAGCCACAAGACCAGAATGCATGTACAACTTTATTTTCGTTAGCAATTCCCACACCCTTGTTACTAGAAATTATTAGTAATCCTATCGGTTCTACTCTCAATATGTACCTTAAGTCGATTCATCTTCTTTTAAATACTATCCTCTAGTTCTTCACAAGCTCTATTCAAGTGTTTCCACAAAGAACCAGGGACCTATTGTTGTTGCTGTTATGTTATCAACGGATATGTTTGACCAAACCTACCCACTTTGACTTAAACAGAAGCTGCTTCATAAGTGGGTTCTTTGCTCCTTTCTTGTACCATAACTCCCTCTCCAAGCAACAGTGACCTTTTATTTTTTTTTAATTTATTTTTTATTGGTGTTCAATTTACTAACATACAGAATAACCCCCAGTGCCCGTCACCCATTCACTCCCACCCCCTGCCCTCCTCCCCTTCTACCACCCCTAGTTCATTTCCCAGAGTTAGCAGTCTTTACGTTCTGTCTCCCTTTCTGATATTTCCCACACATTTCTTCTCCCTTCCCTTATATTCCCTTTCACTATTATTTATATTCCCCAAATGAATGAGAACATATAATGTTTGTCCTTCTCCGACTGACTTACTTCACTCAGCATAATACCCTCCTTTTAAAAATGTAGATTAGGGCTTATTATCTCTTGACCTTTAGAACAAAGCTACTTGTGACCAGCCCCTCCTCACAGTTGAGTGCCGCTGTCGGGTACCTCTTTCACTGTGCTCTAGAATGTTCTTACTTTTGTCTCAGGGCCTTTACATTAGCCCTTCACTCTGCCTGAAAGCCTCTCTTTCTACATCTTGGACTGGCGGCTTCTTGTAATCCTGGTGTTAACTGTCCTGCAGAAGGCTCTACAGATCCCTTCTGCCCTTCAAAGGGCATTCTCAGTCTCATATTCTGTGTTTATTTGTGTATATATTCAAACTATTCTGCTATCTTTGCTACTTTCTACCACCATACTCCTCCCAAAAGCTAGACTCTCAGAGGTAGAACTTGTTTGTCTTGCTCAAGGTTTAATATTAAAAACTTACTATTCCTAAGGCTGAAATTCATTTTGACCATTGTTTGGTTTTTGCCTCACTTCTCTGTTTTAGTTCACAGAAGAAGATACAGAGAGAGGATGAAGGCTAAAATATTGATGATGTGGGACAACATGCCATGGCCTGAAGACCATATATATCTCCGCAATGTAACTGAGAAGGAACATGATGAACTGAAGAGCCTCCTGTATCCTAACAGGACTGGAGCCCAGCCACAGACAATCATCTTGGAGGGAATAGCAGGGGTTGGGAAGACCACTCTGGCAATGAAGGCCATGCTGCATTGGGCAGAGGGCTTTCTCTTTCAGCAGAGGTTCTCCTATGTTTTCTTTATCAGCTGCCATAAAGTTAAAGACATGAAGGATACCACATTTGCTGGCTTGCTTTCCTGGGACTGGCCTGACTCCCAGGTCCCCATTGAAGAGCTCATGAGTCACCCCGAGAGGCTCCTGTTTGTCATCGATGGCTTTGAGGAAATGGACATGCCTTCCAACTTGGACAACAGCCCACCATGTACAGACTGGTATCAGCAACTCCCAGTCAACAGAATCCTGTTCTACTTGCTGAAGAAAGAATTGGTTCCCATGGCTACCTTACTGATCACAACCAAAGAGTATAGAACCAAGGATCTTAAAAAGTTGTTACTGAATCCATGGTTTGTACAAATCTTAGGGTTCACAGAGGGAGACCGGGAAGAATATTTCATCAGGTACTTTGGTGACCAAAAAAAAGCTAAGAAAGTCTTGTATTGGGTAAGAAAAAATGAGACCCTGTTTTATTTCTGCTCTGCCCCCCTGGTATGCTGGACTGTGTGTTCCTGCCTGAAACGGCAGATGGTAAGAAATCCTCATTTCCAGATAAGCACCCAGACCACCACCAGTCTGTATGTTCATTTTTTCTCCAGCTTGTTTGCCACAGCAGAGGTGAGTTTGTCAGAGCAGAACTGGCCAGGGCAGTGGAGTGCCCTATGCTCTCTGGCTGCAGAGGGGATGTGGTTTAGGAACTTCACATTTACAAAAGAGGACCTCAAACACAAGTGCCTGGAAGCCCATCTCATTGGTTCTCTCCTCAGGTTGAATATTCTTCGTAAGGTAAATGACTGTGAGGAGTGTGTTACTTTTACTCATCAGAGTTTCCAGGTGTTTTTGGGGGCCATGTTCTATGTACTTTGGGGGACAAAAGGATCCATTGGTGGCCCTGCAAAGCATGAAGAGATGAGGGTGCTACTGAATAATGCTTTGGTTGACAGAAACTTCTATTGGAATCAGATGGCTCTTTTTTTCTTTGGCCTTTTAAAAAGAAGCCTAATAAGAGAACTGGAAGATACTTTGTGTTGTAAAGTGGGTCAAAGGATAATGGATGAATTATTAGAATGGGCAGAGGAATTAAAAAGTTATGACATTGTCCTTAACCGTTTTGAGTTCCTACACTTTTTTTCATGCTTATATGAGACTCAGGAGGAAAACTTTGTAAGGCAAATTTTGAGTCATCTCCTTGAAGCTGACATCAATATTTTTGGGAATCAACAACTCCAAGTTTCTTCATTTTGCCTAAAGCACTGTCGAAGTTTAAGTAAGCTAAGGCTTTCTGTCACCAGTTCCATCCTTCAAACGGAATTGACTTTCAGTGTGGAAACTCTGGAGTGAGTAATGCAAACCATTTCCCTCCCATCTTTCCAGGCTCTGAGTTCTTCCATGAAGAACTGGGGATATGTTATGTTATCATTGGTTATGATTGACCAAGCACTCTAGGTCATTCCAACCTAGAAGACTATTTCCCTTTAGGTGTCCTGTAGGGATTCCCCAGGTACTTCAGTTGATCAATTTTGCGGTGGAGCTTCCATTTCAGGTCCTGCAAAGTGAAGGTGTATGTGCCAGGCATTGTGCTAAGATCTCTACCAAAGCTATGTCCATTACTGAATGGAGGGTAGGGTGTTATTGCCACTCATAGATGAGAAAACTGAATAAAAAACTGAATTTTCTTATGTCAGTATAGCCACTAAGCAGCTTAGCCTGCATCAATGCTCAGCTCTCTTCCAGAGCTCCAGATCTCAAAATGCTGGTGCCTCTCCTTTGAGCATGAGTTGGGGTGGGGATAGGTCCAATTGTGTCAACTAAATCCTGAAGCTTATTATGAAGAGTTTGTACTTTTGCCTCTTGGAAGAGGAATCCCAAAGATACTTAAACTACTTCTAGTTCTTACCCTATGACCTTTTCCCATTGCTGATATTGTTGACTTCCAGTCTAGGAGATAAGTCGATCTGAGTGTTCTAGATATTTTAGGCCCTAAGAGTGTTTTCTAAACTCCTCTCATGAGACAGAGGTTACTATGTGTTCCCAAATCCTTTGCTTGATCCTCAGACCTTCAAGAAATACCAGTTCAATTTTGGTTGTACAAATAGAAATTTTGAGAAGATTAATCTGTGTTTGCCCAGATTGGAATATTCATAAGATGTTTGGTTTTGGGGTCCGGAGTCCTTAATATTTAATATATATTGGCTGTCATTTATTTGTCCAGTCTTAGATTCCCTAAAACCTAAATAGGGGCTTTATTTAGGTAGTATTCACTTTGGGTTATGTAAGTGTCCTTACTACCAAATGTTTTCCAAAGGATAATACCATTTATTGTAAGGATTAATACTCCATCAACACTGTTCCTCACCTTACACACAATTATCCTAAAGCTGAAGATGTCATGTTTTCCCTAAAGTTGATAACAGACTTTCCAATGTTAAGGACAGTCTGTTTCCCTATAGTATTTCTTTCCCTTGGTGGTTTTTAATTCTGTTGTATCTCAGAATTAACTGGGATGTTAAACATATGAATAGGTGGCATGTGTATACACACACACACACACACACACACACACACATGCACACCATGGTTGGAAATATTGCTCTACCCAATGCTAGAATTCTGGGCTCATCATGTAGAATTTTATATTCTTCAGATGATTTTAATGTGTTCTTTGTTTTACTTTCTTCACTGGAGATAAAAAATCTAATTCATGATTTGGATGCTCTTTTACTCTTGTAAATATTGAGAGCCTACTACATTAAAGAAATTCCAAATTTCTAATAACCCTAAGTTCTAAATATTTGCATAAACCATTTTAATTGCAAAACTCTATGAAGGTAAGTTTTATTTATTTTTAACGGTCATATTACTTTTAAGTAACTCTTAAAAATCAGATTTAAAATGATAAGGTAATACAAATTCACAGCACTAACAAAGGTACAGAAACAAATAAGATGAAAAGTAAAAGTCCCCACATATCCTAAAACCCCATTTCCTTTTTCTAAAATTTATTTTTTTATTGGATTTCAATTTGCCAACGTATAGCATAACACCCAGTGCTCATCCCATCAGTGCTCCCCTCAGTGCCCCCCCCCCGCCCACCTCCCTTTCCACTACCCCTCGTTCATTTCCCAGAGTAAGGAGTCTCTCATGTTCTGTCTGAGGGTAAGTTTTATTATGTACATTTAGAGATAGAAAATTGGAGCATGGAGATTAAATCATATTATAGGTAACACAGCTCTGAATTTATCTTAGGTCTTGTCTGAACTTATGGATTATACCAATGGCCACCTTGCCCGTGGCCTCGCTTATGCAGTTTGTTTCCTCTGAAAAGGATGGTTGAGGATTGTTGGAATAAAAGATCCAGAACTGTAAGAACTATACTTTGGGGGCCATGATTTTCCTGCCTGGAATGCCAGTGAATTCCTACACTTCCTTTGGGACAGTTTTTGCCTCCTGTAGACCACCTCTAGGTGTTACTTTAGTAACCCTTCTTTCTTTCTCTCATAAACAACAAGGCCACATTCCAAGATTTATCAGTGGCAAGATATTTGCTCCGTGTTTTGCAATGGGCATGTGAGTGAGCTGGATCTTAGTAACAGCAAACTTAATACTTCTTCAATGAAGAAACTCTGTTATGAGCTGAGAAATCCAAGGTGTAAGCTCCGAAAACTGACGTAAGTGTGACACAGTTTGAAAAGTTCCATTGGAAAATAATCTGGCATTTTCCTCTTGATTGCTGCAGTGAGTATCTGTTTTCCAGAAAGTAAGCTCAGGTGCTTGGGAGAATAAAATAAATAAATGTGTTTGTGTGAGTTTAGGCAAAGACTTGGCAGTCTGTCATGAGTGATCTTGCATGAGAGGTACAAGTAGACAAACTAGTTTTTCCATAAGACTGCTATTTTGAGCTGAATATGAAGAAGCAGAAAACTTGTAGCATGTGATTGGGACAAAACATTTGAGGAGAGCCAGAGTTTATGTGGAGCCCTATGAAGGGTTGGGTCTTAAGGAAAGGTGGGTAGTTTGTGGTGAAGCATTTGTTCATTCAATGGATACTTATTGAGCATCTCTTATTCATTCTGAGCTTATAGCAGTGAATGGAATGGATAATTCTTGCCTTCACAGAGCTTACAGTGTTGGAGAAACAAGCTTAAATGACCAGAGTAGTGTACGAGACAGTGAAATTTCCCAAAGCAGGAGGAAATCGTTAAGGCACTCAGGGTGTGGAAGAGGAGGCTTTGCATTTTTTGATAGAGCTAGCAGAAGGGCCTCTCTTATCTCAAAAATATTTGAGTAAATATCTACTCACTGGAGCTGAAGCATCGTTTTAGACTGAAACCTCTCACATGATGTAAATAGAGATCACAGGGTCCCAAATCTGACTCAAAGTTAGAGAAGAATAGAGGTGGCGCTTGAATAAGCAGCCAGGGAAGAGCTGCTACCTGAGTGAGGACAGAGTGAGTGACTCTTGGAGTTCGAGAAGGTGTTGGGTTGGATGCTCTGGGGTCCACACCAACTTCCTACTGTTCCTCTGAAATTCAGTACTACCTTGAACTCTGAAAACCAGATGCATGCACTGATTCAGTGAGTTAAGAGAGATTTGCCAGTAGTGACTGTCCTCAAACTTCAGTGTATTCTGTGAACGGGATCAAACACACAGGAGGCAACCTTAAACATCCTTTATTAGGATATGACTTTTTCATCTTTTCCTCTTGCCCCTCCATTTTGGTCTTATCACTTAGTTCTAAAGATGAGGAGAAACAGATTTAAGAAAAAACAAGAGGAGAGATATATTCTCACCAGACCATCCTGGGTTGGGGTGTGTGTGCGGGTGTGTGGGTGTGTGTGGGTGGGGGTCATCCCCTGCCTAGAATAGTGGGCAGCTCCAGGGTCTCTTATGGCAAACTTGGTGGGGGAGAGGATTAATTCCTGATTGAATACTTCCAACTATGCTTCAATATTTGGATTCCTTATATATGTATATCCTTGAGGGAGGCGGTGCATGTGTGTGCATGTGTGTACGTGTGTGTGTGTGGTAGAAAGTCAAGAAGAGGAAGCATTCCCCTTCACGAGGCCAGCCATCACTTCCTCCCTTCCTCAGGTGCAAATCAATAACTCCTGTGAAGATTCTGAAGGAGCTTGTCCTTGTCTTACATGGTAACAACAGGCTGACCCATCTGAACTTGAGCTCGAACAACTTGGGAGTTCCTGTGTCCACGATGATCTTTAAAACCTTGAGGCATTCAGCCTGCAACCTCCAGTATCTGTGGTAAATCTCTGGTTTTCCAGATCTGTCCTCCACATCACCCCTAGCTTCGTGATGCCTTGGGAGGATGGGACTCAGCATGGCAGCAAAAGGGATGTAGAGAAAAAGGAACAAAGGGAACAAGTATGTGGGTACAGGGCAGTGCTTTGCAAAACTTAATGTCTACCAGACCCATCTGAGGGCGCATGTTAAAATGCAGGGTCCTGGGATCCATGCCCTAAGACCCAGCAGTGCTGCTGGGGGGCCTGATAGCTAGCATTTCCAATAGGCTCCAAGGTGGTGCTAGACCATGGACCACACTCTGAGTGGCACAGACGTGGGGGCCATCCTGCCTGGGGTAAGGATGAGGAACAAGGAGAAATAAGCTTTTGTGGAGAAAGGCCTCCAAATGAAGACCCCTCTTCCCTGGAGTAACTGCCTGTGTTGGGGCCCCTTTGTTAGGTTGGAATCATGTGGCCTTACCCCTCTGGTGTGTCGTCATCTCTTTGTGGAGCTCAGCAGGAACTCCAGTGTGAGCTTTCTCAGCCTGGGGGACAATGATCTCTCAGGTATGAAGGGTCTGCAGGGGCCCTCTGGGATGTCAACATCTTCCCTGAAGGAGCTGTCGTAAGTCCTCTTGCCTTGTCAAAATGGTGTCTTTGCAAGGTTAAGTGGCAGGGTGGGGTGGCAGTGGGAGCATTTCTGGGGGGAACTTGGGGATCCCCCTATTGTAGTTACCTACCCCCAATGACACACTCTTTATCTTCATTCTTTTTCACCCTACTCCTTAGGGCTCTCTCTTAAGACAGCTTTGCCCTCACCTTAATTGTGGGAGTTTTGCTTGCCAGCCTTCCCTAAACTTAGTGGTTTTATTTTTAATTAATTTATTATTAAGGATTATTTATTTGAGAAAGAGGGAACATGAGCGGGGTTGGGGGGCAACAAGGAGGGGCAGATGGAGAAGCAGACTCCCCACTGAGCAGGAAGCCCAATGCAGGACTTGATCCCAGGACCCTGAGATCATGACCTGAGCTGAAGCAGAAGCTTAACTAAGCCACTGAAGTGCCCCATTTTTTAAAAAAATATTTTATTTATTTGAGAGAGGAGGAGGAGGAGAGAGAGCACAACTGTGAGAGGGGGCAGAGGGAGAGTCAGATTCCTCGCTGAGCAGGGAAAAATCAGTGGTTTTAAACTGGGGGTGATCTTGTCCCCTAGGGGATATATGGCAATGTCTGGACACTTACTTGGCTCTCACAATTGGGAGAGGAGGATGCTACTGGCATGTAGTAAGTGGAAGCCAGGTATGATCAATATCCTTCAATGCACTGGAGGACTCCCTACTCCCCCTACACACACACACACACACACACACACACACACACACACACACACACACACCAGCACCAGAAAGAATGATCTAACCTGAAGGTCAGTAGGGCTGATATTGAGAAACTTCACCCTTTCTTCTTAAAGCTTTTGTTCCTTATCCAGTTTAATCTTTTCATGATGTTTCGGTCCCAGATGTGTGGCTAAAGGAACTGGGAGTTAAAGAGAAAGTGGGAATGGCTGAGGCTTACCCTGCACTTGTAACTTCCACAGCCTGGAGAAATGCAACCTGTCAGCAGCCATCTATCAGGATCTGGCACTGCACGTCTCTAGCACCCAGAGGACAACTCGACTATGCCTGGGATTTAATCCACTCCAAGATGATGGTGTGAGACTCCTCTGTGCTGCCCTGACTCATCCTGAGTGTGCTTTAGAGAGACTGGTGTAAGTTTCTCTTGGCTCCATTTCTAGAAGTGACTCTCCTTGGGGGTGGGCATGGAGGAAAACAAGAAGTCCTTCATTCAGGACCCATTTATATCATTAAGTTCTAACATGCATTGAGTGATTACTCCATGTGCTAAGCATCATTCTAAACACAGGTTTTGAGTAGCACCTTGGGATTTGTTGAATCAATCTGGAAGTTGTGCCAAGGACCTCAGTTTTAACAAGGATACTGGGACATTATGATCTAGTCAAACAACCTCTGAGCTCCTATCCCCAGACACAGAGCTGGGCACCAAGGTTGGGGTGGTAGACAAGACAGACAAGCTTCTTGCCTGTGTGGAGGATGCAGATGTATCAGTGAGATCCCCAAAATCAAAAACTAGTAGTTCAGCTAGGAGGAAAAACAAAGTGGAATAAGTAGACAAGAAGTAGTGGGTTGGTTTCCTGGTAGTCTTCTCTCATCAGTCTATCCAAGTAGGTGACACTGAAGCCACCAGACATTAAAGAAGCCACATGCAGAGGGAAGGAAGAGGAGGGCAGAGGATCTGAGGGTGGAGTGAGTTTGGGGTGTCATAGGAACAGCAAGACCACTAGTAAGGCTGGGGTAACGTGAGTGATGGGCAATGATAAAGCTAGAGAGGAGACAGGACGATGCCTGGAATATGCTCTGGTGGGAAGGAATCCATTTTGTTTGGAGGAGAAATGTCATCTGAGGACTGGAGTTTGTATGGGGACATACTCTGAAAGATCACCCAGACTGCTGTTGAAAGGTGGACTATAATGAAAGCAAAAAATAGGAGCAGAAGCAAGTGCCTGTAAATCAGGCAAGAGGATGAGAGCACATTGGCCAGAGTGAGATGGTAGGATTTGGAGTATACTTGAAGGTAGGAGCAATGGGACTTCCTGATGAATTAGTGGCAGTTTAGGAAGGAAAGAACTGAAACACCTCCAGGTGATTGGCTTGGCAGCTGGGTGAAAGGTGGTGCCATTTTCTGACATGGGGGAGGACAGGGGAGGATGAGGTTTGAGTGTAAGGGGTTGGTTTGGGACATGGGAGCATGAGATGCCTATTAACCACATAGAGATGTTACCCGAGGAGGTGTATGTAGGGCTGTAGGTCTCCAGGGGGTTGCCAGGTGAGGATGAGTCTACTGGTAGTGGTAGGTGCCAAGTGTGATTTCGTAGATGTTTTCTACTTTAGCTACACTGTGCTTCTCTGGGGCAGGTGTGGAATAGATGAAGAGATGGATTTTCCTGGAATTGGATATTGTTCAGGTGAGTATAAAAGGTACATCCAAGGGGGCAAATGGTGAAAGACCATAGAATCTGAGCTAGGGACCCAAGGGTTAGCACTCACTCAGCCCTGAGCCTCCAAAAACCGTAATATGGGATCCCTGGGTGGCGCAGCGGTTTAGCGCCTGCCTTTGGCCCAGGGCGCGATCCTGGAGACCCGGGATCGAATCCGACGTCGGGCTCCCGGTGCATGGAACCTGCTTCTCCCTCTGCCTGTGTCTCTGCCTCTCTCTCTCTCACTGTGTGCCTATCATAAATAAAAATTAAAAAATAAAAATAAAAAATAAAAAAATAAAAAAATAAAAACCCCGTAATATTAATAGCTAATTAATACATATGTAATATGAACTAATATGACAGTTATAGGTTATATTAAGAATATATATAATTATGCTTATAGCAATATAATATATAATTAGATATTTAATATAGATACATTAATATATAACATAAAATATCTTATATATAATCTCTTTAATCATGATGTTATACAATAACATCATGTAAATATAACCTATCACCTATATATTTTAGATCTATAATATATATGGTATACATATTTATTATATATATCTAATGCTGATAGAATCTCTTTATATTCCATATCTCCTACAACTTGTATTGCACACTTGCCAAGTACTGTCCCAAGCACTGCCTGTCACGGCTCATGGGATCATCAATAGTGCTGTGATGGGCCATCATAATCTCCAGCTTAGCAAGAAATGAAGGCTGGAGGGAATAATGCAACATGCCTGACAATAGTTAGTAATGGCTGAGCAGCATTTGAACCCATGTCTGACTGGTTCCAGAGCCTTAGGTTCATTCCTAGCTGCCTCCAGGTCATTTAAAATGTTTTCCCTTCTATTTATTTTTTATTTTTACTTAAAAAAATTCTCGCATCAAACTTTTTTGACACGTGAGAAGTCCTATGTATTTCGAGTACAAGTTGGTAAGTTAGGGGAGAAGTACACACCCATGAGACCATCACCACCATTAAGGCCATACATGTATCTGTCCCCTTCCAAAGTTTCCTCCTTCCCCTTTTTTATTATTAAACTTCTTTGTGCTATCACTTAAGATAGAAAATTTAAATACATAGAAAATTCTAAATCTTAGAGAACTATAAGCACACAATACTGTACTGTTTAACTATAAGTGCAATGCTGTATGATAGATCTTCGGAACTTGCTCTTCTTGCGTTACTGAAACTTGAGATATTTTGACCATCATCCTGTTTTTTTTTTTTTTTTTTTTAAGATTTGAGAGAGCGCAAGCCGGGGGCGGGGGGCAAAGGAAGGAGAGAGAGAGAATCCTCAACAGACTCCCTGCTAGGAGCAGAGCCCAACACAGGGCTCAATCCTAAGACCCTGAAAACATGACCTGAGCTGAAATTAAGAGTCAGAAGCCTACCCAACGGAGCCACAAGGCACCCCAATCATTACCCCTTTATTTATGTATTTATTTATGTATGTATGTATTTATTTATAAATAATAGATTTATTTTTAATTGGTGTTCAATTTGCCAACATACAGAATAACACCCAGTGCTCATCCCGTCAAGTGCCCCCCTCAGTACCTGTCACCCATTCACCCCCATCCCCCGCCCTCCTCCCCTTCCACCAACCCTAGTTCATTTCCCAGAGTTAGGAGTCTTCATGTTCTGTCTCCCTTTCTGATATTTCCTACCCATTTCTTCTCCCTTCCCTTCTATTCCCTTTCACTATTATTTATATTCCCCAAATGAATGAGAACATATAATGTTTGTCCTTCTCCGATTGACTTATTTCACTCAGCATAATACCCTTTCATCCACGTCGAAGAAAATGGTGGGAAAAAAAACAAAAAAAAAACAAAAACAAAAAAAAAAAAAAACAAAAAAAAAAAAAAAACAAAAAAAAAAAAGAAAATGGTGGGTATTTGTCATTTCTAATGGCTGAGTAATATTCCATTGTATACATAAACCACATCTTCTTTATCCACTCATCTTTTGATGGACACCGAGGCTCCTTCCACAGTTTGGCTATTGTGGACATTGCTGCTATAAACATCGGGGTGCAGGTGTCCCGGCGTTTCATTGCATCTGTATCTTTGGGGTAAATCCCCAGCAGTGCAATTGCTGGGTCATAGGGCAGGTCTATTTTTAACTCTTTGAGGAACCTCCACACAGTTTTCCAGAGAGGCTGCACCATTTCATATTCCCACCAACAGTGCAGGAGGGTTCCCTTTTCTCTGCATCCTCTCCAACATTTGTGGTTTCCTGCCTTGTTAATTTTCCCCATTCTCACTGGTGTGAGGTGGTATCTCATTGTGGTTTTGATTTGTATTTCCCTGATGGCAAGTGATGCAGAGCATTTTCTCATGTGCGTGTTGGCCATGTCTATGTCTTCCTCTGTGAGATTTCTGTTCATGTCTTTGGCCCATTTCATGATTGGATTGTTTGTTTCTTTGCTGTTGAGTTTAATAAGTTCTTTATAGATCTTGGAAACTAGCCCTTTATCTGATACGTCATTTGCAAATATCTTCTCCCATTCTGTAGGTTGTCTTTTAGTTTTGTTGACTGTATCCTTTGCTGTGCAAAAAGCTTCTTATATTTTAAACCACTAATGACCAGCATGTTCTTGATGTGCTCATTGCGTAAATCTGGGAAAGGATAAGTAACACAGATACTCAGCATGTTCTGGACTGAGGCTAAGGGGGACACCATGGTTGAATTCAGAGGCAGAGCCCGATGCTTGTGTCCCCAGGGGCCTCCATTTGGAATACTTTCCTGAGCATCTGTCTCTGTGGCTCTTGCCCCATAGGCTCTGGTTCTGCCAGCTTGGTGCGCCCAGTTGCAGGTACTTGTCAGAGGCTCTCCTTAAGAACAAGAGTTTGACACATCTGAACCTGAGGAGGAATAAGCTGAGAGATGAGGGAGTGAAGTTTCTGTGTAAGGCCCTGAGTCATCCGGACTGCAGCCTACAGAACCTGGAGTGAGTTCAACTGCCTTTCTGTCCTCCAGATGTTGCAAAGAGAGCATGTGAATTGACTTGCAAATGCCTGAGTTCCATGTAGAGCTGGAGCCCTGGGTGTAGACATGATTGCTCACATAGAGGAACTTCAGATTCTATTGGAGGAGGTAGATGGGGATGGGTGGTGGTGCCTATGGTAGGGGGTGGGGGTACTGGAATAACTGCTAAGGACCAACCACAACATGTTTTGGGTGTTCCCAAGACCACCCTGTGGGTTTGATGACTGACTCATAGAGGACTTCAAGAACTTGGCATGCAGTCCAATTTGTGGCTGCGATTTATTACAGTGAAAGTAGAAAAAGCAAAAAATCAGCAAAGGGAAAAGATGTACAAGGTGAAGTCCAGAGGCAAGGTGCAAGCTCTCTGTAGATGACATGGGGTGGAAGCTGCGTTGCTGTTCTGTCTACTTCTTTTCTATGAAGTAGATAGAGTCCTCAGACCTCCTGACCAGCACCCTCCTCTTCCCAGGGCTCAGAATTAGAAGTCTGGCTTTGGCATCTCTCTCTTCCTTAGAAGACTGTGGCATGGGCTCAGCTCAGGTACATAGAGCAAAGTCTAAGGATTCAAGAGTTATTCTTTTCCCCCTTATGTTTATTTTGTAGTTTGTCAGATTGTTCTTTCACAGCAGATGGATGTCAGGAGCTTGCTAATGCCCTCAGGCATAATCATAACATGAAGATTTTGGATATCAGGAACAATGATGTTCAGGATAATGGAGTGAAACACCTGTGTGAGGTTCTACAGGATCCGTATTGTGAATTGAACACACTTGGGTGAGTTGAAGCTGTTCTCTTTTCGGGAAGCCCCCCCCTCTCTACTCTTGCACTGGGAGGGAATAATATGCAGTCACCTGGGAATTCAAGAAGGTGGGGAACAACAAAGTTCTCTTGTTAAAAATATATTCTGCTTAATGATAAGGCTCAACTTCAGAGACAGTAGTTCATTCCAGTTACTCCCTCCTTGGTATATTGTAAGTATTCTTTGTTTCAATCAAAGGGATCTTAGGGAGGGGGCAGGTGCAGCATGTTTCCTGCCCCAGAGTCTTTTCTAAGGAGAAGCCTGATTTTAACCATAAGGTGATGTTTGTTCAGCTAAGATGGTTTAGACTAAAATAATAGGAGTTTTGGTTAAGTGTGGCTTACGTGATAGCTATTTTTCACACGGGTGGTGATTCTACTCACAAAATGCTTAGAGATCATACAGTATTTCTTTGTGGAACTCCTGCCATTTGCATTAAACAGATGGACCTTGAGGACATTATGCCCATAAGTGAAATAAGTCAGAGTTTTTTGTTGTTGTAGTTTTGTTTGTTTTGTTTTGTTTTGTTTTTGTTTTTTTTAAACCACATCCTTGCCCTTTAAGAAGTATCTTCAGGTGCAGTATTCTTTATCCTGTGGGTAAAGAAGAAACAGTCAGATTTATGCAAGTAATTCAGGGTTCTGTTTGTGCCTTAAAAAGAATCCTGGTCTGGTTTAAGACCTCACTCTCTAGGTGCCTCTCCCTGGATGTAGAAATGAATAAAATGTTTGCAACAGTTATTGCATTGTTTTTATTATTGTATTGTTTTTAATGATGAATCCCTGCCTAACATTCAGTTCATTTTCATCCAGTTTCATTCCCCAATGCTGTAGCCTTCAGACAGGCACCTGAGTGTCTTATTTGGGTTCACAGGGTCTCATCTTTATTATCACACCAGAGTTTTTCAAGGTCAGCATTACTGACACCTTGGGCTGGGTAATGCTTGGCAGTGGGCTCTCCTGTGTACTGTATGATGCTGAGCAGCATCCCTGGCCTCCACCCCCAGATGCCAATGGCACCTCCCAACTCTGCAGGCATTGCTTAGTCTTCCCTATAGGGAGAAGATCACAGCTCATGGAGAGACATTGGCCTAGATGACCAAGGGAATACTATTAAAGGTACATGGTCAAGGTCAACAATATATAACATAGTGGTAAAAGCCCTGCAGGTGGCGCTAGACCAGAGACAGGACACACTTGTGTGATGGAACCCATTTTTTCTTTTTTTTTTTTTTTTTAAAGATTTTATTTATTCGTGAGACAGAGACAGATAGGCAGACAGACAGACGTGGGCAGAGACATAAGCAGAGGGAGACGCAGGTTCCATGCAGGGAGCTCGATGTGGGACTTGATCCCAGACTCTAGGATCAAACGCTGAGTGGAAGGCAGATGCTTAACCACTGAGCCACCCAGGAGTCCCAGAACCCATTTTTCTTATGTCATTCACTCCCTGTCCACCAAATAGTACCTTTACGTTGAAGCATTCTCTGGATCCTACCCAACTTCTTCCACCCTAAGGAAACCTATTCTTTCCCTTTATTCTTTACGTATCAAAATTTTCATGTATAGACACTTGTCCCGTTTCTTTGTACACTTAGGTGGAAATTTCCACTACCTTAAACTGATATAACACTTTGTCATTTTCATCTTTGAACATATGGTTGGCTAGCTACTAGGAATACAGATTTTGTTTTGTGGAATTTAGAAACAAAATGAAAATGTAAGGAAGGGGCTGTAATCTTATTTTAGTTCTTTCAAGGACCTTATAAGTAAATTCACATCCACTTTTTAAGAGCATTGTTTCTTTCACAGTTGGGCAGCCTAACATTCTGTTTCCTCATCTGGCAAATGGAGTTTGATATTGGCTACCTTTTACAGGACTGGTATATGGATTTAATGAGTTATGTGTAAGCATTTGGAAAAGTGTCCTGTATGTGGTAAACTCTCCACTGTAAGCCAGTTTGCTTTAACCACAGACTTTTTCCTAGATCTGGTCTCATTTCTAATTTCTCAGTCTTAGAGGACCATCTTTCACATTTCCTTCCCACCCACTCCTAGGTTGGAGAAATGCAATCTGACGCCTGCTTGCTGCCAGCATCTCTCCTCTGTTCTCACAAGCAGTAAAAGCCTGATTAACTTGAACCTTTTGGAGAATGACTTGGAGCCCATTGGAGTCAGCATACTGTGGAAGGCCTTGAAAAAGTCAATGTGCAAACTACAGAAACTTGGGTAATCCCCAGTGACTTTTATACTGGGAAGCACTAACTGAGAAGGGGGCTGGATGGACTAATGTTTTAAAGCAAACATTGAGTTCACTCTGCATTTAATTTGCTAAAGCAGTGCTGGCCAGCAGAACCTTTAGCAATGATGGAAACAGTCTGTAACTACTGTCCAGTAGAGTGGTCAGTAGCAGCCTGTGGTAACTGGGCACTTGAAATAGGGTTGGTGCAACCAAGGAACAGAATTCTTGACTTTCCTCAGTTTGAATTACTGAAATGGCCACATGTGGGTAGTGATGAACATACTGGGCAACATAGTCAGTGACAAGAAATGAAGAGTGTTGTAAGGAAGTTGGAATAGCATGTGTAAAGGCCCTGAGGTTGGACTACCAAGCTCTGTATTGCCCCTTCCAGGCATTGAAATAGAGCATTTAATTAGAATACTCTACCTTATTCAGTATTCTGGAGATAAGGTCAGAAACCTAAGTAGTGTCTTTTTAAATTTTATTCATTCAGGAGAGAGAGAGAGAGAGAGAAGCAGAGACATAGGCAGAGGGAGAAGCTGGCTCCCTGTGGGGAGCCTGATGTGGGACTCAATCTCAGAACCTGGGATTAGAACTTGAGCCGAAGGCAGACATTCAACCTCTGAGCCACCCAGGTGCCGCAAGCAGTTGGGTTCCCCCCAACACCAAGAGAAAGACCTTTAAATAGGCACATTTTAGCAGAAATCGTCTCCAATATCAAGGAACTTTTCCTACTTTGGGAAGTTGATCAAAAGCTATACATTCAGGACCTTATATTACCAACTTCAGGTCTAAGTAATGCATTTTAAAGGGTGTTCTATCTCTTTCTTGCAGGCTCAAGAAAGAGTTGTATGACCTAGTGAAGGCGGAGCTGGAGGAATTGCAGGAGAGGGGGTCCTTTCTAAGAGTCAAGTATAAATGGGATTTCAATGACCTTGAGGACAAGTGGTGGTGGTGATCCAATGAGGAGATGCCGTGCTTCACCATGAGATGGTCTTGGATTAGAACCATCAGGAGATGGCTCAGGTGTTCCTGTTCAAATGCACTATTACCTCAGTGTTTTTCTGCCATTTGTTGTAGGCAGCATATTAAATACCCAATCTCCATAATCCTAATCTAATTCCACATTTGCCCCCAAGACCCTACATTGGCGTTGCCTTAAGTTTCCTTTTGTCCTTCTTGGTGTAATATCTTTGATTCTCAGATGTTAAGAAGATTCAATAAAGCAAAGGATATTTTTAAAAGTACCTTGATAAAGCCTAAGGCCTCATTTCTGGTAGGTTAAGAGATGGGATAGATGTGATTCTAATTCCATCATTATTCTGTGGATACCAGTCAGATGGAGATCCAGAACCACTCCAAGTATGCAAATAAACCCCATTTTGGCTTTGTGTCTACCTTTGATCCATGGCTCTGTTGTATTTTACCCACCTGAAAATAGAGGAACATGGATCCTACACAGGATATAATGTGAAATTAATATCCTGCATGGGAATGCATATGAAGATAGGAGCTTATTACAATTTTCTTTCCCTTGCTCTATTATTCAATAAACAACAGCTTCACAAGTCTTAAGGAACAGTTGGATATTCATTTTATTTTACATTTTGTAGCTTATAAAATCTTCATGGTGTGTCTCAATCCTCACCAGAGCCCTGCAGGCAGAGACATTCTTCTTGATGAATTGAAAAATGAAAGATACTGACAGTGAATGCTTTAAAACAGATCACAGAAATAGTAAGTCAAATAATGGAACTTGGAATCCAAGCCTTCTAAGAGCCAACATGTCTTATGAAAGCCAGTGGAGTCTTTTAGTAAGTTGCCTGCCATGATCCTTCTTTCCATCCATGTTCCCCTACCATAAACATACATGAAGCCCAGATCCTTGAAATACTTCATTCTCTTCCTCCTGCACTTTTGTCATTCATTGTAGATGAAAACTGGTAAAATAATAGGGGAGGTATATGAACTAATTTAGAAACTCTTGTTGAGGAAGATTTTAAAAACCAGCGGTTTAGATCTAGTCACCATGTCATGACTAAAACTACTGCTGATTAAAATGGCATCCTGTCATTTCTGATAATCTGACAAACTACTTGTTAACCCCAAATCCAAGACGATCCCAGTTTCTTGTTTCTTTATAACACAGGGATATTCTTCTGTGAGTACTGGATCTACAAATTGTCTATTCCTATTTTCTTTTTTTTTTTTTTCTATTCCTATTTTCACAGTATTTTAGGAATTTATTCTGGAATTCCTGAATTTGCCATGGAATTAATTCAATTGTGGCAAAGGATCTTAACCCTTGCATGTTCTAAGAGTGTTGTTTTATTTCACAGCCACATAATGCCAAAATGGCTTTTTTTTTAAAAGATCTTATTTATTCATTCATGATAGAGAGGCAGAGACAGGCAGAGGGAGAAGCAGGCTCCATGCAGGTCAACTAATCTTTGATAAAACAGTCTCTTCAACAAATGATGTTGGGGAAAATTGGATAGCCACATGTAGAAGAATGAAACTGGACCACTTTATTCCACCAAACACAAAAACAAGCTCAAAGTAGATGAAAGACCTAAATATGAGGCAGGAATCCATCAAAATTGTAAGGAGATCATAGGCAGCAAACTCTTTGACCTTGGCTGCAACAACTTCTTACTAGACACATCTTTAAAGGCAAGGGAAACAAAAGCAAAAATAACTATTGGAACTTCATCAAGATAAAAAGCTTTTGCACAGCAAAGGAAATTCAACAAACCTAAAAGGCAACCTATGGAATGGGAGAAGATATTCACAAATTACATATCAGATAAAGGGATAGTTCCAGAATCTATAAAGAATTTATCAAATTCCACACCCCCAAAACAAAAAAAATCAGCCAAGAAATGGGCAGAAGACATGAACAGACATTTCTCCGAAGAAGACATACAAATGGCCAACACACACATGAAAAAATGTTCAGTATCACTTGATATCAGGAAAATACAAATCTACAATAAGATCCCTCCTCACATTGGCCAGATTGGCTAAAGTGAACAAGTCAGTAAATAACAGATGTTGGTGAGGATGTGGAGAAAGGGGAGCCCTCTTACACCGTTGGTGGGAATGCAAACTGGTGTGGCCACTCTGGAAAACAGTATGGAGATTCCTCAAAAAGTTCAAACTAAAACTACCCTATAACCCAGCAATTTAACTTCTAAATATTTATCCAAAGGGAACAAACATAGTGAATTGAAGGGGCACATGTACCCCATGTTTATAGCAGCAATGTCCACAATAGCCAATACGGAAAGAGCCTAGATTTCCATCAACAGATGAATGGGTTTTTTTTTAAAAAAGCTTTTATTCATGAGAGAGAGAAGCACAGAGACACAGGCAGAGGGAGAAGCAGGCTCCATGCAGGGAGCTCGATGCGGGACTCCATCCCTGAGCCCCAGGATCACGTCCTGGGCCGAAGGCAGGCGACAAACTACTGAGCCACCCAGGGATCCCCCAAAATGGCTTTCTAGGGGAATCAATAATAGGTATACCTACCCCTGCCCCAGGAAGGGTGATGGGGGTTCAGGAAAGGAAGAGATGAGAAAGAAGGGATTTGTATGAGCTGTGATTGCTGAGCTGCTTCCCCAGGCTTACTACTGGTTATGAAGCCCATGATCCAGCAAGGAGTGATTAATTTGTGACCAATTACACACTAACTGCAAGTCTGTGATCATGTGGAAGATCCACCCACTCTCCTTTTGCACACCTGCTACTTTGCCATCTTAAAAGTGTGGGTAGATGTGGCCAGGACCAGAGGGGGCGGGGGTAAGGCAAGGACAGTGTATAGTTGATGTTAGAAGCAGAGAGAATCCCCTTTGTGATGGTAATGGAGGAGCTGTGGTTGAGAAAAGGATCCTGAGTGGAATCTGGTGAGACAAATAGATGCTATAGAATGGAAACATCCACAGTGGCTTTGGATGATGGCACCACTGCTGCTTAGCTAGCGATTTTACACCCTTTAAGTTGACTTTCTCCCTACAACATGGGTCTGATAGCATCAATCTCAGGTTTTGCAAAATTTACACAAAGTAACTTTTAAAATGCCCTGTGTGTGGTAAACAGCTGTAAATATTTCTTAGGTTAATAATCTCCCTCAATCCTACCATCTCAAGATCCTCTCTAGCAAACTAGGTGCTTCATGACTCAGTTCTTTATCTGCATATCCTTCCCCCTCTTTTCTACTGACCTCTACTTTTGATGGAAAGAAATTTGAGATTACAGGGAAACTGTTGGAGTGCCTCCTAGTGGGTGGGAATGGATGTCCCCTTAATATAATTGTAGCAAGGGGAGTAAGTTCTTTGGTTCTTCCAGCTGATCTGTCTCACAGAAGCCCTGGTCGATTGTCATCCCTCTTTTCTCCAAATGACATTAAGTGACTTTTTAATCTTTATCTCTTGCATTGTTTATTGTGGTATGATGGACATAACCAATTCATCGTTAAGCCATTTTAAAGTGAACAGTTCTATGGTATTAAATAACTTCACACTACTGTGCAACCCTCATCACCATCCTTCCATGGAATTTTATCTTTCCAAACTGAAACTGCCCCATTAAACACTAACTCCCCATTTCTCATGCCCCCAGCTGGAGCCACTATTCTACTTTTTGGCTCTATGAATTTGACCACCCTAGATACCTCATAAAAGTAAGATCATACAAGGGCACGTGGCTGGCTTAGTCGGTTAAGCATCTGACTTTGGGCTCAGGTCATGATCTCAGGGTCCTGGGATCGAGCCCTATGTCAGGTTCTGTGTCCAATGGGGAGTCTGCTTGTCCCTCTCCTTCTGTCCCTCCCCACCACTCATGCTTTCTGTCTCTCAAATGAATAACTCTTTTTAAAAATGGGATCATAGAATTTTATCCTTTTGTTGACTGGCTTATCTCATTTAGCATAATGTCCTCAAGTTTAATTTGTGTTACAGCAGGTATCCATTTCCTTGCTTTTTAAGGCTGAATCCTATTTCATCCACATTGTGTTCATCCATTCCTTTGTTAGTGGACACTTGCTGAAAAGTCTTAACTCCTAAATTGATGGCAAAGGAGTCCAGAAATGAAATACCCCTTAAGCTTTCCTTCCCGTTCCTACCCCCATCTTCATTCATGGGGTTGGAGGTCTTCATTTGGAGGAAGGGAAAGAAGAGTAGAGAGTCTTAGAAGCCATAAGGTATAGTGGGAGGAGGAGTACCTGAGTGGAGTATGGGGGAAAGATGGGAGAGGCAAAGGGCCATGCGGGGAGGGTAAGATTAGCAATGTAGAGAAATGACCCAAAACTTGGGAGGAGGCAAAAGAGAATTACTTAGTTGTTCTTTTGGGGGAGTGCTGTGCTTGCAGCTTTTGTTGATGGAGTGATTTTACAGCTCTTCAGAGGCTGACTTGTGGCATCTTCTCTGGTGTTTGTATACTACTTTTAATTTTATGCTTCTACTTTTTCAGTTTATTCCACTGAACAAGCACGACTCATGAGATAGAACATTTTAGCCTAACTGTCCAAATTTACTCTCAGATGTGAAATCTTTTCCTGCATCTAGTTAAATACTTGCCACTTTTTAAAAAATCACATAAGAGTCTCAATGTCAATTTAACAATCTAGTCCCATACCACGAAACTCAATTTAAACTTTAAGCTCTCCTGAACTAGGAGATGGAAGCCCGAATCCTGAGAAGGCATGTGTTCAGAAAGAGGAAAGGCAAGGGAGCAGGGAAGATAGTTACTTGATTGGCACAGTGACAGACTCACATCTGCACCACCCAATCTGGATGTGTAAGCCAGTTTTTCTGGAATCAGCAGAGCTTCCCATCAATAGAGAAATGCCCATTGGAGGCTTTACTGATGAAGACAAATACATGCTGAGCTCAGCTGGTAGCTTATTCCTTCCTGAACTACGTTGAGGCCAGAAGCTTATCTTGCTGATGTTTGGCATAGCAATTTTACACAGTGTCTACTACTGTCTTACTGTGCTGGATGTTGAGCTCACTTCTTCATGCCCACTCCACCTGCCTCCCTCTTGTTATAATTTTTATCCTTCTATTGGTTGCCTTGTAGCTGCATGTACATCTCTAGGTGGCTAACCTAAAGAAATACTCAGACTCCTATAGGAGAAGAGATTTACAAGGTTGTAGGTTGTAATGATATGTATAACGTCAAATATTAGAAACCAACTAAAAGTCTATAAATAGATCACTCAAATAAAGTGTGTGTGTATATATACACACAAGGCCATTCTGTTAGGTTAAAGAATCAAGGTGTAGGAGAGTTCAAGAGGACAGAAGAGTATGGGTCCTCAACTCATCGGGTCCCACAAACTTACCTAGATAATTTTCAAAACATCCTGAACACCTACAAATTCAACCTGAGATTTAAAGAGAGAACAGCTAGAATGCTACAGAGAGAAAACTTTTTGCTTCTAACAAGGTAGGAAGGTGAGAAAAAAAGAATAAAGTGGGGGAGGAGAACCGTGACTAACAGGGCTAAAGAGGAGCTGTGAGAGCCTCTGGGGGAGGAAAGCCCAGCCCTGGAGAAGCAGGAACTTTAAAAACCCACACCAGAGTTTTCCCTAACAGAAAAGTGCTTAGCGGGGAAATCAGGCAGAATCACAGGAGGGGCGATGAAGCCTCAAGATTCCTGGAGTCACTATTAGAGGAGGAGTGCCGGGTGGAAAGCTCACTGCAAACCGTGGTCCAAGATCGGTAAAGGGCTGGGTGCCACAGCTCTCCGGGGCATTTGGGAGAAGCCAGCTTGTTATGCAGACCGGCTCCGGAGCTGCCTTTGCCCTAGAGGCTGGCAACGGATGGGGGTGGCTGTGCCCCGTTCCCTTCAGGAGAAGCGGTCGTCAGGATCGCGGGTCCAGCAGCACAGGGCCCTGGATCCCAGGGCATCCACGCGGACAAAACCGGCAATCCTCCATTCCCCCTGGAACAGGTGGAAGCACGGAGGGCACAGGAAAGCGAAAAGTCTCCTGCCGCTCTGACCCTGCAAGCTGTGCAGTGCACCTGCACCTGCCCCCAGGAGCATCTAGGCCAGTGATAACTGGGAGACTGCAATTAGTTACTCGTGGGGAGCTCGGCTTCAGAGCTGGAAACCTGGCCACCGCCATTTTTTCCCTCTTTGTTTCACCTTGTGTCTGGGAGAGGCGGGGTCACCAGGGAACAAAGGCTTCACAGGATAAACAGCTCACACTGAGCCCAACACCTGGCAAGAGATGGGGCATTTCCACCCAGGCACAGACACCTGAGAATAAGCACGGCAGACCCCTCCCCCAGAAGACCAGCTAGAAGAACAGGGGAAGAGCAAGTTTACTGAACAAGTCTCTTTGGGACTGAGGGAAAATAGTATATAGACCCAGAGGGTCCTTTTTTTTTTTTTTTCCTTTTTCCATTATGATTCGTTTTTATATCAGACTAAAAATTTCCAATATTTTCTTTTTCCCCACTTTTTAAAAAAAGATTTTATTTATTCACGAGAGACACAGAGAGAGAGGCAGAGACACAGGTGGAGGGAGAAGCAGGCTCCATGCAGGGAGCCCGACATGGGACTCCATCCCAGGACCCTGGGATCACGCCCTGAGCTGAAGGCAGACACTTCACTCAGGCATCCCTCTCTTTTCCCACCTTAACTACAATATTTTGCCAACTCTTCATTCTTTTTTCCTTTTTGACTTTCATATTTCTACAATTACATGTCTTAGATATATTTTTCATTTCTGGATTCCCTTCAATGTTTTCAATTTAATTTTGGTAGATATACGAGATGTCAGTATTTGTTTTTTTTGTTTTGTTTGTTTTTCTGTTGTTTTTTAATTTTCATTCTGCCTTGTTTGGTTTTACAATGGTGGAAGTTATTACCTTCTAACATACGACCAAAATTCTCCCAGAACCTAGTGGAATACCGTGTTGGCTCATTCTGTGAGATTATATTCCCTCTTCTTTCCCATTCTGCCCCCCTCTTTTTTTTATTTTTTTTATTCATAGAGATGCAGAGAGAGAGAGAGAGAAGCAGAGACACAGGCAGAGGGAGAAGCAGGCTCCATGTAGAGAGCCTGACGTGGGAATCGATCCAGGGTCTCCAGCTCTCGCCCGGCGCTGCAGGCGGCGCTAAACCGCTGCGCCACCAGGGCTGCCCTGCCCCCCTCTTTTATCTTGTTTATGTTTTGGCGGTCAATGTTGGGGCTTTATATAAGTATTGCTGGTTTATATAAATTTGGGATTGAGGATCTTCTAACATACAGTACAGAATACACTCAAAACCAAGAGGATCACCCTCTAGGACCCCTCAGGTAAACTACATTCTATCTCCACTACCACTTCCTCATCACCACCATCACCCCCTTTATTCTCTTTTCTTTACTTTTTTTCTTTTTGTTGCTTGTTTTTCATTTTTGGCTTTTTATTTTTACTTCTGTGTTTTAAAATTTGTTTTCACTTTAGTGGTCCTTTTGTTTTATTTTGTTCTTTTCTTTTTCTTTCATTTTCTGGTCTCTGACCTTTTCAGAATCATCTAGGGTATATTTTACTTAGGTCGTTAGTTGATATTTTTGACTCAGCCCACTCATACAGCCATTCCTCCACACTTGAAAAAATGACTAAAAGGAAGAACTCACCACAAAAGAAAGAATAAGGCTTTTTCACAAAGGGCTTGCTGCCAGAACACAGGTGTCATGAAAACCACCACTAAACCTAAACCAAAATGGGAAAGGAAAAGACTCACATCAACATCATCGTCATTGGACACATAGATTTGGGCAAGTCTACCACTACTGACCATCTGATCTACAAATGTGGTGGGATTGACAAAAGAACTATCGAAAAATTTGAGAAGGAGGCTGCTAAGATGGGAAAAGACTCCTTCAAGTATGCCTGGGTCTTGGATAAACTGAAAGCTGAATGTGAACGTGGTATCACCATTGATATCTCCCTGTAGAAATTTGAGACCAGCAAGTATTATGTGACCATCATTGATGCCCCAGGACACAGAGAGTTTATCAAAAACATGATTACAGGCACATCTCAGGCTGACTGTGCTGTCCTGATTGTTGCTGCTGGTGTTGGTGAATTTGAAGCAGGTATCTCCAAGAATAGGCAGACCCATGAGCATGCCCTTCTGGCTTACACACTGGGTGTAAAACAACTAATTGTTGGTGTTAACAAAATGGATTCCACTGAACCACGCTACAGCCAGAAGAGATATGAGGAAATCATTAAGGAAGTCAGCACCTACATTAAGAAAATTGGCTACAACCCCGACAAAGTAGCATTTGTGCCAATTTCTGGTTGGAATGGCGACAACATGCTGGAGCCAAGTGCTAACATGCCTTGGTTCAAGGGATGGAAAGTCACCCATAAAGATGGGAATGCCAGTGGAACCACACTGCTTGAAACTCTGGATTGCATTCTGCCACCAACTCATCCAACTGATAAGCCCTTGCGTCTGCCTCTCCAGGAAGTCTACAAAATTGGTGGTATTGGTACTGTCCCAGTGGGTCGAGTGGAGACTGGTGTTCTTAAGCCTGGCATGGTGGTCACCTTTGCTCCAGTCAATGTTACAACTGAAGTAAAGTCTGTTGAAATGCACCATGAAGCTTTGAGTGAGGCTCTTCCTGGGGACAATGTGGGCTTCAATGTCAAGAACGTATCTGTCAAAGATGTTTGTCGTGGCAACGTGGCTGGTGACAGCAAAAATGACCCACCAATGGAAGCAGCTGGCTTCGTGGCTCAGGGGATAATCCCAAACCATCCAGCCAAATCAGTGCTGGATATGCACCTGTGCTGGATTGTCACACAGCTCACATTGCTTGCAAGTTTGCTGAGCTGAAGGAAAAGATAGATCGTCATTCTGGAAAAAAGCTTGAAGATGGTCCCAAGTTCTTGAAACCAGGGGATGCTGCCATTGTTGATATGGTTTCTGGCAAACCTATGTGCGTTGAGAGCTTCTCTGACTATCCTCCTCTGGTCCGTTTTGTAGTTCGTGACATGAGACAGACAGTTGCTGTGGGTGTCATCAAAGCAGTGGACAAGAAGGCAGCTGGAGCTGGCAAAGTTACCAAGTCTTCCCAGAAGGTGACAAACCACGAGAGACTCCTAACTCTGGGAAACATACAGGGGGTATCTGAAGGGGAGGTGGACAGGGGATTGGGGTGACTGAGTGACATGCACTGATAGGGACACTTGATGGTATTTGCACTGAGCATTACAGTGTATGTTGGCAAATTGAACTCCAATAAAAAATATACATACAAAAGGGCTGAAGAATAAATAAGCTGTGTCCCTTTTTAGAAACTTTTTAAATGGCAAAATAAGCCTGGGGAAAGATAAATTAAAAAGAGTATAAATTAATAAAACAAGTCATGGTAGGAAGGATCAGAAGGCTAAAGTTTACAAAGACTAGCACCTACCATGTATCAGCACTGTCCAAAAAATTAATGCAAGCCACATACATAATAGGAAACTTCCCAGTAGACACATTTTTAAAAATAGAAAACAGGTAAAATTAATTTAAAAATTTTTTTTAAATTTATGATAGTCACACAGAGAGAGAGAGAGAGAGAGAGGCAGAGACATACGCAGAGGGAGAAGCAGGCTCCATGCACCGGGAGCCCAATGTGGGATTCCATCCCGGGTCTCCAGGATCGCGCCCTGGGCCAAAGGCAGGCGCCAAACTGCTGCGCCACCCAGGGATCCCCTAAAAAATTTTTTTATTGGAGTTCAATTTGCCAACATATAGCATAACACCCAGTGCTCATCCCATCAAGTGCCCCCCTCAGTGCCCATCACCCAATCACCGCAACCCCCCGCCCACCTCCCTTTGCATTACCACTTGTTCATTTCCCTTAGTTAGGAGTCTCTCATGTTCTGTCTCCCTCACTGATATTTTCACTCATTTTCTCTCCTTTCCCCTTTATTCCCTTTCACTATTTTTTATATTCCCCAAATGAATGAAGAATATAATGTTTGTCCTTCTCCATCTGACTTATTTCACTCAACATAATACCCTCCAGTTCCATCCATGTCGAAGCAAATGGTGGGTATTTGTCGTTTCCAATGGCTGAGTAATATTTGATTGTATACATAAAACACATCTTCTTTATCCATTCATCTTTCGATGGACACCGAGGCTCCTTCCACAGTTTGGCTATTGTGGACATTGCTGCTATAAACACTGGGGTGCAAGTGTCCCAGCGTTTCACTGCATCTGTATCTTTGGGGTAAATCTCCAGCAGTGCAATTGCTGGGTCGTAGGGCAGGTCTATTTTTTAACTCTTTGAGGAACCTCCACACAGTTTTCCAGAGTGGCTGCACCAGTTCACATTCCCACCAACAGTGCAAGAGGGTTCCCCTTTCTCCACATCCTCTCCAACATTTGTTGTTTCCTGTCTTGTTAATTTTCCCCCTTCTCACTGGTGTGAGGTGGTATCTCATTGTGGTTTTGATTTGTATTTCCCTGATGGCAAGTGATGCAGAGCATTTTCTCATGTGTGTGTTGGCCATGTCTATGTCTTCCTCTGTGAGATTTCTGTTCATGTCTTTTGCCCATTTCATGATTGGATTGTTTGTTTCTTTGCTGTTGAGTTTAATAAGTTCTTTATAGATCTTGGAAACTAGCTCTTTATCTGATACGTCATTTGCAAATATCTTCTCCCATTCTGTAGGTTGTCTTAGTTTTGTTGACTGTTTCTGTTTCTGTGCAAAAGCTTCTTATCTTGATGAAGTCCCAATAGTTCATTTTTGCTTTTGTTTCTCTTGCCTTCATGGATGTATCTTGCAAGAAGTTGCTGTGGCCAAGTTCAAAAAGGGGTGTTGCCTTGTTCTCCTCTAAGATTTTGATGGAATCTTGTCTCACATTTAGATCTTTCATCCATTTTGAGTTTATCTTTATTCAACACATATCTTAAGATGGTTTGTTCCAACTCTCTGAAGAAAGTCCATGGTATTTTGATAGGGATTGCATTAAATGTGTAAATTGCCCTGGGTAGCATGGACATTTTCTTTTATTTTTTTCTATTCCATGTATTTTATTTTATTTTTTAATAATAAATTTACTTTTATTGGTGTTCAATTTGCCAACATACAGAATAACACCCAGTGCTCATCCCATCAAGTGCCCCCCTCAGTGCCCGTCACCCATTCACCCCTACCCCCCACCCTCCTCCCCTTCCACCACCCTTAGTTCGTTTCCCAGAGTTAGGAGTCTTTATGTTCTGTCTCCCTTTCTGATATTTCCTACCCATTTCTTCTTCCTTCCCTTATATTCCCTTTCACTATTATTTATATTCCCCAACTGAATGAGAACATGTAATGTTTGTCCTCCTCCAATTGACTCATTTCAGTCAGCATAATACCCTCCAGTTCCATCCACGTTGAAGCAAATGGTGAGTATTTGTCATTTCTAATGGCTGAGTAATAGTCCATTGTACACATAAACCACATCTTCTTTATCCACTCATCTTTCGATGGACACTGAGGCTCCTTCCACAGTTTGGCTATTGTGGACATTGCTGCTATAAACATCGGGGAGCAGGTGTCCCGGCGTTTCATTGCATCTGTATCTTTGGGGTAAATCCCCAGCAGTGCAATTGCTGGGTCATAGGACAGGTCTATTTTTAACTCTTTGAGGAACCTCCACACAGTTTTCCAGAGTGGCTGTACCAGTTCACATTCCCACCAACAGTGCAAGAGGGCTCTCCTTTCCCCACATCCTCTTCAACATTTGTTGTTTCCTGCCTTGTTAATTTTCCCCCTTCTCACTGGTGTGAGGTGGTATCTCATTGTGGTTTTGATTTGTATTTCCCTGATGGCAAGTGATGCAGAGCATTTTCTCATATGCATGTTGGCCATGTCTATGTCTTCCTCTGTGAGATTTCTGTTCATGTCTTTTGCCCATTTCATGATTGGATTATTTATTTCTTTGCTGTTGAGTTTAATAAGTTCTTTATAGATCTTGGAAACTAGCCCTTTATCTGATACGTCATTTGCAAATATCTTCTCCCATTCTGTAGGTTGTCTTTTAGTTTTGTTGACTGTATCCTTTGCTGTGCAAAAGCTTCTTATCTTGATGAAGTCCCAATAGTTCATTTTTGCTTTTGCTTCTTTTGCCTTCGTGGATGTATCTTGCAAGAAGTTACTGTGGCCGAGTTCAAAAAGGGTGTTGCCTGTGTTCTCTAGGATTTTGATGGAATCTTGTCTCACATTTAGAGCTTTCTCCATTTTGAGTTTATCTTTGTGTATGGTGAAAGAGAGTGGTCTAGTTTCATTCTTCTGCATGTGGATGTCCAATTTTCCCAGCACCATTTATTGAAGAGACTGTCTTTCTTCCAATGGATAGTCTTTCCTCCTTTATCGAATATTAGTTGACCATAAAGTTGAGGGTCCACTGCTGGGTTCTCTATTCTGTTCCATTGATCTATGTGTCTTTTTAAATTTTTTTTAAGTTTTACTTATTTATGATAGTCACAGAGAGAGAGAGAGAGGCAGAGACACAGGCAGAGGGATAAGCAGGCTCCATGTACCGGGAGCCTGATGTGGGATTCGATCCCGGGTCTCCAGGATCGCGCCCTGGGCCAAAGGCAGGCGCCAAACCGCTGAGCCACCCAGGAATCCCTATGTGTCTGTTTTTGTGCCAGTACCACACTGTCTTGATGACCACAGCTTTGTAGTACAACCTGAAATCTGGCATTGTGATGCCCCCAGATATGGTTTTCCTTTTAAAAATTCCCCTGGCTATTCGGGGTCTTTTCTGATTCCACACAAATCTTAAAATAATTTGTTCTAAGTCTCTAAAGAAAGTCCATGGTATTTACTAGGGATTGCATTAAATGTGTAAATTGCCTGGGTAACATTGATGTTTTCACAATATTAATTCTGCCAATCCAAAAAAAAAAATAAATAAAAATAATTCTGCCAATCCATGAGCATGGAATATTTTTCCATCTCTTTGTGTCTTCCTCAATTTCTTTCAGAAGTGTTCTATAGTTTTTAGGGTATAGATCCTTTGCCTCTTTAGTTAGGTTTATTCCTAGGTATCTTATGCTTTTGGGTGCAATTGTAAATGGGATTGACTCCTTAATTTCTCTTTCTTCAGTCTCATTGTTAGTGTATATAAATGCCACTGATTTCTGGGCATTGATTTTGTATCCTGCCACGGTACCAAATTGCTGTATGAGTTCTAGCAATCTTGGGGTGGAGGCTATTGGGTTTTCTATGTAGAGTATCATGTCATCGGCAAAGAGGGAGCGTTTGACTTCTTCTTTGCCAATTTGAATGCCTTTAATGTCTTTTTGTTGTCTGATTGCTGAGGCTAGGACTTCCAGTACTATGTTGAATAGCAGTGGTGAGAGTGGACATCCCTGTCTTGTTCCTGATCTTAGGGGAAAGGCTCCCAGTGCTTCCCCATTGAGAATGATATTTGCTGTGGGCTTTTCGTAGATGGCTTTTAAGATGTTGAGGAATATTCCCTTTATCCCTACACTCTGAAGAGTTTTGATCAGAAATTGATGCTGTATTTTGTCAAATGCTTTCTCTGCATCTAATGAGAGGATCATATGGTTCTTGGTTTTTCTCTTGCTGATATGTTGAATCACATATGTTGAATCACATTGATTGTTTTACGGGTGTTGAACCAGCCTTGTGTCCCGGGGATAAATCCTACTTGGTCATGGTGAATAATTTTCTTAATGTACTGTTGGATCCTATTGGCCAGTATCTTGTTGAGAATTTTTGCATCCATGTTCATCAGGGATATTGGTCTGTAATTCTCCTTTTTGGTGGGGTCTTTGTCTGGTTTTGGAATTAAGGTGATGCTGGCCTCATAGAACGAATTTGGAAGTACTCCATCTCTTTCTATCTTTCCAAACAGCTTTAGTAGAATAGGTATGATTTCTTCTTTAAACGTTTGATAGAATTCCCCTGGGAAGCCATCTGGCCCTGGACTCTTGTGTCTTGGGAGGTTTTTGATGACTGCTTCAATTTCCTCCCTGGTTATTGGCCTGTTCAGGTTTTCTATTTCTTCCTGTTCCAGTTTTGGTAGTTTGTGGCTTTCCAGGAATGCGTCCATTTCTTCTAGATTGCTTAATTTATTGGCGTATAGCTGTTTATAATATGTTTTTTTTCATAATATGTTTTTAAAATCGTTTGTATTTCCTTGGTGTTGGTAGTGATCTCTCCTTTCTCATTCATGATTTTATTAATTTGAGTCTTCTCTCTCTTCTTTTTAATAAGGCTGGCTAATGGTTTATCTATCTTATTAATTCTTTCAAAGAACCAACCCTGTTCTGTTGATCTGTTCCACAGTTCTTCTGGTCTCGATTTCGTTGAGTTCTGCTCGAATCTTAATTCACTCTCTTCTTCTGCTGGGCGTAGGGTCCATCTGCTGTTTTTTCTCTAGCTCCTTTATGTGTAAGGTTAGCTTTTGTATTTGAGTTCTTTCTAGTTTTCAAATGGATGCTTGTATTGCGATGTATTTCCCCCTTAGGACTGCTTTTGCTGCATCCCAAAGATTTTGAACGGTTGTATCTTCTTTCTCATTAGTTTCCTGAATCTTTTTAATTCTTAATTTCCTGGTTGACCCTTTCATCTTTTAGCAGGTTGGTCCTTAACCTCCACGTGTTTGAGGTCCTTCCAAACTTCTTGTTGTGATTTAGTTCTAATTTCAAGGCATTATGGTCTGAGAATATGCAGGGGACCATCCCAATCTTTTGGTATCGGTTCAGACCCTATTTGTGACCCAGTATGTGGTCTATTCTGGAGAAAGTTCCATGTGCACTTGAGAAGAATGTGTATTCAGTTGAGTTTGGATGTAAAGTTCTGTAGATATCTGTGAAATCCATCTGGTCCAGTGTATCATTTAAAGCTCTCGTTTCTTTGGAGATGTTGTGCTTAGAAGACCTATCGAGGGTAGAAAGCACTAGATTGAAGTCACCGAGTATAAGTGTATTATTATCTAAATATTTCTTTACTTTGGTTATTAATTGATCAATATATTTGGCAACTCCCACATTCGGGGCATATATATTGATGATTGTTAAGTCCTCGTCTTGGATAGATCCTTTAATTATGATATAGTGTCCCTCTTCATCTCTCACTACAGTCTTCGGGGTAAATTTTAGTTCATCTGATATAAGGATGGCTACCCTTGCTTTCTTTTGAAGACCATTCGAATGGTAAATGGTTCTCCAACTTTTTATTTTCAGGCTGTAGGTGTCCTTCTGTCTAAAATGAGTCTCTTGTAGACAGCAAATAGATGGGTCCTGCTTTTTTATCCAGTCTGAAACCCTGCGCCTTTTGATGGGGTCATTAAGCCCGTTCACGTTCAGAGTTACTATTGAGATATATGAGTTTAGTGTCACCATGATATCTATTCAGTCCTTGTTTTTGTGGATTGTTCCACTGAACTTCTTCTTAAAGGGGAATTTTAAGAGTCCCCCATAAAATTTCTTGCAGAGCTGGTTTGGAGGTCACATATTCTTTCAGTTCCTGCCTGTCTTGGAAGCTCTTTATCTGTCCTTCCATTTTGAATGAGAGCCTTGCTGGATAAAGTATTCTTGGTTGCATGTTCTTCTCATTTAGGACCCTGAATATATCCTGCCAGCCCTTTCTGGCCTGCCAGGTCTCTGTGGAGAGGTCTGCTGTTACCCTAATACTCCTCCCCATAAAAGTCAGGGATTTCTTGTCTCTTGCTGCTTTAAGGACCTTCTCTTTATCTTTGGAATTTGCAAGCTTAACTATTAAATGTCGAGGTGTTGAACGGTTTTTATTGATTTTAGGGGGGGATACTCTCTATTCCCTGGATCTGAATGCCTGTTTCCCTTCCCAGATTAGGAAAGTTTTCAGCTATGATTTGTTCAAATACATATTCTGGACCTCTGTCCCTTTCGGCGCCCTCAGGAACCCCAATTAAACGTAGGTTTTTCTTCCTCAGGCTGTCGTTTATTTCCCTTAATCTATCTTCATGGTCTTTTAATTGTTTGTCTTTTTCCTCAGTTTCCCTCTTTGCCATCAACTTGTCTTCTATGTCACTCACTTGTTCTTCCACCTCATTAATCCTCGTCGTTAAGACTTCTAGTTTGGATTGCATCTCATTCAATTTATTTTTAATTTCTGCCTAATTGGATCTAAATTCTGCAGTCATGAAGTCTCTTGAGTCCTTTATGCTTTTTTCTAGAGCCACCAGTAGCTGTATAATAGTGCTTCTGAATTGGCTTTCTGACATTGAATTGTAATCCAGATTTTGTAACTCTGTGGGAGAGAGGACTGTTTCTGATTCTTTCTTTTGAGGTGAGGTTTTCCTTCTAGTCATTTTGCTCAATGCAGAGTGGCCAAAAACAAGTTGTATTGGGAAAAGGAGAAAAAGAGAGGCGAGAAAGAAGGAAAGAAAAGAGAAAGAGAAAAAAGAAACAAGGAAGAAAAAAAAGATGAAAAAGAGAAAGAAAAAGAAAGAAAGGAAAAAAAAAGGTGGGGGAAGGAAACAAATCAAAAAGCAAAACAAACCGAAACAAAACAGAACAACAACAACAAAAAAATTAAAAAAAAATAAAAAAAAAAAAACCACGGGGGAGTATCTTCTGATCCTGTATACTTTAAGTCCCTTGACTTCCCCTGGAACTTGTCCGTCTAGCTGGTCTTCTGGGGGAGGGGCCTGTTGTGCTGATTTTCAGGCGTTAGCACTTGGGGGAGCTGCTCTGCCCCCTGCCTGGTGCAGGGCTCAGTGGGGGTTGTTTACCCCGTGAGGCCGCAGGAGGAACAGCCCCAGTGGCGGGGCCAGCTCTGGAAACCTGGATTCAGCCCCCGCAGTAACTACGGAGCTCTCGGTCTGCAGGGCCTGGAGGCTCCGGGGCGGGGCCGCTGATCTGCTCAGCTCGGGGCAGGAGCGTACTTGCGGTTCTGGGCCCTCCCGGCCTCTGCCTGTCCCGGAGGAGGCCTGATCCTGGGCTGTGTCCCGGCGCCCTGTGCTCGGGGCCTGCGCTGTTGGATTCGCGCTCCCGGCCGCGCAGCCCCCTCCGCGGAGCCGCCGCCCGAGCCCCTCCGAGCTGCTCCGGGTCCAGCCGTGCGCGCTGCAGCCCCTTAGGGAGCTCGGCCGCGGGGTATGGTGCACTCTCCTGGGTGCGCAGTTGCTCTGTTACTGTCCCAGGGAGCCCGAGGGCATCCCCGCCCTCCTGGGGTCCTGCTCCAACTCCCTGCGAGCCCCTTTCCGCCGGGGAAGGTTGGTGCAGCTCCTGCTTCTCTGGGACGGGGCTCTCCTGTTCTGGGGACACTCGCCCCGTCCTTAGCCCGGCTCCTTGCGGGGCCCCTCCCCCTTGGATGCCTTTTGTTTCTTTATTTCTTTTTTCCCCGTCTTCCTACCTTGATAGAAGCGCGAACTCTTCTCACTGTAGCATTCCAGTTCTCTCTTTAATTCTCAGGCCGAATTCATAGATTTTCAGGAAAATTTGAAGGTTTTCTAGGTAATTTGGTGGGGACAGGTGATTTGGGGACCCTACTCTTCCACCATCTTGCCCCTCCCCCTCTTATTAGCCTGTTGGACCTTAATGTCTATTCGGGTTATTAGCCTCTTCAGAGCAAAATGCCCCTCTAGTTAGCCAAGTGTTGAAGTTCCTCTTCTTGGCCTTTCCTCTGTCTCCTGAATCTTGGCTTCTCAAGACCTTTCTGTTTTCATAGCTTTTTAGTGACTTCAAATAATTATTTTGCACAAGTGTGCCTGGGTAACTCAGTCAGTTGAGCAGCCAACTCTGGTTTTGGCTCAAGTCATGATCTCAGGGTTGTAGGATCAAGCCCCACATCAGGCTCTGTGCTCAGCATGGAGTCTGCTTGAGATTCTCTCCCTCTGTCCCTCCTCCTCCCTCAAATAAATACGTATTTTTTAAAAATTGTATGTTAGGTTAATCTTGGCAGTGATTCTCAATCAGGAGTGATTTTGCCCTTCAGGGAATACGTGTCCACATCTGTAAATATTTGTTTTTGTTGTCTTCACTGGGGATAAGGACTAACATCTAGTGATTAGAGACCAGGGATGCTACTAAATATTAAATATCCTGGATCCTCAAGACAGGCCTTCACCACAAAGATTTATCCATCCCTAAATGGCAGCAGTGCTGAAGTTGAACAACTTTGTACTAGAAGCACATAGATAATGCTATCCAATATGGTAGCCACCAGCCACATGTTGTTGGCTGTCAACATTTGAATTATTTTAAATTACATAAAAAATTTAGCTCCCTAGTTGCACTAACAGCATCGGAGTTGCTGAATGTGTACACGTAGCTAGTGGCTCTCACAGTGGAAAGTACAGACCTTAACCTTCCCTTCTCACAGAAATAAGACCTACATTTTCCAGTAGAGAACAAAAGGTACTAGAAATATACATTCAGTAGGATTCAGTTTTTGATCTAAAAAAATACATCTAAACAAGTGTTTTTTGGCCTGAATCATAGGCATTAAAATAAAATTTTTGGTGCTGCTTTTTGTTGTTGTTGGTTAACAAAATTATCATAGTTTCTATGTTTTAACAATCTCCAAGCTTTCTTCTTTCTTGTCAGCTTGAAAGCATTTTAAGAGTTTCTGAATTTCTCTTTTGTGTGTTTCTCTTTGCTTTCCTTCCTTGCAATTTTTTTTCCAGAGTAAGGGTTGAGCAGACTTCACCAGAAATGTGAGCTTTCCTTTTATTTATTTTAGAAATGACAAATACCCACCATTTGCTTCGACGTGGATGGAACTGGAGGGTATTATGCTGAGTGAAATAAGTTAATCGGAGAAGGACAAACATTATATGTTCTCATTTATTTGGGGAATATAAATAATAGTGAAAGGGAATAGAAGGGAAGGGAGAAGAAATGGGTAGGAAATATCAGAAAGGGAGACAGAACATAAAGACTCCTAACTCCGGGAAACGACCTAGGGGTGGTGGAAGGGGAGGAGGGCGGTGGGGGTGGTGACTGGGTGGTGGGCACTGAGGTGGGCACTTGACGGGATGAGCACTGGGTGTTATTCTGTATGTTGGCAAATTGAACACCAATACAAATACATTTATTATTTTAAAAAAAGATTTTATTTATTCATGAGAGACAGAGAGAGAGGCAGAGACATAGAGGGAGAAGCAGGCTCCTCACAGGGGGTCCAATGCAGGACTTGTTCCCAGATGCCGGGATCATGTCCTGAGCCAAAGACAGACACTCGGGCCACCCAGGTATCCCAAACTTTCCTTTAAAAAAATTATTTATTTGAAAGTGAGACAGGGAGCATGAAAGTGTGTGTGTGCGGGGAGGGCCAGAGGGAGAGAATCTTCAAGCAGACTCCCCACCAAGCATGGAGCCCCATGCAGGGCTCCATCTCACAACCCATTAAATTATGACCCATGAGACCATGACCTGAGCCCAAACCAAGAGTCTGACGCTTGACCAACTGAGCCACCCAGGCACCTGATCTCTCCTTTTTTTTTTTTTTTAACATCATCTTTCCTAATCCAGGTCACTGAATGTACTGTTGGATATAGAACATGTTGAGAAAGTAATTTCATTACATTTTGCAGAATTGGCCTTCAGATTGGACCTGCCTGGGCATAGCAGTTGTGGTAGATAGGTTTTGAAGGCAGATAATGGTTGGAATCTCAATGACACTTATTCATGTGGCTTCAGTGAAATAAGTGAGCTTCTCACAACCCTGTTTGTAAAAAAGGCAAATTCCCTACCCTTAGTGCATTGTTGTGGACATCACGGATGCTATACAAATATCATCATGCTCAGAACCTGATCGAGAGTTAGGCTCTTAAGACGTGATGTTGCTTGTATGTTGGTAGCAATGATTTGGTGCTACCCTCATTCCCAACCACAGGAGAGATCATCATCCCTTTCCAAATTGAAGTGCAAATTTGACCAATCCTCATATTCTAAATCCCTTCACACTGCAAGTTATGCTCTCACATGCATGGTCTCTTACTGCTTGTGATCCTCATAATATCCTTATACAAGGTTGCTCAGCCTTACCTTCATTTACAATTTAGAAACCTGGAGCTTGGGGACATTTCTTTTCTTCCCCAGATCACATAGCTATGAGCAAGAGGTGCCAGGCCTCCAGAGGCCACTGAACTTCCAAGTTTAGGATTTTTTTCTACAACAACTTCTCAAATGTTCCAATATGCAATTTTGTCTCTCTCTCTCTCTCTTTTTTTTATGTGTCTCTGCCACAGCTACTCATCTCTGTCATTGTAGCAGGAAAGCAGCTGTAAACAACATGTAAACAAATAGCAGGCTAGTGTTACAGTGAAATCTTATTTATAAAACAGATTGTTGTCCAGCTTCAACCTATGGACCATAGTTTGTGATCCCAAGAAGATGCATTCTGAGAAGAAAAATTGAAAAAGGCAGTGCTATTTACCTATTTATTTATTTTTTAAAAGACTTTATTTATTCATGAGAGACACACAGAGAGAGAGAGAGGCAGAGATACAGGCAGAGGGAGAAGAAGCAGGCTCCACGCAGAGAGCCCGATGTGGGCTGAAGGCAGGCACTAAACCACTGAGCCACCCAGGGATCCCCAGTACTTACCTATTTTAAAAAAGAAAAGGTACATTGGAGTTCTTTGGGGGTGTTTCATGTTTGGCCTTTTAAATGAAAAGGAACAACAAAAGCTAGATGCAGTGTTTAGCTTCCATCTGTCCCAGGAGATACAGCAGAAATTTCACCAGTCCTTACAGATAATAGGTGAGAGAAAACATTTTCAGGATGAGATAGATTTCTTGGCATTATGTTACTGTCTGTCTGAGATGCAAAATGAAGACTTTGTGCAGTGGGCAATGGCCTTTTTCCAAGATGTCAATTTTTCTTTTGCTGACAATGCAGACTTGAGGGTTTTGGCCTACTGCTTAAAGTACGGTTCCAACTTGAGGAAGCTTTGGTTTTCCACCGAAAATCTCTTTCAAGAAGGAAATGCAGACAGCTCCATGTGAGTCCATCTAACTGTTTTCTTTCTGTTGTCTTTGGTATCTGTCCATATTTCCAAGTGGGTTTTTTAATGGCATTTTTAATATAGGATTGTGGTTAGGATCCCATCTTTTCTGCCAAATAGACCTCCCTTCAAGTCCTGACATGACTCTTTAGGGACTACATGACCTTGTCCATGGGATTTCCTTCTTCATTGAAGTTGCCTCACTGTATATAGGACAATGTTAACTACTACATTATGATGTATTGTGAAGATTATATGAGAATCTGTGTGTTTCCTATACTTCTCAAATATGAGTTGGTATATATGTATAATTTGCATCACTCTCAAAGGACCACACTCAGATCCTTTCTTGAGTCCCCAACTAAATATTGTCTTTTAAAATTTATTCTAAAAATCTTACAAATTTTAACTCAACACTCATGAAAATCATGAGGTAGAGTGTATTATTACCATGTTACAGGTGGGAAAACTGGGGCAAAAAGATCATGTATGCTGCCCAAGTTAGGAGGTGGTGAAGGCTAGGTTTGAACCTAGGCTATGTTTCTCAAGACTGACTTAACAACTGGGCTATACTGCCCTACCTTTCACTGTAAAACTGCCCACATTACAGTTAGGTCCCTCAACACTATTGATATATTGGGATGGATAATTCCTTGTTATCTGGGAAGGAGAGGCTTTCCAGTTCACTATAACATTTGGAAACATCCCTGGGTTTGACCCATTAGATGCCAGAAGTTACTTTCCCATAAGTTGTAGCAACCATAAATTTCTCTGGACATTGCCTAATGTTCCTGGGGCAAAGGGGACAATATTGCTCTTGGTGGAGAATCAGGAATATAAGATGAACTTACTTGGTGGACTTTATTTTCTCTAGTTAAAGGTGGGGCTAAGACAGAGATCTTGTGGCCAGAAGATAGTTTGTTCTTGTTATTTATTGTTTGGGTTGACTATTTCATGGAAAACCTTTCCTTTCTCCTTCCTTACAGGTCAAGTTACAATATTCTTTGTTGGCATCATGTCTGCTCTGTGCTCACTACAAACGAGCAACTCAACTCCAAGTGACTCACAGTATCTTCAATGAATCAGCCTATATAATTCTATGTAATCAGCTGAGGCATCCCAGCTGTCACCTTCAAAAGCTTCAGTAAGTTGGGGATCTACCTGGACTTGAGTCTATCATGGAGACACCAAATTTGTTCCACCTCACTTTTGGGTGAGGCCAATTACAAAGAATTACAATCTAGAACAGAGTTCCATGTGCCTATTTCTCTTGCTGTGTCATCCTTTCCTGCACTCATCACATTAAAGTGAGTTCCTCAAGGTCACAAAGCTATGAAAGGGCAAAGCTGGGTAAACTCAGAGCTGGTCAACTGCTGCACTTGCTGTTTCCTAAAATGTTTAAGGAGCATTATGTCAACCAATATTTGAGGGCCAGCTGGGAGTCAGACTTTTACTAAATCCCAAGAATAAAATGCAGGTTAGAATTATGGTCCTCACCACAAGGAATATATGGCCAAGTGTGGCTTCGTTAGTTTCCCCACCGTGAATCAGTATAGAAATTTCTCAGTGGGAGGTGCATGTGAAAGAATGAGAAACAATATGAAATTCTCGTCATCTGGAAAGTCCTTCTAGTCTAGGATTTTAGATTATCCTCTGACATGATGTGTAGCTTAAGGGTTCCAGAGACCAGGAAGAATATGTAAGAGTGGTATTAACCTGAGAATTGGTGTGGCAGAGATGTCTCAGTGTCCCCACTACAGTGTGCTGCCCTGCCACCACACCAACAGTGAGGTATTGTCTTCCAGCTAAAGGGTTCATGTTAAAGCTCCCTGGCATTTGAATATGAATTATGTGACTCTTTCTTGGCAAAAAAATATAAGCAGAAGTGTCACTTTTATATGAAAGCCTTTAAGAGACTGGAGTTTCTACATGTGTACTCCCCATTTGCTAGCGGAACGTTGAAGTCACAAGACAGCAGGAAACCAAGTCTGTATTTATACCATGGAGTGTCAGGTCATTAAAATGGAACTGCATCAAAATGGAAACACTGCTTCAGTAGGTCTGGAGTTGGGCAGAAGACTGCATTTCTTAAAAAAAGATTTATTTATTTATGAGAGAGAGAAAGAGGAGATTCTCCCTCCAGGAGCCCACATGGGACTTGATCCCGGGACTCCAGGATTGCACCCTGGGCCAAAGGCAGGTGCTAAACCATTGAGCCACCCAGGGAACCCCTGCGTTTCTTTTTTAAAAAAAGATTTTAGGGCAGCCTGGGTGACTCAGCGGTATAGCGCCACCTTCAGCCTAGGGCGTGATCCTGGAGACCTGGAATCAAGTCCCACATTGGGCTCCCTGCATGGAGCCTGCTTCTCCTTCTGCCTTGTGTCTCTGCCTCTCTCTCTTTAAAAAATAAAAAATAAAAAAGATTTTATTTATTTATTCACGAGACACACACACACACACACAGAGAGAGAGAGAGAGAGAGGCAGAGACCTAGGCAGAGGGAGAAGCAGGCTCCCTGTGGGGAGCAAGATGGGGAACTTGATCCTGGGACACCAGGATCATGCCCTGAGCCAAAGGTAGATGCTCAACCACTGAGCCACCCAGGCATCCTCATAAGACTGCATTTCTAATAAGTTCCCAGATGATGCTGATGTGGTTTGTCCAGGAACCAAGATTTGAGTAGTAGGATGTAGAGCAGTGACTTCTTAATATTGTCCACATGTTAAAAATTTTTTTTAAAGATTTTATTTATTTATTCATGAGAGACATAGAGAGAGAGGCAGAGGGAGAAACAGGCTCCATGCAGGGGGGCTGACATGGGACTCAATCCCGGGTCTCCAGGATCACGCCCTGGGCCCAAGGCGGTGCCAAACCACTGAGCCACCCGGGCTGCCCCACATGTTAAAATTATCCAAGGATATTTTTTAAAGTTCTTCATGCCCAAGTTAAGCCCCCAAACAAATTTATCAGAATATCTCCCATGGGGTTTCAGTGTACAGCTAAGGTAGAAAACTATTGTCTTGAAAAGAAATCCCTTCCCTTCTATCATCAGTAACATGTGCATTGAACCATTACATGAGGAAAAAAATAAACATTGTGTTAGTCCACTTATTTTGGGATTTTTAAAAACATGGATAGTATTCTATCAGAGTGTCTCAATCTTGACACTATGGGCTGTATAATTTTGGGGGTGGGGCATTGTCCTGTGCATTGTAGGATGTCTAGTAGCATCCCTGACATCTACTCACTAGATGCCAGCAACATACACCCATACCACTCAGTATGATAATCAAAAATATCTCCAGACATTGGGCCATTTTACCTTTACAGGGGCTGGTTGGCAGATTGAGAAACACTGGGCTACATGTTTGAATTGTGAAATTAGAGGTTGTGGGAGCTAATTATAGGTCATAGACCAAAGACAGGCGCTTAGGGTGTGTTCTCAGGTTTTATTGGATGAAACCTACACTATTTTTTTATACTTTTGCACACAATGTTTGATACACAATGTTTACCTCTATGGTGAGAGCTGGCTTTTCTTTGAAGTGCTCACTCATAGTCAGGATTTGAAATACCTGAGCCTCAGTGGCACAACACTATTCCATCATGATGTGAAGTTGCTCTGTAATGCCCTGAACAATCCAATGTGTAATATAGAAGAGCTAGTGTGAGTCTCTATGCTCCTTGGGATCACTGCTTTGATTCCTGAGGGGACCATATACTTTTTTTTTAACCTACTTTCACCCCCTTTTCTATTACTCATATGGAAACATAACCTCCTGAATCCTTGAGAATTGATTATGAGGTTAATTTCTAAAATAGTACAACCACTTTGCAAAACAATTTACCTGTATTCAGCTTTCATAAATTCTGACATTCTACATAACCTATAATTCCACTGCTAGGTGTACAGTTCAACAGAATTGATGTATAAGTTTGCTGAAAGATAGGTACTAAAAAACATACATGGCAAGTATTCATAATACCTGAAAAGTGGAAATGCCTATTAATGGTAATTTAAATAAGAGAACTTTGGGGATGCCTGGGTGGCTCAGTTGGTTAAGCATCTGCCTTCAGCTCGGGTCATGATCCTGGGGTCCTGGGATTGAGCCCCATGTTGGGTTCTCTGTTCAGCAGGGAGCCTGCTTCTCCCTCTCCCCCTGCCTGCCACTCTACCTGCTTGTGTGCTCTCTCCCCTCTCTCTGTCAAGTAAATAAATAAAATCGTTTTTTTTTTAAAGAGAGAGAAAGAGAGAACTTTGGCTATTCTCATTCCCTGAGACTGAATCTACAACTATAAGCAACAATTTGGATGAATCTCAAAGACTTGGTTGATGGAAACAAGTCAAATTTGAGAGTATATCATACAACTTTATTTATATACAGTTCAAAGATGGGCAAGACATGGTATTAGAGGTTAGAATGGTGACAGGAGGTGATGCATATGGTGTTTCTATACCGGGATACTAATAACACAATATGTTCAGTTCATGATAATTCATTGGCCAACAGTTAATACTTATGTGCTTTCCTGTATATATGTTACACTTGAATTTTCTTCAGTCAAATAAGGATTTCAATACTTAATCTCCATTGACCTTCTTCAGTATCCACATATTCAAATTCATCTCCATTCAACTCTTGATCTGTCATTCTTTAGTTGCCCATAAACCACATACACAAAAATCCAAACCCATTTGTTAATAACAGCTTTATCAAGATATAATCCATATACCATAAAACTCACCCCTTCAAAATATACAATATACTAAGTGGTCTTAGCCTATACTCACAAGGGTGTGCAACCATCACAATTATCTGATTTTAGAACGTCAAAAACAAATTCCTGCATACCTATGAGCACTCACTCCTCATTCCCTTGTTGTCCTGGCAACTACTAACACACTTTTGGTCTTGATGAATTTGCCTACTCTGGACATCTCATTTAAATTGAATCATACAGGGGTGCCTGGGTGGCTCAGTTGGTTAAGTGTCTGCCTTCGGCTCAAGTCATGATCTCAGGGTCCTGGGCTCAAGCCCCACATCAGTCTCCCTGTTTAGTGGGGAGCCTGCTTCTCCCTCTCCCCCTTTTCTGCTCCCCCTGCTCATGTTCTCTTCCTCTCTCTCTTAAATAAATAAAATCTTAAAAAAAACAAATAAATTGAATCATGCAATATGCAGTGTTTTGTGAGTGGCTTCTTTTACTTGTAAAACGTTTTCAGGGTTCATCCAAATTGTGTCCAATATCAGTATTTTACTCCTTTTAATGGCTGAGTAATACTCCATTGTATGGCTATACTATGTTTTGTTTATCCATCTATTGATATGTGTTTGGGTTGTTTACACCTTTGGGCTATTGTGAATAGTGCTGCTATGAACATTAGTGTTTAAACACCTATGAAATAGATGTTTTGGTATGTAATTAGAAGTGGAATTGAGTCATAAAGAGTTATTTTTTTTAGAGAGAGAGGGAGTGCAAGCAGGGAAAGGGGCAGAAGGGGAGAGGGAGAGAGAATCCTTAAACAGACTTCCCACTGAGCACAGAGTCTGATACAAGGCTCAATTCCAGGACCCTAAGATCATGACTTGAGCTAAAATCAAGAATCAGATGTTTAATCAACTGAGCCACCCAGATGTCCCTGAAATTGGGTCATAAATAATTTTGTTTACTTTTTGGAGGAACCACCAAAGTATTTTCCACAATGGCTGAACCATTTTACATTCCTACCAGTATGAGGGTTCTAATTTCTCCATATCCTTGCCAATACTTAGTTTCCATTTTTTAAACATTTATTTATTCATTAGAGAGAGCGAAAGAGAGCACGAATGTGGGGGCAGTTGCAGAGGGAGAGAGAGAAGCAGACTCCCTGCTGAGCGAGGAGCCTGACGTGGGGCTCAATCCCAGGACCCAGAGATCATGACCTGAGCTGAAAGAAGATGCTTAACCATCAGAGCCCCCCAGGTGCCCTAGTTATTTTCCATTTTTATTTAAAAATTTTTTTGTATATTTTTATTGGAGCTTGATTTGCCAACATATAATATAACACCCAGTGCTCATCTTATCAAGTGCCCTCCTCAGTGCCCATCACCCAGTCATCCCATCCCCCTGCCCAGTTCCCCTTCCACTACCCCTTGTTCATTTCCCAGAGTTAGGTGGCTCTCATGTTCTGTCACCCTCACTACTATTTCCCACTCATTTTCTCTCCTTTCCCCTTTATTCCCTTTCACTATTTTTTATATTCCCCAAACAAATGAAACCATATAATGTTTGTCCTCTCCGATTGACTTACTTCACTCAGCATAATAACCTCCAGTTCCATCCATGTCAAAACAAATGGTGGGTATTCATCCTTTCTAATGGTTGAGTAATATTTATTTTTAAAAAGATTTTATTTATGTATTCATGAGAGACACACACAGAGAGAGAGGCAGAGACACAGGCAGAGGGAGAAACAGGCTCCACGCAGGGAGCCTGATGTGGGACTCGATCCTGGGCTTCCAGGATCACGCTCTGAGCCGAAGGCGGGCACCCAACCACCAAGCCACCCAGGTGTCCCTTTCCTCCCCATATTTCTTTAAAAAAAAATTTTTTTAATTGGAGTTCAATTTGCCAACATATAGCATAACACCCAGTGCTCATCCCACCAGTGCCCCCTCATTGCTAATCACCCAGTCACCCAGTGGGCAGTGCCCACTTCCCCTTCCACTACCCCTTGTTCATTTCCCAGAGTTAGGTGTCTCTCAGTTTTGTCACCCTCACTGATATTTTCACTCATTTTCTCTCCTTTTCCCTTATTCCCTTTCACTGTTTTTTATATTCCCCAAATGAATGAGACCATATAATGTTTGTCCTTCTCCGATTGACTTACTTCACTTAGCATAATACCCTCCAGTTCCATCCACATCGAAGCAAATGGTGGGTATTCATCCTTTCTGATGGCTGAGTAATAGTCCATTGTATATATAGACCACATCTTCTTTATCCATTCATCTTTCAATGGACACCGAGGCTCCTTCCACAGTTTGGCTATTGTGGACATTGCTGCTATAAACATTGGGGTGCAAGTGTCCCAGCGTTTCACTGCATCAGTATCTTTGGGGAAATCCCCAGCAGTGCAATTGCTGGGTCCTAAGGCATATCTATTTTTAACTCTTTCAGGAACTGCCACACAGTTTTCCAGAGTGGCTGTACCAGTTCACATTCCCCCAACAGTGCAAGAGGGTTCCCCTTTCTCCACATCCTCTCCAACATTTGTTGTTTCTTGTCTTGTTAATTTACCCATTCTCTCATTGTGGTTTTGATTTGTATTTCCCTGATGGCAAGTGATGCAGAGCATCTTCTCATGTGCGTGTTGGCCATGACATAGACATGTGAAATTTGTGAAATTTCTGTTCTTGTCTTTGGCCCATTTCATGATTGGATTGTTTGTTTCTTTGCTGTTGAGTTTAATAAGTTCTTTATAGATCTTGGATACTAGCTCTTTATCTGATAGGTCATTTGCAAATATCTTCTCCCATTCTGTAGGTTGTCTTTTAGTTTTGTTGACTGTTTCTTTTGCTGTGCAGAAGCTTCTTATCTGGATGAAGTCCCAATAGTTCATTTTTGCTTTTGTTTCTCTTGCCTTCATGGATGTATCCTGCAAGAAGTTGCTGTGGCCAAGTTCAAAAAGGGTGTTGCTTGTTCTCTAGGATTTTGATGTAATCTCGTCTCACATTTAGATCTTTCATCCATTTTGAGTTTATCTTTATGTATGGTGTAAGAGAATGGTCTAATTTCATTCTTCTGCATGTGGCTGTCCAATTTTCCCAGCACCATTTATTGAAGAGACTGGAAAAATATTCCATGCTCATGGATTGGAAGAATTAATATTGTGAAAATGTCAATGTTACCCAAGGCAATTTACACATTTAATGCAATCCCTATCAAAATACCACGGACTTTCTTCAGAAAGTTGGAATAAATCATCTTAAGATTTGTGTGGAATCAGAAAAGACCCCGAATAGCCAAGGGAATATTAAAAAAGAAAACCATAGCTGGGGGCATCACAATGCCAGATTTCAGGTTGTACTACAAAGCTGTGGTCATCAAGACACTGTGGTACTGGCACAAAAACAGACACATAGATCAATGGAACAGAATAGAGAATCCAGAAGTGGACCCTCAACTTTATGGTCAACTAATATTTGACAAAGCAGGAAAGACTATCCATTGGAAGAAAGACAGTCTCTTCAATAAATGGTGCTGGGAAAATTGGACATCCACATGCAGAAGAATGAAACTAGACCACTCTCTTGCACCATACACAAAGATAAACTCCAAATGGATGAAAGATCTAAATGTGAGACAAGATTCCATCAAAATCCTAGAGAAGAACACAGGCAACACCCTTTTTGAACTCGGCCACAGTAACTTCTTGCAAGATACATCCACGAAGGCAAAAGAAACAAACGCAAAAATGAACTATTGGGACTTCATCAAGATAAGAAGCTTTTGCACAGCAAAGGATACAGTCAACAAAACTCAAAGACAACCTACAGAATGGGAGAAGATATTTGCAAATGACATATCAGATAAAGGGCTAGTTTCCAAGATCTATAAAGAACTTATTAAACTCAACACCAAAGAAACAAACAATCCAATCATGAAATGGGCAAAAGACATGAACAGAAATCTCACAGAGGAAGACATAGACATGGCCAACATGCATATGAGAAAATGCTCTGCATCACTTGCCATCAGGGAAATACAAATCAAAACCACAATGAGATACCACCTCACACCAGTGAGAATGGGGAAAATTAACAAGGCAGGAAACAACAAATGTTGGAGAGGATGTGGAGAAAAGGGAACCCTCTTACACTGTTGGTGGGAATGTGAACTGTGCAGCCACTCTGGAAAACTGTGTGGAGGTTCCTCAAAGAGTTAAAAATTGACCTGCCCTATGCCCCAGCAATTGCACTGTTGGGGATTTACCCCAAAGATACAGATGCAGTGAAAATCTGAGACACCTGCACCCCGATGTTTATAGCAGCAATGGCCACAATAGCCAAACTGTGGAAGGAGCCTCAGTGTCCATCAAAAGATAAGTGGATAAAGAAGATGTGGTTTATGTATACAATGGAATATTACTCAGCTATTAGAAATGATAAATACCCACCATTTGCTTCAACGTGGATGGAACTGGAGGGTATTATGCTGAGTGAAGTAAGTCAATCGGAGAAGGACAAACAGTGTATGTTCTCATTCATTTGGGGAATATAAATAACAGTGAAAGGGAATATAAGGGAAGGGAGAAGAAATGTGTGGGAAATATCAGAAAGGGAGACAGAACGTAAAGACTGCTAACTCTTGGAAATGAACTAGGGGTGGTAGAAGGGGAGGAGGGCGGGGGGTGGGAGTGAATGGGTGACGGGCACTGGGGGTTATTCTGTATGTTGGTAAATTGAACACCAATAAAAAATAAATTAAAAAAAAATAACAGGCTAATAAGCCAAGTCAAACTCTTTCCAGGTTCAAGGGATCAAGGTACAAATGATGGGTCCTGCACATGTCAGGCATGAGGAGATGCTGGATGCACCACCTGGGAAGAAGGGGAAATGAAAAACAGACTATTCTTCACAAAAACACAGCCTGGCTTTAAATTATTTCAGTTTTCAGTGTTAAGGACATATTCATCTCACTATTACCAGAAGCAATTTCAGTTTATCTGGAAGAATGTATCTTGCTCAGTAACCTCTGCAATGTGTTGTATCCAAAGTCTGGCACTTGATTTCCAGGCATGCCAGCAGACAAAAATCACAGGACCAAAACAAAAATGGGGGGGGGACAGGAGAAAAATGCTTATTTTAATATCCATCTGAAAATGGACAGAACTTACAATGTTCAATATAAATAAAATAGGTTAACTGAGTTTATCAACAGATGAGTTTGTTAGCAGATGAGAAGTAGCTAAAAAGGGGATTAGAGACTAAGAAAATTAATTGGAAGTAAATACCCAGACTAAAGCACAGAGACATGAGTGGAGAAGAGAGAAAGATGGAGGAGACACAGTGTAAATAAAGGTCTGATATGTGTCAGTGGATTCCCAGAAGAAGGAAGGAAAGAATGGGACAGAAATGATATTTATGCATACCATGACTGAGACCAGGGGATGAAGAATATCCCCAAGCCACAAGTGCCGACATCTCAAACAGAGGATGAACACAAAGCCATATCTACACATATATAGTGAGGGGCTGAATGTTGAAGACAAAGACAAAAATACAACTATAAGTCAGAAGGGCTATTTCCTGCCACTGATATCTTAAGTGTCCAAAACAACAACAGTGATACCTTACACTAGGATAAATATACAAGCGACTCTGAAGGTGTGACATACACTCACAACTGGCCTTACACAAGGAGAGACAAGTCAGAAGAAACTCAGATGTAATAAGGCAGACATTTCCTGAATTGGAGAAAGATAGGAGTGCTCAGATCCAAAGCACCTCACAAGGGTAGAGCAGCAGGAATACATTAATATCCACAGAACAAAGTATGTGGCTTTGGCTACAAAATACATGGGATTGATTGGAAGCAGACAGACCAGAAGCTGACTAACGTGACAGATTGTGTTTCCAGGACAGCTCAACATTGCCCCAACAGATTGCTTATTCCTGAAAGCAACTCTCAGGCTCTCATGTGCCAACAGGAGTGGTGGAACAGGAGTGTGGTGACAGGAATGACACTCAGCCTGGCTGTCTTCTGTTGCAATGAAGGCCTGAAGATACCCAGATAGTACATGAGGCTCAAACCTCCAGACACCCTAAAGAGAAAGGCCAGCATGGATTCATGTAGTACTGCAAAGCTGTGCATGGGAAGGCACATATTCCCAAGTGAAAGATCCAGAGGAGGCTGACCTCACACAAGCCACTATGACCACAGCCTCTGGTGCCCTGGCTATAGGGTCACCTGCCTGTTTAACCCTTGGAGGGAAGACTTGCCTGGCATTTGTACCTCCAACATGGTCCGCTATCACCTGGCAATTTTATACAAGAAGCTGAGGTGCCAGACCCCGAATTAAGACTCGGTATTATGTGTTGCCTCGACATGCAGTAAAGTCAGGGAGAGGGAGCCTGTCCTAACTTTAAGTCTCCTCTCAGCTCCCACAGATAAGGTCCTTTAGCTAAATAATCTCCTTATTGACAGACCAGGCAGAGTTCTTGATTATCGCTGGGTAGTGGGTTTTAGTTCCCTACTAGCCATAGAATTATTCACGTCCTCCAGGGATCCAGGGGACACCCACTCTCAATATCACAAAATGCCTCCTGCACTCATGGTCACTCTGTTCCCAAGTGCATCCATCATGTAGCCCTCTGTGGCATGTGGTGTCCTACCTCCTCAGGCTGTGAATATACATGGCTGAAACACCGCTGTTGATTTCATCTGTCCAATGTTGGGGATTATGGGTTTGGCCAATTTCATAACCTGAAGGTGGAATCCTTCTCTCACCAGCAGAGTAAAGAGGAGGCCATTAAAACAGGAGTCCACAGCAACTCTCCAAAAATATTTTTGTTTTATCTTTTTCCTCTCTGGTCCAGGTTTTGGGAATGCATGGGGGTGAGAAGCAGAAGGTCTTAGGTGTGAACCTCTGTTAGTCCATAGACCCTGCTATAGCTCCCCAACTCTGATATGGTTTGAGAATGGGTATGAGATTGCCACCTGGAGCCAAGCCCAAGCCTGTACCATCAGTGTTCCTCTAGAGATTAAGTAAGTGGTTCTCCATCTTATTAGACTCAATGCCCACACACATACCTTTTTAGTCATAAATCTTGTGTCATATCTCCTTTACTAATCTGAAAGAACATTTGTGCCTCATATAACTTTCCCACAGATGTAATTAAAAAGTCAACATGATATCCTAACTGTAATTATTAAAATGAAGTAAAATTTATAGTAAAATGGAATGTATTCCAATATTTAAATGCTCCAACAAGGCTACTATAAAGATGTAATAAAGCTGCCAAGAACCTGCATTATATGTGAATGTGATATGCACAAACACAGACGGTGGTAATGGCAACTCAGAGATCATGAAAAGTGCTATTAGGGGAGATCAGGACATAACATGGCCAACAACTCAATGAAGTTCTGAACAAAATACACCCTTCGAGGGGATCCCTGGGTAGCTCAGCGGTTTGGCGCCTGCCTTTGGCCCAGGGCCCGATCCCGGAGTCCCGGGATGGAGTCCCACGTCGCGCTCCCAGCATGGAGCCTGCTTCTCCCTCCTCCTGAATCTCTGCCTCTCTTTCTTTCTATGCCTATCATAAATAGATAAATAAATCTTTAAAAAAAATACACCCTTCAAGCAGCCCTGGTGGCTCGGTGGTTTAGTGCCACCTTCAGCCCAGGGTGGGATCCTGGAGACCCCGGATCAAGTCCATGTCAGGCTCCCTGTGTGGAGCCTGCTTCTCCCTCTGCCTGTGTCTCTGCCTCTCTCTCTATGTCTCTCATGCATAAATAAATAAAATCTTAAAAAAAGACACCCTTACCTCAAAAAAAAAAAATATGGGACTTTAAGACTATACTGCTTACAGGTCATAACTTCTCTGACATGAACTATTGCTTGCTAGATATTAAAACACACACCTGCATGGCAATGATTTAGAAATTTTCCTGAACACTGGTATTCTGTGCTGTCTTGAACAGGCACACAATCACACTGGTTGGCCTCAGCTCAGGGCACCACCCACAGCAGGTGCTGTCAATGCTAATGGGCCAAACTCATAGTTCTTATGGTACAACTTCACCTTGGCATTTCTGCTTCGATATAAGTCCTCTGCTTAGGACAAAATTACTGGTATTCCAGACAGAGGCACAGTACAGGTTAGGATAGGATATCCACCCACATTTTACCACATCTAACCATGAGGTCTTAATTAAGACGTTTTCTATCTACAAGGGTAACACAGTCTGTGGTGCGCTCTGCCCTGGGCACACTTCCTCCGTTAGTGACCCCGGGAACCTAGAGGCTCCACTGTCCCTCCTGTGGTTCTGCCCTGCTAAACGCCTTTCAGTCTGGGAATAATCCGGTGAGGATTTTTAAAGTTCCTGCTTCTCAGGGACTGGGCTTTCCTTTCCTGCTAGTTTTGGAAAGGTTGGGGATGAGGGGAAGAAGTTCTTTAGACCAAACTCAACTTTTCTCATATTTTTATTGAAATGATCATGAGAAGGATGATAATAAAATTGAGCATGAGTAAGAAATAACCCCTCAAAGAATTCCTTCTAACCCTAACTCTGATGATACCTGGTGGAGACACATAGTAAAAAGTATCCAATGTTCATATCTAGGAAAGCACTCCTGATAAAGATACACAGATAAGTACCCAGTATAAAGTATAAGTATAAACCAACTGAAAAAAGTTAGATAAGCCAAATCTGTCCAAATGAAGGATTATATAGTTATAGTATCTGGGGAGTTCAATGTTTAGGCAAAAATCAAGATGACAGGTGGTGAGATCTTTACCTATTACTAAATAGAAGTCATCTAGAAGATACAAAAATCTTAACCTATATTTGCCTGACATATCCTCAATTTCAAAGCAAATAAAGACTTACAAGTGGTAAGGAATTACATTTCTCTCAGTAGATAATACAAATACAGTCAAGTGATTTTTTACAAAGACACAATGCAGAAAGGATTTTTCTTCTTTCAATAATTGGTACTGGGATAACTAGAAGTCTATATGGAAAAAAAAGAATATAGACATAGATTTCACATGTCATACAGAAATCAAGTCCAAATAGATTACAGACCTAAATGGGGAATTCAAAACTATAAAACTTCTGGAAGAAAAGAGAAGAAAATCTATATGACCTTGGGGAAGAAGATTTTCCCAGTTCAATATAAAAAGCCTGGTCCACAAAAGTAAAATGATAAGCTGGATTTTATTAAAATGAAAGACATTTGCTCTGAGAAAGCCTTATTAAGACCATGAAAAACAAGCTACAGAGTGGGGGAAGTTATGCAAAACTATGTTTCTGATAAAATATTTGTATCCAGAATATACAAAGAGCTCTTAAAATTCAACAAGAAATTAAACCCAATAAAAAACAGGTAAAAAATCTAAATAGACACCCCACTAGGAGGATATGTATATGGCATAGAAAATCAATGAAACCCGAAGCTGGTTCTTTGAAAAAAGAAAATTCACAAACTATTAGCCAGACTCATCAAGGAAAAAAAAACAAGAAAGGATCCAATAAATAAAATAGAAATGAAAGAGGAAAAGTAACAATTGACATCACAGAAGTACAAAGGATTATAAGAGAATACTACAAAAATTATATGCCAACAAATTGGACAATGTAGAAGAAATGAATAAATGTTTAGAAACATACAATCCTCCAAAACTGAATCAGGAAAAAGTAGAAAATCTAATAAGGGATTGAAATCCAAAATACATGAAGAACTTAGCTCAACACCAAAAATACAATACAATTTAAAAATGGGCAGAGGAAGGACCCTGGGTGGCTCAGTGGTTGAGCGTCTGCCTTCAGCTCAGGGCGTGATCCCGGGGTCCTGGGATTGAGTCCAACATCAGGTTCCCTGCAGGGAGCCTGCTTCTCCCTCTGCCTATGTCTCTGCCTCTCTCTCTGTATCTCTCATGAATAAATAAATAAAATCTTTTTTTTTAATGGGCAGAGGAATTGGATAGACATTTTCCCAAAGACGACATACAGTTGGTCAATAAACACATGAAAAGATGCTCAACGTCACTGATCATCAGGGAAATGCAAATCAAAACTACAGTATCACCTTACTTACTTACTTACTTACAATCAGAATGGCTAGAATAAAAAAGATAAGAAATAGCAAGTGTTGGCGAGAATGTGGAGAAAAAGGAACCCTTGTGTATTCTTGGTGGGAATGCAAATTGGTATAGCCACTGTGGGAAAAAGTATGGAGGTTCCTTAAAAAAATTAAAAATAGAACTGCCATATATAAGTGTTTTTAAAAGATTCTACATAAATAATATCATAGAATATTTGTCTTTCTCTTTCTGATTTATTTCACTTGTAACATACACCATAGTGATGATTGTTAACAAAACTGGATTGTGTATTCTAAAGGTGCTAAGAAAAGAAATAATAAAAGTTCTTGTTGCAAGAAAAACATAACTATATTAGGCAATAGATATTAAACAAGCTAACTGTAGTAATCATTTCATAATGTATACATATATAAAGGTATATTTTATATCTAAATCTAATACCATATTGTAAGTTATATCTCAAAAACTGAATATCTGGACGTTTTAAATATAAAAACGTAGAGCTAGCATATGATCCGGCAATTCCACTACTGGGTGCTTACCTGAAGAAAATGAAAACACTAATTTGAAAAGATATATGCACCCTTATGTTTATTGCAGTATCATTTATGATAGTCAACATTTGGAAGCAATCCAAGTGCCAATTGATAGATAAATGGATAAAGATGTATGTGGGGGGGAGTGTAATGGAATATAATTCATCCATTAAAAAGAATGAAATCTCACCATTTGTAATGACATGAATGGACCTAAAGGGTATTATGCTAAGTGAAGTAAATCTGACGGGGAAAGCTAAATACCATAGGCATTAAGGAGGGCACATAATGTGATGAGCATTGGGTGTCATACACAACTGATAAATCATTGAACACTACATCTGAAAGTATGTACTTTATGTTGGCTAATTGAATTTAAATTTTAAAAACATCATAGGATTTCATTCATATGCAGAATCCAAAAAACAAAACATATGAACAAATAAGCGAAAAAGAAGAAAAACAGACCAATAAATACAGAGAACAGACAGTTGCCAAAGAGGAGTGTGGGGGGTTGTTAAAATGGGTGAAACGAAGTGGGAGGTGCAAGCTTCCAGTTACAGAATGAATAAGTCATGGGAATGAAAGGGAATAGCATAGGAAATATAGTCAATGGTACTGTAATAAGGTTGTGTGGTGACAGGTGGTAGCTACACTTATGGTGAGCACAGTATAGCATATACACTTATTGAATCATATGTTGCACATATGAAAAACTAATGTAACATTGTGTGTCAACTATATTTCAACTTAAAAAGAATATGAAGAAATGCTTAACATCATTTGTCATTAGGAAAATGAAATTAAAACACTAATGAGTTGCCGTTACACATTATTAAAATAGCTAAAATTAAAAAAGACTGACCATACCAATTGACACTGAGAATATGAAGTAACAGGATCTCTCTTTTATTTCTGGTGGGAATTCAAAATATTATGGACACTTTAGAAGATAGCTTGGCTAATACTCTTCCCATGTAGTCCAGCAAACACGTTCCTTGGTGTTTACCCAAGTGATTTGAAAAAGTTTTTCCATACTGAAACTATACATGAATATTTATATAGCTTTATTCATAATCACTAAAAACTGGAAGGAACCAAAATGTCCTTCAATAAGATGAAGGGATAAACAAACTGTGGTACACCATACAACAAAATATTATACAGCAATAAAAATAAGTAAACTATAAATCTATGCAAGGACATAGATAAGTCTTAGATGCATGTTGCCAAGTGAAATAAAATAGTCTGAGAAGGCTATATATGTATGATTTACAGGACATTCTGGAAAAGGCAAAATATAGAGGTGGTAAACAGAGCAATGGTGGCCACAGATTCAGGGGTGGGGGAGTAGGGTTGAATAAATGCAGCACAAAGAATTTTTTTACGTCAGTGAAACTATTCTATATAACACTATAGTTGTGGGTACATGGCACCTTGCATCTGTAAAAACCTACAGACCTTAACAGCATAGAGTGAAACTTCATGTGTTCAAACAAAAATATTAGGATATCCGCAGACCAAGGAGGGAAAGCCACTGTGACAAATATCTAGTAGTATTAAAAATCTATGATATAACCTCACTGAAAAGGATGGGAGCAGAGAGTCGATCTAAATAACTTAAGAAACAAGATAAAACCGACAAAATAATTGTACATAAATACCGCCCTTCACTTGATGGGATGAGCACTGGGTGTTATTCTATATGTTAGCAAACTGAACACCAATAAAAAACACATTTACAAAAAAAAAAAAAATACTGCCCTTGAGTTGGTCAGGTTGTTTGCCAGAAGGGCACAGCTCAACAACCTGCAACAGCCACATGGATGCTGGGACTGCACAGATAAGCAAATGGAGGGCAGGTGGTGGGAGCTGGGTTCCTCCCAGCTGGAGTTGTGGAAAGTTACAGATATGCCAAGGAGATCTTATAATGATCCATAAGATACTGGATCCAAGCAGGAGACATCAGTGTGGACTTATATTGAGCTTATATAATGCAGATCAATATTTATAGAAAATTCTATATATACACGCATTAGTATACACACACATGTGCTTGCTCTGTCTACTGAGAGGGCTGTTATGGACTGAACATTTTGTATCTCCCAAAATTCTTATGTTGAAGCCCGAACTCCTCCATGACTGTATTTGGACATAGAATCTTTATGGAGGTAATTATGGTTAAATGAGATCATAAGGGTGGAGATCAGGCAATACAATTGGTGTCCTTATAAGAAGAGACACCAGAGAGCCTCCCTCCTCTCACTATGAGAGGACACAGAAAGAAGACCATCATCCACAAGCCAAGAACAGAGCACCCACTAGAAACCACCCCTGCTGGACATCAATCTGGACCTTCTACTCTCCAGACTGTGAGAAAATAAATTTCTGTTTAAGCTGCTCAGTCTGTGGTGTGTTGTGTGACAGCTACAGAAGCAATGGCAGACACCCTCACAGCAGTGAGAACACCTAGAACCCAGAGCTTGGTTTCTAGGATCATTCTTTAATAAAAGGAATCAGGGCTCTTTGGGAACATAATCAATGCTGGGGTGAGGAATATACAAGATGAGCTTGGAGTGGTTGTAGCATCTAAACATAAGGAATGCCAAAAAAAGAAGAAAAAAGGATAATGTAGGTCAAAGGACATAGAAGGCAACTGAAAGAGCTCTTAATATCTAAAGCCAGAACAATTTTGGCAAAAAAAGTAAATAATGTTACTAGATTGTAACCAACACATAAGTGTTCACGAGTCCATACCAATAATTGAAGAAATGGGGAGGAAAGACAAATATCCCATATAGAATTCCAAATAACTTGTATGAATCCTTCTTTCAGGAAATGGAAGGCAAGCCCCACTTTTTTAAGTGCAAGATGTACCTAGTGACTTTCTTTTAAAATAAGGAGTGCATGGGGATCCCTAGGTGGCTCAGCGGTTTGGTGCTTGCCTTTGGCCCAGGGTGCAATCCTGGAGTTCCGGAATAGAGTCCCACATCGGGCTCCCAACATGGAGCCTGCTTCTCCCTCCTCCTGTGTCTCTGCCCCCCAACATGTCTATCATAAATAAATAAATAAATCTTTTTTAAAAAAATAAGGAGTGCATGGGGCACCTGGGTGGCTCAGCCAGATTAAGCATCTGCCTTGGCTTAGGTCATGATCTCATGGTCCTGGGATCAAGTCCCACATCAGGCTTCCCGCTCAGCAGGGAGCCTGCTTCTTCCCCTCCCTCTGCTGCTCCCCCTGCTTGCGCTCTCTTGCTCTCTCTGTCAAATAAATAAATAAATAAATAAATAAATAAATAAATAAATAAATACAAATGAGTGTACTTGTCATGATGAGCACCGGGTGATGTATGGAAGTGTTGAATCACTGTATTGCACACCTGAAATATTTTAGTTAAAACTAACAAATTTAAATAAAGACTTAAAAAATAATTCAATATAAAAGAAGGAGAGTAATTTTATAGTGGATAAATCTGACATACACCTAAGCTAGTTGTTCAAAGTTAATATCACTGTAAGCTATGCTAATAGCATATGGTATGAGCATGGCACTACCTCTGTAGCCTTCTTTAAATGCCAATTTAACCATGAGATACACACCATGCAAACCCAATGGGAAGGACACTCTCCATACCTGACCTTCTCAAAATCATCAAGATTATTAAACACAAGGAAATTTTAAGGAAGTGTCATAGTTTAAAGGCACCTATAAAGACATAACAGCTAAGCATTATGTATCCTAGATGAGATCCTGGCACAGAAGAAGAAATTAGGTAAAATAAATGAGATCCAAAGTAACTATGGTGTTTAGTTAATAATAATCCATCAATATTGGGTTGCTAGTTGTGAGAAATGTATTATATTAATGGAACAGGTTAACGAGGGGGAAACCAGGGCGCCCAATGCACAGAAACTCTGTACTGTACTTACAATTTTCCTGTAAGTCTGAAACTATTATAAAATTAAAAAGACATCGTCTGCTCACCAACCCCCTTTCTCATCGGGCTGCTCACCAGCTCACTGCCGCTGCTCAGGGAGCTTCCACTGTAAGAGGTCCTTGTGGTCGACCTCGTCAATAATCGCTTCCTCAGATGGATGAAGAGGATTCCATTCTCCCCAGGAAGCTTCAGGTAGCCCTGGAACACATTCTGGAGCAGAGGAATGACCTGGCTAGTGACCAGGATGAAGGACCCCTGGACTGCAAGCGTGACCCTGAGTCTAGTACCTTGAATGAGGTGGTGTCCGAGGCCTTTGTCCGCTTCTTTGTGGAGATCGTGGGCCACTATTCCTTGTTCCTGACAGCAGGCGAGGGCGAGGAGAGGACCCTGCAGAGAGAGGCCTTCGGCAAAGCCGTCTCCTCCAAGAGCTTCCGCTGCTTCCTGGAGGTTTTCATGGAGACCCAGACCTTTCGGGGCTTCATCCAGGAGCGGGAGCTAGGAGCTACGCCGGCAGGATGCCAAAGGTCTGTTTGAGGTCCGAGCCCAAGAGTACCTGGAAACACTCCCCAGTGGAGAACACAGTGGTGTCAATAAGTTCCTGAAGGGACTCGGCAATAAGATGAAGTTTCTCCACAAGAAATAACCTTCAGCGGGAATAGAAGGGAAGGGAGAAGAAATGGGTAGGAAATATCAGAAGGGGAGACAGAACATAAAGACTCCTAACTCTGGGAAACGAACTAGGGGTGGTGGAAGGGGAAGAGGGCGGGGGGTGGGGGTGAATGGGTGACGGGCACTGAGGGGGGCACTTGACAGGATGAGTACTGGGTGTTATTCTGTATGTTGGTAAATTGAACACCAATAAAAAATAAATTTATTATTAAAAAAAAAGAAATAACCTTTAGCTCAGCCTAAAGGAAAAGCATCCTCTGAGTTGCAACCATATTTTTTAAAAAACAGTCCTAGTGGCCTTTCTGAAATGCTGGATCCTGGTTGTCGCCAGTGTGGGCTACAGACCAGGATGGCTTCTGACTGCCACCAGGCCTCCCCAGGACTGAGGGCCCAAGAGCTGCCCAGCAGGTGCAGCTTCTTCAGAACAGCACTGGAAAGAGGACCCCAGACCAGGCAGGTCACCAACATTCAAATGGATTGTTTGGGTTGTCGGGTTTGGGATTTTTTAAATATTTTTAATCTTAGGTATTAAAAGGAAAAAAAAAAATAAATAAATAAAATAAAAAGACTTAGATAAAGCACACAAATAGTTATTGTTGATATAGATATATAAAAATTAGCATATTATCCAATGGATAGGTCACCACCACCAGGCAATTTGTAGAAATGCAAATCCCTGATGTCCTCCCTACAGCTAATAAATTCTGAGTGAAGCACAGCTATCTGTTAAAGCCTCCGGTTGATTCTGATGCACCCAAGTTTGAGAACCATTGACCTGAAAAATGGCTTTCACTGGGCAAGAACCTTGCTGTCATGTGCCTCTGAGCCCTTCCACAAGAAGCAAGCAACTAGTTGGACTTTTCTTGACTGAAAGACAGTGTTAGGAAAATCAAAGATCAGCCTCTTGCCAAAGGCTGAAATCTGTCTCTCTCTTTTTTTTTAAAGATTTTATTTGAGAGAGACAGAGCGCGAGGGGGGTGAGATGCAGAAAGAGAAGCAGACTCCCTGATGAGCAGAGAGCACCATGTGGGGCTCAATTCTGGGACTCCGGAATCATGACCTGAGCCCAAGGCACATGCCAACTGAACCACCGAGGTGCCCCTAAAGGCTGAAATCTTAACGTGGGCAGAGACTTCCTGAAAGTGAGGGGATCAATTGCATTCAGATTTGGTACAAATCAGATTTTAAGTGTCTGCCCAAATACATGCATGTACACACACTTCTCTACCACCACCAGCAAGTCAGCAGAGATAACCTTTCTGTCACCAATGCAATAATGTTAGATGTTTTAGGGGTTGAATTGTGTACCCCTCACAGGTCATATGTTGAAGTCCTAACTCCCACACCTCAGAATGTGAATTTATTAGGAAATCAGTCCATTGCAGATGCAATTGGTTAAAATGAAGTCACACTGGTGTAGAGTGAGCCATTAATCCAGTAGGTCTAGTGTCCTTACTAAAGAGAAATTTGGACACAGACGTGAGTAGAGAGAAGATGATGGAAAGCCACAGGGAGACTGCCATCTATAACCTGGCTCTACATCAAGAGAGAGCAAGCGTTGGACACTTGGCACTTGAATAAAGCATGCTTAAAAAGAGGGACATTTAACGTCATCATCCTTACAATAGTCTTTTAATGTATCAATAGTCTTTTAATGACGTTTAAGGTATCAAATATTCAAAATCCAGGACCATGGAGTAAGGACACAAGGAATTCCTTTTGGTTGGTCAAGAAGAAAAGCAGGACAAAGGAGAAAATGAAGACAAAGTAACACAAGAAATCAACATTTTTTAAAAAGACACAGCAAAGTGTGCTGACTCACTGCTCCAGGCTTTCTGGGTTGGTCCTAATGAAGAGCACCTGAAACTAGGAATTAAAAGGCTTTGGAACCATTTGATTGGCCAATGAATTGCTCCCTTCCCATTGGCTGGAGAGGGCATTTTGAAAAATTTAACATTAATTAACATACAGCGTAATAGTAGTTTCAGAGGTAGAGTTTAGTGATTCATCAGTTGCCAATAACACCCAGTGCTCATTACATCACCCAGTTACCCCTCCCCGACCTCCCCTCCAGCAACCCTATTTTTTTCCTAGAGTTCATGGTCTTTTATGGTTTGTCTCCCTCTCTGATTTCATCTTATTTTCTTTTTCCCTCCTTCCCCTGTGTTCATCCTAACCAAAGAGGTAAAGGATCTGTACTCCAAAAACTATAGAACACTTATGAAAGGAATTGAGGAAGACACAAAGAAATGGAAAAATAGAGGGGATCCCTGGATGGCTCGGCGGTTTCACGCCTGCCTTTGGCCGAGGGCGAGATCCTGGAGTCCCGGGATCGAATCCCGCATAGAGTCCCACATCGAGTCCCGCATCGGGCTCCCGGCATGGAGCCTGCTTCTCCCTCTGCCTGTGTCTCTGCCTCTGTGTGTGTGTGTGTGTGTGTGTGTGTGTGTGTGTGTGTGTGTGTCTATCATAAATGAATAAAAATAAATCTTTAAAAAAATAATTATAAAAAAAGAAATGGAAAAATAGAGCCTTTATCTAGAAAATAGATAAAACAAATTTCTTTTTTAAAAAAATTCCCACCTTGGGTGCTTGTCTAGCTCTTTGTCCCTGGTGTCCTACGGAGTGGTTCTGATTTTCGATTCCCGGAGCTTCTGACTGTGAGAATGCTCCTCCAGTCTTTCCAAACTGGCTAATTTAGGCAGTGGGGATAATTCTGTAATGTAAATGATCATGAAATTAAACAGTCATTTTTCCTGCATCCTAAGCTCCTTGGGGAATGTTAATGTAACTTGATTATCTTCCTTGTCACCACTATGTCTCATACACAAGAGGAACCTAATGACTAGTAGCTGATGTGGTTATGTGTATATGGAACAGGTGTTACCTTTTTCAGGTGTAAGGCTGATATTTTATCATTGAACATGGTTTTCACTCTGCCCTGGGGTTCCTTGTACTCATCACAATCATGTTTGAAGTTCATTGGAAACTTTAACAGGCCAAAAACTACCCTTTTCCAAATCACAATTTGGGCTTCTCCCTTCAAGAATCCTATGACTTGGGGATCCCTGGGTGGCTCAGTGGTTTGGCGCCTGCCTTCGGCCCAGGGCATGATCCTGGAGTCCCGGGATCGAGTCCAGTGTCAGGCTCCTTGCATGGAGCCTGCTTCTCCCTTTGCCTGTGTCTCTGCCTCTCTGTCTCTCTCTCTCTTTCTCTCTCATGTCTCTCATGAATGAATAAATAAAATCTTAAAAAAAAGAATCTATTACTTAAGTACTGTTATTTGAGGGTGGGGGCATGAAATATACATATAAAGAGGTGTAGACAGCTCATGGAAAACTTGAGGAATAGCCATATTTAGAACATGAATATCTCTGGTCCAAAACCTTGATTAAGAAATAGACACCATGGGGTACCTGAGTGGCTCAGTCTGTTAAGCATCAGATTCTTGTTTTCAGTTCAGGTCATAATGATCGAGCCCCATGTCTGGCTCTGAGCTCAGCTTGGAGCCTGCTTTAGATTCTCTCTCCCTCTCTCTCCCACTCACTCTCTATCTCTCATAAATTAATAAACAAAATCTTTTTTTAAAAAAAGAAATAGACATTATAAGGACCTTTGTATTTTCTGCCTACCCAGCCTCAATTGCATGCCCTTTCCATCTTCAATAGTTGCCAACTGAAATGAATTTGGTATCAGTTTTTTTTTTCAACCTTCTTTTAATTTTTTTCTCTGATAGATGTTCCCTGAAGAGATACATGTATTTTTCCCTGCTTTTAAATTGGAGTGCATATATCCTTCTGTGACTTCCTTCTTTCATGTACCATTATGTTCCTGAGTTTTTTTTATGTTAAATTTATTTTAGTTGTGGTTCATTTATTTTTTTAATTTTTAAAAAATATTTTATTTATTTATTCATGAGAAACACAGAGAGAGAGGCAGAGACATAGGCCAAGGGAGAAGCAGACTCCCTGTGGGGAGCCTGATGTGGGACTCCATCCCAGGACCCCGATCATGACTTGAACCAAGGGCATACACTCAACCACTATGCCATGCAGGCATCCCCACTTATATTTTTAATATATCTGTGGGAGGCAGGCATCCCCACTTATATCTAAGTGTATGAATATATGCAGTTTATCCATTCTATCAGTGATAGTTTTTGTTTCTCAATTGTTGCTAAGAACGATGCTGTTTGAACTTTCTTGAACATATCCCCTAGTTCACATGTGCGAGAATGTTGAATTATTTAAGAGTGGAATTTCTGGGTCATGGAGGATGCACAGATTACTCCCTATGTCTGTTTTCAAATGTTTTTGATCAAATTATATTATTATCAGGCATAGGTGAATATCCCCATGGCTGCACATCACTGCTCACCACCGATGACTCAGTGTTTTAACATACTTGCCAAATATTGGCTGTTTCACTATTGCTTCCCTTTGCCTTTGCAAATTTACCAATGAAGTTCAGCAGTTTTCTCACATTCATGGGCCATTTTTTGCCTGTCTTGTGAAATGCCTTTTGATTGCTTTGCTTATATTTCTATTGGTTATTTTCTGTTTTTATTTGCAGGTAGAAGTGCCTTATGTATTCTCATAATGCTGCCTGGCCAGTAATGTAGTATGCTTATATCTTCTCCCAGTTTGTGGTTTGTATGATTCTTTCTTTACCATAGGGTCATTTGCCGAACAGTTTTTACCTTTGATGAAATAAAACTTACGCGGGTTTACTTTATGATGGGTAAATTTGGAAACTTATTTAAAAATAAATCACTCCCTACCTCAAACCATAGAGATGTTTTATGTTGTCTTCTTATATATGATAGTTTTGCTTTTCACACAGAAGTGTCCATCCACATTAAGAAGGGAACCCTCTTACACTGTTGGTGGGACTGTGAACTGGTGCAGCCACTCTGGAAAACTGTGTGGAGGTTCCTCAAACAGTTAAAAATAGACCTGCCCTACGACCCAGCAATTGCACTGTTGGGGATTTACCCCAAAGATACAAATGCAATGAAACGCCGGGACACCTGCACCCCGATGTTTCTAGCAGCAATGGCCACGATAGCCAAACTGTGGAAGGAGCCTCGGTGTCCAACGAAAGATGAATGGATAAAGAAGATGTGGTTTATGTATACAATGGAATATTACTCAGCTATTAGAAATGACAAATACCCACCATTTGCTTCAACGTGGATGGAACTGGAGGGTATTATGCTGAGTGAAGTAAGTCAGTTGGAGAAGGACAAACATTATATGTTCTCATTCATTTGGGGAATATAAATAATAGTGAAAGGGAAGGGAGAAGAAATGTGTGGGAAATATCAGAAAGGGAGACAGAACGTAAAGACTGCTAACTCTGGGAAACGAACTAGGGGTGGTAGAAGGGGAGGAGGGCGGGGGGTGGGAGTGAATGGGTGACGGGCACTGGGTGTTATTCTGTATGTTAGTAAATTGAACACCAATAAAAAAAAAATAATAAACATAAAAAAAAAAAAAAAAGAAGTGTCCATCCACTTGTAATTGCTTTTCTCCAGGATAGGGAGAAAGGATCTATTTTTTTTTCAATTTTTATTGAAAAAGTACTAGCTCCATTAAATAGTTTACCTTTTTTACTGCACAGCAATCTGTTATGAAGCAACTTTTTATATTGATTGCCTTTCTTCTGAGCTCTGTCTTTTGTTCCATTGATTTATTTGTCCAGCCATGTGCCAATAAGTCTTAATTACTATAGATTTTATTTATTCCTTATTTAAATTCAATTTAGTAAACATATACTGTATTTTTAGTTTCAGGAATAGAATTTAGTGATTCATCATTTGCATATAATACCTAGTGCTCATTCTATCACACGTCCTCCTTAATGCCCATCACCCAGTCACCCCATTCCCCATCCCCTCCAGCAACCCTCAGTTTGTTTCCTAGAGTTCAGTGTCTCTTACATTTTGCCTCCCACGGATAAATGAATAAAGAAGATGTGGTGTATATAAACAACAGAATATTAGTCATCAAAAAGAATGAAATCTTGCCATTTGGAATGATGTGAATGGAACTAAAGAGTATTATGCTGAGCAAAATAAGTCAGAGGAAGACAAATACCATATGATTTCACTCTTGTGAAATTTAAGAAACAACAGATGAACATAGAGGAAGAGGAGGATAAGTGCTATAGCTTTTACATGAAATCTTTGTAATGTAAGTGCAATTCAATCAACATCCCCTCCCCAAACTTTGCTATGCTGTGGGAGTAGCTTGGTTTACACTAACCCCCTCTGTTTCCACATACACTTTAGAATTATATTTTGAAATAAAAATTTTGTTAGGATTTTATTAATGATGTACTGAATATAAAGATCTATATGGAGAGTATTAATACCTTTATAATAATGATCATTCCTAAATAAGAACTTAACATAATTCTTCATTTCTTATATTTTTATGTCTATCAATAAAAACTCATACTTTGTCCTATAAGGCATATAATCTTTTATTAGACTTTCTGTCATCATTTTTCTATTAAAAGGTTTTGGCTGCCTTTTTGGAACACTCTTGGAATGGGTTAAGGAAATTCCTTTCTTTCCTAATTCACAGAGATACATCTAAGAGCATGAATAGACATGGAATCTCCTAGATTTATCTTTTTTGCATCCTTTAAGATGATCATATTTTTCCCCTGTAATCTGTGAAATATAAAAAGTTACATTTACCAGTCACACCCAGAGCATACTGCCTGCTGATGAAAGCAGGGTGCCTGCAAGTGGGAGCAGATCATCATTGAGCATGAGATGTCAGGTGATTCCAGCTGTAAAACAAATCTGGGGCCCTCAGGGGTTTAGGATCTTGGCAGTGCCTCCATGAATCTTATCACCTGGTAAACATGCCCACGATCACATCATCCCACAATCACTTATATTGGAAAGGTCCTTGCCAGATCCTGATGTAGACTGCATGGAGTGTTTACCTTATATAGTTCATGGTATGTACGGTTATCTGAAGTTAAGATTTGGCATTGCCCCAATCAATTACTGGGGGAGGGGGGTGCGGTTCTTGGCCAGATGCTCCAAGAGCTCCAATATCACAAGTTGGGTCTGGACCATCTCATAATCAGACCTGAGAAGAAAGGTCTACATGGAGAAAAACACTTGAGGCACAAAAGCCCAAGTGAAGCAGTGTTTCCCTTCCATTATGGAAGTCAATAAAAAGGTAGGAATTAACCAGCCTCTCCTTGGTGAGCATAGATTTTCTCTTCCCACTTCCTGGTTTGCTTGGTTTAGGAACTGGCCCAGGAGACTTGGTATCAGGGTTGGTGAGTTAACATTCTTGCCAGTTTGCTTCTTTTGATTTTGAAATCCTGTTATTTATGTTGTTACTGAAATTCTCCAATTTTCATAATTTTTTCATGTTTTTCTTAACCAGAAACTCTCTTTGTGGCCTTACCACAGACACCATCCTTCTATTTGGTGTGTGCAATGTTAGATAAGATGCTTTAAGGGTGAGATACAGCTTTTATACTTCTAGGGATGCTCAATGGTGTTCTAAGGCACTGGCTCCCAATTTTGGCTGCATGTTAAAGTCATTTGGGGGAATGATAAGAAAACATGAATTCCTGGATCCAGTTTCCAAAGTTTCTTGTTTGAGAGGTATGGATTTTTCTGGGCATGGGCTGTAAAAAATAAAACCCAGAAATAGCAAAATTAAAATCACCAGATCAGTAAAATAGTATTTAGTAAGAGCTTATTGTGCATTTAAGAATGGTTTGTGAACTAATATGAAGCTCGCAGGCATGACATTACAGAACAACTTATAAAATGAAAACAAGGAGGTTGTTTACCTTTACAGCGTTGGTCATTATGGAGGGGGTTTGCAGATGGCAGGTGATTGTTTCAAAGTGATTATCTTACACATTTTTAGGAAGACAAATGAAGTTTCTTTTCTAACTTTCATTTTTTATTGATGTATAATTAACATACAATGTTATATTAGTTTCAGATGTACAATATTCAACAATTCTGTACATCACTCAGTACTCATCATAAGTGTAGTCACCATATGTGTTTCTTTTATGGTTATCAGGTATTTATCAGAAGTAAGTTTCACTTATGCTCATGAAATAAGATAGATTTAGTTTTGCTCATGTGTTTTTTTTTTTAAGATTTTATTTATTTATTTATTCATGAGAGATACACAGAGAGAGAGGCAGAGACACAGAGGGAGAAGCAGGCTCCATGCAGGGAGCCTGATGTGAGACAGGATCCCAGGACTCCAGGATCATGCCCTAGGCCAAAGGCAGGCACTAAACCGCTGAGCCACCCAGGGATCCCAGATCATGTGGTCTAAATGTTTTCTTTTGTTCAGGGAATTTTCTTTTTAAAAAATTGTATTTTTATTTTAAAGGTTTTTAATTCTGGTTAACATAGTGTAAATTAGTTTCAGATGTACAACGTAGTCATTTAACACTTCCGTATATTACCCTGTGCTCCTCGCAAGTGCCCTCCTTAACCCGCTCACCTATATCACTCATCTCCCCATCTGGTAACCATCAGTCCTCTATCATTAAGAGTCTGTTTCTTAGTTTGCCTTTCTCTTTTTTTACCCCTTGGTTCATCTGTTTTGTTTTTTAAATTCCACATGAGTGAGATCATATGGCATTTGTTTTGCTCTGACTTATTTCACCTAGCATTATATGCTCTAGTTCCACCCATTCACATCCTTGGAAATGGCCAGATTTCATTCTTTTTGTTTTTTTTGTTTTGTTTTGTTTTGTTTTGTTTTTATTTCATTCTTTTTGATGGCTGAATAATACTCCAGAGTGTGTGTGTGTGTGTGTGTGTGTGTGTATGGGCACGTGCGCACGCGCACCATATCTTTATCCATTCATCAGTTAATGGACATTTGGGCTCTTTCCATAGTTTGGCTATTGCAGATAATGCTGCTATAAATATCAGTGTACATGTACCCCTTTGAATCTGTAGTTTTGTATTCTTTGGGTAAATACCTAGTCGTGCAATTGCTGGATCATAGGGTAGCTCTATTTTTAACTTTCTGAGGAACCTCCATACTGTTTTCAGAGTGAGATGCACCAGTTTGTGTTCCCACCAACAGTGTAAGGGGATTCCTGTTTCTCTATAGTATCACTGACACCTGTTGTTCCTTGTGTTGAATTTGCCCAGGGAATTTCTAAGTCTGGCCTCAATTTTGTATTTAACTTGAACAGGATTTTTAAGAACTCAAGTGATTTCTCTTGGCAACAATGTTTGAGAAAGTCTGGTCAGAACAGCTCAGAGTGTCCAGCTGGCTGGTCCTCAGTTATTCAGCCACATGACTCAGGATACTTCTGCACTGATTTTCCTTGTTGAAATCTTGTGTGGGCTTTGCATCCCATTTCAACTTTTAAGATGAATCTGAGTCCCAAGGAGGAAGTTCAAAGAGGATGGTGTAAAAATAGAAGCCAAAGGAGGGAAGTAACTTGGGATTTAGGGGGAGGGATGGACTTCATTGAACTTAACTTTCATCATTGCATAATAAACTGATATTCACTGAAAACCACCCTGGAACCAAGATTCAAAAGCACTTATCTGTCCTGTACAAACAGCCAGCATTGAACAGATTAACTTCCTTCTAGTGATGTGTTTATCTAAGGAAGTGGAGAGATTTTAAACACACTAGTCTCTTAGGCAACTTCATTTTTTTAAAGATTTTATTTATTTTTTCATGAGAGACACAAGAGGAAGGAGAAGCAGGCTCCATGCTGGGAGCCCGACACGGAACTCGATCCCGGGACTCCAGGATCGCACCCTGGGCCAAAGGCAGGCGCCAAACCGCTGAGCCACCCAGGGATCCCAAGGCAACTTCAATTTTCCTAAAACTTGCCATAGGAGCTATTGTTCTTTGTTTGGGGTTTTTCTTTTACTGCCTTTATTATTTTATTGCTACATTTGAAATGAAAATAAACTGTGAGAAGTTGCAAATGCATGCCACTTCATGAAGGTTATGGAGCAATGGAGGCACCCATTGTAGAAAGTTAAAAGTAACATCCTTTAGGAGGTGAAAGGACTTCATACAGTAAGGTCATCAATGACAGGATTATTGACAACGTTTGCCACCTGGAATTTATGCATTAATGGAAAGTTTAAAAATGAACATAAGGGAACATAGGCTACTCCTGACCTCTTAGCCAGGGAGCATGGGTATGAAGACATCAGAAGATGCCTAAAATTTCTACAAGCACATAGGTTTAGACAAGAAAAAGCCCCAAACCGAGACACTCAGGAAATGTTGAAATCTGCTCTTGGGAGGAGATTCCCATTTACAAAATTTGAACACTGTTTTTCTCCTGCTGGATGGTTTCCTTTGAGAGAAGAGTATTCTTTTCCTTAGTATTAGTTTTCTTCAGTTTTGACCTGTCAAACTTCTCCACTTCAGACAAGTCTGACTTATCACTCATCTTGACTAAAAGAAAGACTGATGGCTTGAAGACAGATGAAAGCTGAACCTCAGACCGACGGCGCTCTACTCACAGGACAAGGTTCTGTTAAGTGTTCTTTGAAAGCCTGAATTTAATTGAATTTCTAATATGCAGCATTGTTGCAATAGATCTATTTAATCATGCTCTTCTGTCAGTTTTCAGTTTCTGACTTTATACTATTCCATAGGACAACTCAGTACTATATTACACAAGCTTTACACCTAGAGGATGCTGCCTGTATTCTCCTCTAGGATTTTGATGGATTTGTCTCACATTTAGGTGGTCCCTCCATTTTGAGTTTATCTTTGTGTATGGTGTAAGAGAATGATCGAGTTTCATTCTTCTATATGTGGCTGTCCAATTTTCCCCAGCACCATTTATTGAAGAGGTGGTCTTTTTTTCCATTGGATATTCTTTCCTGCTTTGTCAAAGATGAGTTGCCCATAGAATTGAGGGCCCATTTCGGGGTTCTCTATTGTGTTCCATTGATTTATGTGTCTGTTCGGGGGCCAGTACCCTGCTGTTTAGGATTATTTGTTCTAGCTCTGTGAAAAGTGTCGATGGTATTTTGATAGGGATTGTTTTGAATGTATAGATTGCTCTGGGTAGACATTTTAACAATATTTATTCTTCCAATTCATAAGTATGGAATATTTTTCCATCTCTTTGTGTCTTCCTCAATTTTTTACATAAGTGTTCTGTAGTAATTAGAGTACAGATCACTTACCTCTTTGGTTTGGTTTATTCTTAGGTATCTTATGATTTTTGGTACAATTGTAAATGGGAGCAATTCTTTAATTTATCTTTCTTCTGTCTCATTGGTAGTATGTAGAAATGCAACTAATTTCTGTGCATTGATTTTTATATCCTGACACATTGCTGTATGAGTTGTAGTGATTTGGGGTGAAGTCTTGGGTTTTCCACATAAAGTATCATGTCATTTGTGTAGAGTGAGAATTTGACTACTTCTCTGCCAATTTATATTTCTTTTTGTTGTCTGATTGCTGAGGTTAGAGGTGCCAGTACTATGTTGCACAATGGTGGTGAGAGTGGACATCCTGTTGTGTTCTTTATTTATTTATATGTATTTTTATATACATATATTTATTTGAACTTATGCTGTACTTGAGGAAAGACAGTAAGCAAAACAGGCATATAAACATATATAGTTATTTTTTTTTTAATTTTTATTTATTTATGATAGTCACAGAGAGAGAGAGAGAGAGGCAGAGACATAGGCAGAGGGAGAAGCAGGCTCCATGCACCGGGAGCCTGACGTGGGACTCGATCCCGGGTCTCCAGGATCGCGCCCCGGGCCAAAGGCAGGCGCCAAACCGCTGCGCCACCCAGGGATCCCTAAACATATATAGTTAGATGGTGAAATATGCTATCAAGAAAGAGGAGGTCAGGAGAATGGGGAATACTATGCCATTCTTGGAGGTAAAAGCATTACTATTTTTTTTTTATTGAAGTTCAATTTGCCAACATATAGTATAACACCCAGTGCGCATCCCATCAAATGCCCTCCTCAGTGCCTATCACCCAGTTACCCCATCCCCCTGCCAACCTCCCCTTCCACTACGCTTTGTTCATTTCCCAGAGTTAGGAGTCTCTCATGGTTTGTCACACTCTCTAATTCTTCCCACTTACTTTCCCTCCTTTCCCTTATAATCTTTTTCACTGTTTCTTATATTCCCCATATGAATGAAACCATATGATGATTGTCCTTCTCCAATTAACTTGCTTCACTCAGCATAATACCTTCCAGTGCCATCCACACTGAAGCAAATGGTGGGTGATGTGGCCAAGCAGTCTATATATTAGAATTACATTCTATTTCTTCTGGTTTTCTGCTATATCCTAGGAACCTAGCACAATGTATAAATATAGTAGATGGCATTTGTTAGTTGAATGTATGATGGTCAGTAATGTCCTCACTAAAGAAGTGAACTTTGACAGGCTAAATGAAGGGAGACAGCTAACTATGCAGATACCTAGGGGAAACATGTTAAGCAGAGATGAAGGCAAGAGCAGAAGTGATAAAGCAGGAATGTGCTTGGAGGATTTGAGGAAGAGTGAAGAGACTAGGTAGTATGGTATAGAGTGAGTCACAAGTAGAAAGTTAGACAAAGTCAGGTAGTCAAAAGCCAGATCATGCAGGACATCACAGGCTATAGGGAAAAAATCAGGGATCCCTGGGTGGCGCAGCGGTTTAGCGCCTGCCTTTGGCCCAGGGTGCAATCCTGGAGACCCAGGATTGAATCCCACATTGGGCTCCCGGTGCATGGAGCCTGCTTCTCCCTCTGCCTATGTCTCTGCCTCTCTCTCTCTCTCTCTGTGACTATCATAAATAAATAAAAATTAAAAAAAATAAAGAACATAGTTGTAAGTTTTTTAGAACTCACTAGGTTTCAACACAAAGCTGGAACTAAAACAACCCTTTATAGTCTTTATCTTTCACATATTTTTTTCTGTAGACATATTCATTGTAATACTAACCCCTCTGTTAGTATTACATAAAAGTCCATTACATAATTGTCTTTAAAATCTCAAGTTGTTTGAGGATATATCTGGCCCCAGAGGAATCCAGTAAGTGATTGCCAGCATGAACTAAATTTATATTACAGAAGAAGGCATCGTGAAAAAAAGGGACAGGAAATCATTGGCTTATTTTTAACTTCTTGAGGAACCTCCATACTATTTTCCAGAGTGGCTGTACCAATTTGCATTCCTACCAACAGTATAAGAGGGTCCCCCTATCCCCCACAACATTGGCAACATCTGCTGGTTCCTGTGTTGTTAATTCTAGCCATTCTGACTGGTGGGAAGTGATATCTCATTGTAGTTTGGATTTAGACCACATATTGGGTCACAAATCGGGTCTGAACCGATACCAAAAGATTGGGATTGTCCCCTGCATATTCTCAGACCATAATGCCTTGAAATTGGATTTATATTTTTTCCTTGATGATCAGTGATGTTGAGCATCTTGTGTCTGTAGCCATCTGTGTGTCTTCATTGGAAAATATCTATTCTGTGCATTCACTAACTGTATTATTTGTTTTTGGAGTGTTGAGTTTTATAAGTTCTTTTCATATTTTGAATATTAACCCTTTATCAAATAGGTCATTTGCAAATATCTTCTCCCATTCTATACGTTGCCTTTTAGTTTCATGGATTGTTTCCTTCACTGTGCAGAAGTATTTTATTTATATAAATAATGGAATATTATTTAGCCACAAAAATAAAATCTTTCCATTTGCTGGGGCACCTGGGTGGCTCAGTGGTTGAGCATCTGCCTTCAACTCGGGTCATGATCCTGGGGTCCTGAGATCAAGCCCCACATCAGGCTCTCCACAGGGAGCCTGCTTCTCCCTCTGCCTACGTCTCTGCCTCTCTGTGTCTCTCATGAATAAATAAAATCTTTTCTAAAAATTTTGCCATTTGCAATGACATGGATCAAGCTGGAAATAATTATGCTAAGTGAGAGAAGTCAGAGAAAGACAGATACCATATAATTTCACTCATATGTGGAATTTAAGAAACAAAACAAAGGAACATAGAGGGGGTCAACGGGGAAAACCAAGAAATAGACTCTTAACTATAGAGAAAAAACTGAGAGTTATTGGAGGTGGATGGGGGGATGGGTTAAAAGCTGACGAGGATGAAGGAGGGCATTTATTGTGATGAATACTGGGTGTTGTATGTAAGTGATGAATCACTAAATTCTACTCCTGAAACCAACTGTACTTTAACTAGAATTTGAATAAAAATTTGGTGGAAGAAAAAAAATATCATTACAATTCTAAAAAAAGGAGGGGGAGGGAGAAAAACAGGAGCACCTTAATGGCTCAGTTGGTTAAGTGTTTGTCTTCTGCTCAGGTCGTGATGTCCAGGTCCTGGGGTGGAGCCTTGTCGGGCTCCCTGCTCAGTATGGAGTCTGCTTCTCCCTCTGCCCCTCCTCTCCACTTATGTTCTCTCTCTTTCTCTCTCAAATAAAATCTTCATTTTTTTAAGATTTTTAAATTTATTCATGAAAGACACAGAGAGAGAGAGAGAGAGAGGCAGAGACACAGGCAGAGAGAGAAGCAGGCTCCACGCAGGAACCCTAATGTGGGACCCAATCCCACGACGCCAGGATCATGCCCTGAGCCAAAGGCAGACACTCAACCACTGAGCCACCCAGGCGTCCCTCAAATAAAATCTTTAAAAAAAGAAATCATGTACCAACATTATAGCCTAGGGCTTGGCAAAGTTTTTCTGTATAAGATGAGATAGTCAATATTTTAGGTTTTGTGGACTATACAATCTTGTAGAGTCTCTGTAGTAACTAGTAACTAGTCTTGTATATAGTCTCTGTAGTAACTAGTCAACTCTGTTGTAGCAAGAAAACAGACATAAGTCATATGTAAATGAGCAGGTGTGGCTATGTGCCAGTGAAACTGAGTATTAGTATTTGAATTTCATCTAACTTCCACATGTCATGAAACACTATTTCTCTTTATTTTTTTCAACCATCTGAAAGTATAAAGTCTCTTAGCTCATAGCTGTAGGAAAAATAGGTATATAGCTGGATTTGGTCCTCTAGTTGTATTTTGCCAACCCCTGCTCTAGCATGTTTTTTTCCCCCATGTGTGAACACAGATCCAGTGTGGTTCTTTCCAACTTAAAAAAAAAAAAAAAAAAAAGCAGAAGCTAGAAATCCAGATTAGAAATGTGTAAACTTTCCAATACTGGCAACAGAGCTTTAAAAAAAAACGTGGATGCCACAAAATGGGTCCATAAATCCAGAACCAAAAGGCATCAGAATGCTTTTGTTGTTACCTTTGTTCTAGTTTCAAAATTTTCAAGTTTCTACATAGTAGAAAAGCAAAAGCAAAGCAACTCCTTTAGAATGACATAATTTTAAAACTGAAAATTTTAGGATTAAATTTAACCAAACAATGAGAAAACCAAGTTGTAGAAGTAATTTCTACTGAGGTGATGTATCCTGTTGACTTGCATACATTGAACCATCCTTGCTATCAGGTTCTCCAGTTAGTGGAAATGGAAGTTTGATTTTTCTCATGCTGTTCCATGTTCTCTTTTTTTAAAAATAATAAATTTATTTTTTTATTGGTGTTCAATTTGCCAACATACAGAATAACACCCAGTGCTCATCCCGTCAAGTGCCCCCCTCAGTGCCCATCACCCATTCACCCCCACGCCCCACCCTCCTCCCCTTCCACCACCCCTCGTTCGTTTCCCAGAGTTAGGAGTCTTCATGTTCTGTCTCCCTTTCTGATATTTCCTACCCATTTCTTGTTCTCTATTCCATATTTCATTCCCTGCACTATTTCAGGTACTGTTTATTTCCTCTTTCCAATAAGGAGGCCATGGATGGAGACTTTGGACTGCAGCAGGCAGCCTAGATATGTGTAGAATTTGGATGGGAGTCATGTATGATCCTCTTTCAGGCAGTTAGACTATGGTGTTGACTCTTTTCTGTGTAAATCCATGAAGATTACTCTTCTGTGGTCTCACTAAAACTTGTCGGAGCTCCACTGGGGGAGCTCTTATGCTCAGCAAAACCCTAAAACATCTGGATCTGAGTGTGAATTACCCACAAAATGATGGAGCATTGGTTTTAACCATGCCCTTGATGTTTCCAGCCTGTAAATTGCAGGAACTAGAGTAAGTCTTGTCAGGGCTTTCTTGGGTGATCAAGTCTTATAGAGTAAGGATTTAGATGGTGGAGTTGATGACAGAAATAAAGACTTTAATAATGATGTCATTGGTGGCTGTGATGTGCAAGGGGTATGAGAACATGTGCTCTCAACAATAGGTAGTATACAATCAGGGTAAGATTTCTTGGGAAAATCTTTTAGCTGAGAAGCTGAGTTTACAAGATCTCTCATCTTTGGTATTACAGAGAGGTGTGCCTGGGCCAGGCCCATCTGGAATACCATGAAAAAATGCTGCAGCAGAAAGGACCCAGAGATTCTTCCCTGACCTGGATTACATATTTGTGAGGAAGAGGAAAATCTTTTGGGGTAGGCAATAGTGGGGGCATCTGTGTTGAGAAATAGCCCTACTGGAAAAGGTGTGTGTTGGGATCAGAGATAGAGGAGGTAGCCATATCTAAGCCACTGTTTTGGGCCAAAGATGCTATGCTTTTCCATGGAGCTACCTCAGTTGTAAGGGGATGGCCTTTGACCAAAACTTAGGTGATGAAATAGACAATAGATGATAACCTTCTATAGCTTTCTGAGTGTCTTTTTATTGATGCCAAGTAACCCACCTATTTCAGATTCTTCCTGGATGCTGAACTGTCCCTGGTCTGAAAAAGAATTAACCTTTTTATTATTTGAAAGTGTTCCACTTTCAAATGTTTGGGGGGCTCATAAATAGGATAAATCTAGAACATGAGTGTCTCCTCTTCATAAAATAGCAATAGTATAGCCTGCAAGCTCCTGAATTGAAATGCTTAGTAGGCTTGAATAAAAAAATAATCAACATTATGGTATATAACTGTTTATCTCAAACTTCTTTCCACCTCACAGTTATAATTTACATTCATGGTTCTATTGACTTCACTTTTGTGGGAATAAACAAGTAAAGGAAAACAAAATTCTGGGGAGAATCTTTCCTTTTAGAATCTTGTTTCCTCTAAGAAACTGCCCCTGGTAAAATAACATTTTTTCCTTGACCCTTATTTTGTGCTACATGGTTTGAGATAAATGAACTCAATGCTATAGCCTAGGGGTCCAGAAAAATTATTCTGTAGAGGGTTATAGAGTAAATATTTGGGGCTTGGTTTGTCTATTTGGTTTCTGTTGTAACTAATCACCCCAGCTGTTGTACTTTGAGGGCAGCCATACATACATATAAATGAATGTGTGTGATTTTGTTCCAATAAAACTTTATTTACAAGAGGAAGAATTTGGTTGGACTTGACTGACATGCTATAGTTCTCTGTTGTCTGCTATAGATTCCAAACACTTATCTGTCCTCCTTCAAAAATCACTCACTATAAATTTCCATTTCCTCTCTTGATACCCCAACCTGTGTTAGGCCTCTTCTCTGAGTTCTTGTAGGGCATATAAAATGCTGCATTGTTTATCACACTTTTACTCTAAGTTTGAAAGCACGGATGTGTTTTGTCATTATTCTAAAATTATCGGGAAGGAAAACAGGCATTCAGATCCAGGAAATAGAGAGATCCCCCCCTAAAATCAATAAAAACCATTCAACACCTCGACATTTAAGAGTGAAGCTTGCAAATACCAAAGATAAAGAGAATATCCTTAAAGCAGCAAGAGACAAGAAATCCCTGACTTTTATGGGGAGGAGTATTAGGGTAACAGCAGACCTCTCCACAGAGATCTGGCAGGCCAGAAAGGGCTGGCAAGATATATTCAGAGTCCTAAATGAGAAGAACATGCAACCAAGAATACTTTATCCAGCAAGGCTCTCATTCAAAATGGAAGGACAGATAAAGAGCTTCCAAGACAGGCAGCAACTAAAAGAATATGTGACCTCCAAACCAGCTCTGCAAGAAATTTTAAGGGGGACTCTTAAAATTCCCCTTTAAGAAGAAGTTCAGTGGAACAATCCACAAAAACAAGGACTGAATAGTTATCATGATGACACTAAATTCATATCTCTCAATAGTAACTCTGAATGTGAACGGGCTTAATGACCCCATCAAAAGGCGCAGGGTTTCAGACTGGATAAAAAAGCAGGACCCATCTATTTGCTGTCTACAAGAGACTCATTTTAGATAGAAGGACACCTACAGCCTGAAAATAAAAGGTTGGAGAACCATTTACCATTCGAATGGTCCTCAAAAGAAAGCAGGAGTAGCCATCCTTATATCAGATAAACTAAAATTTACCCCAAAGACTGTAGTGAGAGATGAAGAGGGACACTATATCATATTTAAAGGATCTATTCAACAAGAGGACTTAACAATCCTCAATATATATGCCCTGAATGTGGGAGCTGCCAAATATATAAATCAATTATTAACCAAAGTGAAGAAATACTTAGATAATAATACACTTATACTTGGTGACTTCAATCTAGCTCTTTCTATACTCGATAGGTCTTCTAAGCACAACATCTCCAAAGAAACGAGAGCTTTAAATGATACACTGGACCAGATGGATTTCACAGATATCTACAGAACTTTACATCCAAACTCAACTGAATACACATTCTTCTCAAGTGCACATGGAACTTTCTCCAGAATAGACCACATATTGGGTCACAAATCGGGTCTGAACCGATACCAAAAGATTGGGATCGTCCCCTGCATATTCTCAGACCATAATGCCTTGAAATTAGAACTAAATCACAAGAAGTTTGGAAGGACCTCAAACACGTGGAGGTGAAGGACCATCCTGCTAAAAGATGAAAGGGTCAACCAGGAAATTAAGGAAGAATTAAAAACATTCATGGAAACTAATGAGAATGAAGATACAACCATCCAAAATCTTTGGGATGCAGCAAAAGCAGTCCTAAGGGGGAAATACATCGCAATACAAGCATCCATTCAAAAACTGGAAAGAACTCAAATACAAAAGCTAACCTTACACATAAAGGAGCTAGAGAAAAAACAGCAAATAGATCCTACACCCAAGAGAAGAAGGGAGTTAATAAAGATTCGAGCAGAACTCAACGAAATCGAGACCAGAAGAACTGTGGAACAGATCAACAGAACCAGGAGTTGGTTCTTTGAAAGAATTAATAAAATAGATAAACCAGGGATCCCTGGGTGGCGCAGTGGTTTAGCGCCTGCCTTTGGCCCAGGGCGCGATCCTGGAGACCCGGGATCGAATCCCACGTCGGGCTCCCAGTACATGGAGCCTGCTTCTCCCTCTGCCTATGTCTCTGCCTCTCTCTCTCTCTGTGTGACTATCATAAATAAATAAAAATTAAAAAAAATAAAATAAAATAGATAAACCATTAGCCAGCCTTATTAAAAAGAAGAGAGAGAAGACTCAAATTAATAAAATCATGAATGAGAAAGGAGAGATCACTACCAACACCAAGGAAATACAAACGATTTTAAAAACATATTATGAACAGCTATACGCCAATAAATTAGGCAATCTAGGAGAAATGGACGCATTCCTGGAAAGCCACAAACTACCAAAACTGGAACAGGAAGAAATAGAAAACCTTAACAGGCCAATAACCAGGGAGTAAATTGAAGCAGTCATCAAAAACCTCCCAAGACACAAGAGTCCAGGGCCAGATGGCTTCCCAGGGGAATTCTATCAAACGTTTAAAGAAGAAACCATACCTATTCTCCTAAAGCTGTTTGGAAAGATAGAAAGAGATGGAGTACTTCCAAATTCGTTCTATGAGGCCAGCATCACCTTAATTCCAAAACCAGACAAAGACCCCACCAAAAAGGAGAATTACAGACCAATATCCCTGATGAACATGGATGCAAAAATTCTCAACAAGATACTGGCCAATAGGATCCAACAGTACATTAAGAAAATTATTCACCATGACCAAGTAGGATTTATCCCCGGGACACAAGGCTGGTTCAACACCCGTAAAACAATCAATGTGATTCATCATATCAGCAAGAGAAAAACCAAGAACCATATGATCCTCTCATTGGATGCAGAGAAAGCATTTGACAAAATACAGCATCCATTCCTGATCAAAACTCTTCAGAGTGTAGGGATAGAGGGAACATTCCTCGACATCTTAAAAGCCATCTATGAAAAGCCCACAGCAAATATCATTCTCAATGGGGAAGCACTGGGAGCCTTTCCCCTAAGATCAGGAACAAGACAGGGATGTCCACTCTCACCACTGCTGTTCAACATAGTACTGGAAGTCTTAACCTCAGCAATCAGACAACAAAAAGGCATTAAAGGCATTCAAATTGGCAAAGAAGAAGTCAAACTCTCCCTCTTCGCCGATGACATGATACTCTACATAGAAAACCCAAAAGTCTCCACCCCAAGATTGCTAGAACTCATACAGCAATTCGGTAGCGTGGCAGGATACAAAATCAATGCCCAGAAATCAGTGGCATTTCTATACACTAACAATGAGACTGAAGAAAGAGAAATTAAGGAGTCAATCCCATTTACAATTGCACCCAAAAGCATAAGATACCTAGGAATAAACCTAACCAAAGATGTAAAGGATCTATACCCTCAAAACTATAGAACACTTCTGAAAGAAATTGAGGAAGACACAAAGAGATGGAAAAATATTCCATGCTCATGGATTGGAAGAATTAATATTGTGAAAATGTCAATGTTACCCAGGGCAATATACACGTTTAATGCAATCCCTATCAAAATACCATGGACTTTCTTCAGAGAGTTAGAACAAATTATTTTAAGATTTGTGTGGAATCAGAAAAGACCCCAAATAGCCAGGGGAATTTTAAAAAAGAAAACCATATCTGGGGGCATCACAATGCCAGATTTCAGGTTGTACTACAAAGCTGTGGTCATCAAGACAGTGTGGTACTGGCACAAAAACAGACGCATAGATCAGTGGAACAGAATAGAGAATCCAGAAGTGGACCCTGAACTTTATGGTCAACTAATATTCGATAAAGGAGGAAAGACTATCCATTGGAAGAAAGACAGTCTCTTCAATAAATGGTGCTGGGAAAATTGGACATCCACATGCAGAAGAATGAAACTAGACCACTCTCTTGCACCATACACAAAGATAAACTCAAAATGGATGAAAGATCTAAATGTGAGACAAAATTCCATCAAAATCCTAGAGAAGAACACAGGCAACACCCTTTTTGAACTCGGCCATAGTAACTTCTTGCAAGATACATCCACGAAGGCAAAAGAAGCAAAAGCAAAAATGAACTATTGGGACTTCATCAAGATAAGAAGCTTTTGCACAGCAAAGGATACAGTCAACAAAACTCAAAGACAACCTACAGAATGGGAGAAGATATTTGCAAATGACATATCAGATAAAGGGCTAGTTTCCAAGATCTATAAAGAACTTATTAAACTCAACACCAAAGAAACAAACAATCCAATCATGAAATGGGCAAAAGACATGAACAGAAATCTCACAGAGGAAGACATAGACATGGCCAACATGCATATGAGAAAATGCTCTGCATCACTTGCCATCAGGGAAATACAAATCAAAACCACAATGAGATACCACCTCACACCAGTGAGAATGGGGAAAATTAACAAGGCAGGAAACAACAAATGTTGGAGACGATGTGGAGAAAAGGGAACCCTCTTACACTGTTGGTGGGAATGTGAACTGGTGCAGCCACTCTGGAAAACTGTGTGGAGGTTCCTCAAACAGTTAAAAATAGACCTGCCCTACGACCCAGCAATTGCACTGTTGGGGATTTACCCCAAAGATACAAATGCAATGAAACGCCGGGACACCTGCGCCCCGATGTTTATAGCAGCAATGGCCACGATAGCCAAACTGTGGAAGGAGCCTCGGTGTCCAACGAAAGATGAATGGATAAAGAAGATGTGGTTTATGTATACAATGGAATATTACTCAGCTATTAGAAATGACAAATACCCACCATTTGCTTCAACGTGGATGGAACTGGAGGGTATTATGCTGAGTGAAGTAAGTCAGTCGGTGAAGGACAAACATTATATGTTCTCATTCATTTGGGGAATATATAATAGTGAAAGGGAATATAAGGGAAGGGAGAGGAAATGTGTGGGAAATATCAGAAAGGGAGACAGAACGTAAAGACTGCTAACTCTGGGAAACGAACTAGGGGTGGTGGAAGGGGAGAAGGGCGTGGGGTGGGAGTGAATGGGTGACGGGCACTGGGGGTTATTCTGTATGTTAGTAAATTGAACACCAATAAAAAATAAATTAAAAATAAAATAAAATTATCAGTCACTGGCACATGGTTAATTATCCAAAACTACTGAATGAATAAGCTTGAGATTTTCTGATATCTGCTTCAGCATCTAAATATTCAACAAATAATTACTGAATGTGTAGTGTCAGGAACTCTTCTGGGTGGTTTGGATACATCAGTGAATAAAACAAATATCTGTGTCCTAATGGATTTTGCATTGGCTTTGGGAAAATAGGGGGGCGGGAAACAAGGACATAAGTACACCATATATTGTGTTAGACCAGGGACTAGCAAACTATTTGGCCTTGTGCCTATTTTTGTAAATAATGTTTTATTGGTACAAACCATTCATTTATAAGTTGTCTATGAATGCTTTTATGTTACCATGGCAAATTTGAGTTACTGTGGCAAGTAACTGTGTGACCCATTAAGACTGAAATGTTTATTATTTGGCCCTTTATAGGCAAAATTGTTTAATCTTGCACCAGAAAAAGATTCCTATGGAATCTTTTTCTGTTTTTAAAGCAGATTAGGATATGTGGTCAGGGGTGCTGATTGGGTGTGGCCATCTTAGGAAAAATCAGTCCATCTAACCCTCACTGACAAGGGAAAATTTTTGCAAAGACTTGGAGGAGGTAAGAGACTGAGTCATAAAGATTAATACAAGGGTGTTTTCAAGTAGAATGAACAGCCAGTGTAAAGGTGGTAACATGGGAATAGCCTGTTTTGCTCAAGGTAGAGTAAGAAGGAATGTGGTGAGGCAGTGAGTAGAACTGTAGTTGCAGATGATGTGGGAGAGGTGAAATGAAGTGGCAGATTACATGAGAGCATCTGGGCAATTTGTAAGGACTTTATTTTGAGTGAGAGGAAGAACCATATGATATAATTCTTATGAAAACAGTACATTTGGTTCTTCTCAGTGATGTTGGGACATGAGTACTAGGAGGTAGAAAAATGAACCAGAAGAATTTGCCTAAAATAGCTCTTCAGAGTCAAGTTCGGTATCAGAAAAACATGGATTAGAAATCTATATCCAGTTATCTGTGTCTTTGAACAAAATGCTTTTAAATGTTCTTGCCTCCATTTCCCTGTTTCTAAAACCAGGATGAGGGATCCCTGGGTGGCTCAGAGGTTTGGTGCCTGCCTTCCACCCAGGGTGTGATCCTGGAGTCCCAAAATCGAGTCCTGCATGGAGCTCCCTGCATGGAGCCTGCTTCTCCCTCTGCCTGTGTCTCTGCCTCTCTCTCTCTCTCTCTCTCTCTCTCTCTCTGTGTGTGTGTGTCTCATGAATAAATAAAATCTTTTTAAAAATAAATAAATAAAACTAGGATGATAAGACCACTGTGACCACTGTGTGAGTTAATATGCACTAAGGGCTTTGAATGGTGTCTGGTATGTTATAAATGTCAATATTACAGTTGTTCCCAAAATGACTCCCTTCTTCACAGACACCATGAGGTAGGTCCAAAAATGCCACTTCATATCATGATTCTAGCTCATATTTTTTTCAGGATGTCTGGTTGTTTTTACCAGTGATATCTATCAATATATAGCATCAGCTATGACTAATAATCCAGGCCTGGGGAGCTGGAGCTGGGAGCAATAATATGGGGGATGTAGGAATGGAGCTGCATGTAATATTTGAAACATCCCAACTGCAAGCTAGAGAATGTTGGGTAGGTACCTGGTGAGGAAAGCTCCTTGTTTAGAGTTCAGAAAAGCTGAATAAGGGATAAATATACAAGAAAGTGGTTGGAGAATGAAAATTCTGACATGATGGTCTGGCATTTGAAATGCTGCTCTATTGGTTGGCAAACGCATTTGTCGAGAACTTCTAAGGGAGGTACTTGGTAAGCACTTATATTCTGTCTGCCACATCTCCCCAAGGATTGGGTCCTACCTCCTCATGCATCTCCTTGTTACAGTCTAGAAGAGTGTATGTTAGCCATCATCTGCTATGAGTTTCTTGTCTTGATTCTTAGCAGCAGAAAAACTCTGGAAAAATCTCAATCTGCTTGGAAATCAGCTGGGTGATGAAAGCACTGTGCAACTTTTTAATAGCTTGGGACCTCAGATTGTACACTTCAGACAGTTGGGTCCATTGGATGCCATTTTTCTTGGTGATGGGGACAATTCCATGTTGAGATAGTCTAGGACATATGAAATAATGATAAATCCTTTTGCTAGCTTTAAATATCTAAAAAATAAGAATCAACAGAGTGATTCTTATCAGCAGAGGACTAGTCAGTGCTAAGTAAAAAGTGACAATCGGTATTGTCATACCTGACCTAGAATAAGAGATATTTTTATCTTTAAGTATCTTATCTCTTTCTACTTTCTCCTGTTTGGACAGGTCTTTCTTTACTAGCAAAGGAACAAAGGTCAATACACAGCCTGTCATTGTGTAGCTCCAAATCCTGGGTCTTTGAATTTATTCTTGTAGAGCAAAGATTCTCTTCCTTTCTCTAGTATTAGGTAACTATTACCTGACAAATTGCCACCAATGTGGGTCTTCAACACACATTTATTAACTCAGTTTATGTCGGTCAAGAATCCAGCTGCAAATAAATTAGTCATCCCCAAGGTTTCTCACAAGGCTGCAATCAAGGTATCATCCATGGGTTGGAGTCCTATCTGAAGGCTCAACTGGGAAAGAATCTTTTTTTTTTTAAATTTATTTATGATAGTCACAGAGAGAGAAAGAGAGAGAGGCAGAGGGAGAAGCAGGCTCCATGCACCGGAAGCCCGATGTGGGATTCGATCCCGGGTCTCCAGGATCACGCCCTGGGCCAAAGGCAGGCGCCAAACCGCTGCGCCACCCAGGGATCCCCCTCAACTGGGAAAGAATCTTGATACTCGTGTGGTTGTTGGCAAAGTTCAGTTCCCATTGGGATGTGTTGGACTGAGGATTTTAGCACCTTGAGAGCTGTTAGCTAGAAGTGACCCTAATTCCTTGCCATGTGGACCTCTCAAAAATGGCACCTCCCTTCATCAAATTCTGCAAGGCAATAGAATTTGTTAGTAAGGCAGAAATAACAGTTTTATGCAAACTCATCAAGAAAGTGGCATCTCATCATTTTGCCTAGGAGCAAATCACAGGTACCACTTATACTCAAGCATGTGACTGTCACAGCTAAAGATCATTGAAAACCATCTCAGGGGCTGTCAACCACAATTTCCATTTGTATTCTGTCCAATATCTATAAACTTCTAACAATATTTAGCATTCCATTTCTACCTGCCTTATTTTCTTTTTGTTTGTCTTCATTGGCTCAAGATTATTTCCCTGGATTTATTGAGATCTAATTTATATATAACATTTTATAAGTTTAAGGTATACAGTGTAATGACTTTATGTGTATATACAGTGAAATGATTACCACAATAAGTTAACACATCCATCCCCTCCATAGTTACAATTTGTGCATTCATGTGGTGAGAACCTTTTGAATTTTAAGTACAAAATACAATATTGCTAACTATAGTCCTATGTGGTATATTACATCCCCGGAAATCATCATATAACTGAAAGTTTGTACTCTTTGACGATCTTCACCCATTTCCCCCACACACCATCCCCAGCAACCACCAAACTACTCTGTTTCTGTGAGTTCAGTTTTTCTAGATTTCACAAAGAAGTGACATGATACTGTATTCATCTTCCTCATCTGATTTATCTCACTTGGCATAAAGCACTCAAGGTTTATCAAGATTGTCACAAGTGGTAGGATTCTCTTCTTTTTTTTAAGATTTTATTTATTTATTCATGAGGGACAGAGAGAGAGAGGCAGAGAGGCAGAGACACAGGGGAGAAGCAGGCTCCACGCAGGGATCCTGATGCGGGACTCGATCCCGGGACTCCAGGATCACGCCCTGCGCCAAAGGCAGGTGCCAAACTACTGAGCCACCCAGGGATCCCCAATCCTCTTCTTTTTTTTTTTTAAGATAAAGCAACTAACTTATTTTTTTAAAGATCTATTTATTTATTCATGATAGACAGAGAGAGAGAGGCAGAGACACAGGAGGAGGGAGAAGCAGGCTCCATGCCAGGAACCCGACGCAGGACTCGATCCTGGGACTCCAGGATCATGCCCTGGGCCAAAGGCAGGCGCTAAACCGCTGAGCCACCCAGGGATCCCCAATCCTCTTCTTTTTTATGGCTGAATAATAGTTTGGTGAGAGAGTGATATACCATATCCTCTTTATACATCCATCCATCCATTGATGGACACCTAGGTTGTTTCCATGTCTTGGCTAATATAAATAATGCTGCAATGAACGTGAGAGTGCCCATTTTCAAATTGATTATTCCTCGTACCCACCCCGCCCCTCCCCCTCTTCCCCCCTCCCCCTCTCCTCCACTTCCCCCTCGCCCCCTCCCCCTTCACACCCTTTCCTCCCTCTATATATTTTGGATTTTAACACCTCATCAGATGAGTGGTTTCCAAGTATTTTTTCCCATTCTGTATGTTGTCTTTTTATCTTGTTAATGGTTTCTTTTGTTTCTGGAAGCTTTTAAGTTGGATGGATCCTCACTTGTTTTGCTTTTGTGGCCTGTGCATTTAGTGTTATAGCCATAAAATCTTTACCAAGGTGCATGTCAAGAAGTTTTCCTCTATATTTTCTTCTAGGAATTTTATGAGACTACCATGAACAACTGCCTTGGTTTCCTTTTTTTTTTTAACTGCCTTGGTTTCCAAATAATATTTAGGTTATTAAACATTCAGCTAGAGACAAAATAAATATTATTTATTTTGCCTTGTTTTCCAAATAATATTTATTATTATTTTGCCTTGTTTTCCAAATAATATTTAGGTTATTGAACATTCAGCTAAAGACAAAATAGGGCAGCCCCGGTGGCGCAGCGGTTTGGCGCCGCCTGCAGCCTGGGATGTGATCCTGGGGGGCCCGGGATAGAGTTCCGCGTCGGGCTCCTGCATGGAGCCTGCTTCTCCCTCTCCCTCTGCCTGTGTCTCTCTCTGTCTATAAATAAATAAAATCTTTAAAAAAAAATAAATAAAGACAAAATAAACCATCCAAAATAAACCAACCAAACCAAAAAATCCAGTAGGATTTTTACCTACTGATGGAGTACAGACAGGGCAACTCATTTCCTATTTGCCTTAACTAGAAAATGGAGGTATTTATCTCAGAACTCTTGCAGTTTAAATCACAAACTCCCTGTGCTTCGGACCCCACAATAAGCTCTTTTCCCTTCTCTAAATGATACTTTCCCATAAATATGGATTTTTTTTTATTTTTATTTTTTTACTTATGACAGTCACAAAGAGAGAGAGAGGCAGAGACACAGGCAGAGAGAGAAACAGGCTCCATGCACCGGGAGCCCGACGTGGGATTCGATCCCGGGTCTCCAGGATCGCACCCTGGGCCAAAGGCAGGCGCCAAACCGCTGCGCCACCCAGGGATCCCCATAAATATGGATATTAAGTGAGACTTTCAGATACAAAGGGTCCATTCAAACAGTGTGAACTTACCTATGTCCCTTTATGCTCTTTATTTTCCCTAAATCTTTCCTCATCTTCTAATATACCATATAATTTTTCTGCCTATTGTCTCTTTCCTAGAATATAATCCCCATGATGGCAGAGATTTTTTTCCCTTCAAAATTGTATCCTAACACCTATGTACTCAATAAAGTAAATTGAAGATATTTGTCTTTGTCCCAATTTATTTCACTTGGCAGAATACCCTCTAGGTCCATCCTTCTTGTCACAAATGGTATGATCTCATTTCTTATTTTTTTTATTTTTTAAAATTTATTTATTCATGAGAGACACAGAGGGAGAGAGAGGCAGAGACACAGGCAGAGGGAGAAGCAGGTTCCATGCAGGGTGCCCGACATGGGACTCGATCCCCGGTCTCCAGGATCACACCCTGGGCTGAAGACGGCGCTAAACCACTGGGCCACCTGGGCTGCCCATGATCTCATTTTTAATGACTGAGTAACATTCCATTATGTATATACATATATATATATATATATATATATATATACACACACACACACACACATACACACACATAAAAATACACACACATATATACACACATATATAAAATATATATAATATATATACACATATACACACACATACATACATACATACCACATCTTTATCCATTCATCTATCAATGGACCTTGGGTTGCTTCCATATCTTGGCTGTTGTAAGTAATGCTGCAATAAACATGGGGATGCATACATCTTTTTGAATGGATGTTTCTATTTTCTTTGGTTAAATATCCAGTAGTAGAATTATGGGGTCATAATAGTATTCCTATTCTTAATTTTTTGAGGAAACTCTATACTGTTTTTCACAGCAGCTGTACCAATTTACATTTTCACCAACAGTATACAAGGGTTCCTTTTTCTCCACATCCTTGCCAGTGCTTTTTGTCTTTTTGAGTCTAGCCATTCTGACAAGTGAAGGTGATACCTCATTGTAGCTTTGATTTGCATTTCTCTGATGACTACTGATGCTTGAGCCCCTTTTCATGTACCTGTTGGGCATTTGTATGTCATTTTTGGAGAAGTGTCTATTCAGTTCCTTTGTCCATTTTTAAACTGGTTTATGGGATGGGGCACCTAGGTGATTGAGCGTCTGCCTTTGGCTTAGGTCATGATCCCAGAGTCCTGGTCTCAAGTCCTGTATCAGGCTCCCTGTAGGGAGCCTGCTTCTCTCTCTGCCTATGGCTCTGCCTCTCTGTGTGTCTCTCATGAATAAATAAATATTTTTAAAAAGTTTATTGGAGGGGGTTGCTACCAAGTTGTAGAGATCTTTATATGTAATTTGGATATTAACCCTTTATCAGATACATGGTTTGCAAATATTTTCTTCCATTCCATAGGTTGCCTTTTCAATCTGTTGATTGTTTCCCTTAATGCACAAAAGCTTTTTTAGTTTGATGCAATTCCACATGTCTATTTTTCCTTTTGTTGCCTGTGCTTTTGGTGTCAGACCCAAAAAAACTCATTGCCAAGACCAGTGTCAATGAGCTCTGATCTCTCATGTTTATTTCTAGTACTTCTACAGTTTCAGGTCTTACATTTAAGACTTTAAACCATTTTGAGTGAGTTTTGTATGTGGTATGAGAGATTTCATCTTTTCAGTTTTCAGTTTTCCCATCACCATTTATTGAAGAGACAACCCTTTACCTACTGTGTGTTCTTGGCACTCTTGTGGAAAATCAGTTGGCCATAAATGTGTGGTTTTATTCTCTGGGCTGTCTTTTCTGTTCCATTGGTCTTATAAGTCTGTTTTAATGCCAGTACCGTACTGTTTTGATTATAGTAGCTTTGTAATATGTTTTGAAATAAAGACATGTGATGCCTCCAGCTTTGTTTTTTCTTGATAATTGGACTATTCAGGGTCTTTTGTAGTTCCACACAAATTTTAGGATTGGTTTTTTTTTAATTTTTTATTTATTTATGATAGTCACACAGAGAGAGAGAGAGGCAGAGACACAGGCAGAGGGAGAAGCAGGCTCCATGCACCAGGAGCCCGACGTGGGACTCCATCCCGGGTCTCCAGGATCGCACCCTGGGCCAAAGGCAGGCGCTAAACTGCTGCGCCACCCAGGGATCCCCAGGATTGTTTTTTCTATTTCTATAAAGAATGTCATTGAGTGTTGTTGTTGGTTTATTTCTTTTTACTATTTACAGGGAATCTTTTATCACATTGGGTAGTATGGAAATTAACAATATTTTTAAAAACTATTTATTCATGAGAAACACATAGAGAGAGCGGAGACATAGGCAGAGGTATAAACAGGCTCCATGCAGGGAGCCCAATGTGGGGACTTGATCCCGGGACTCCAGTATCATGCCCTGAGCAGAAGGCAGACCTTAACCGTTGAGCCACCCAGGCATCCCAAGAATATTCTTCCAATCAATGAACATAGGATATCTTTCCATTTACCTTCATCAGTGTTTTATAATTTTTAGTGTACAAATCATTCACTTCCTGGTTAAGTTTATTCCTAAGTATCGTATTTTTTTTCTCTCATTAGGGTGAATGGGGTGGTTGCATTAATTTCCCTTTGGATAGCTCATTGTGTATAGAATTGAAACTGACTTTTGTATGTTGATCTTTGTATACTGCAATTTAATTGAATTCACTTATAAATTTTAACAGGTTTTGAATCTTTAGAGTTTTCTATATGTATGGCCTTGTCCTCTGCAAACAGAGATAATTTTCTTCCTTTCCAGTTTGAATGCCTTTTATTTTTCTTGTCCAATTGGTCTGCCTAGGACTTCTAGGACTATGTTGAATAAAAGTGGTAAGGGTATGCATCTTTCCCTTGTACTAGACCTAGAGGTAGATTTTGGTAGCCACAGGTCATGATGTTAGCTGTGAGTTTTTCATATATGTCTTTGATTGTATTAAGTTCCTGCTACATTTTTTGAACATTTTTATCACTAATGGAAGCCGAATTTTTGTGAAATGCTTTTTCTACAGATGATCATGTGGTTTTTAAATCTTGCATTCTGTTAATGTGGTGCATCACAGTGATTGGTTCATGTTAAACCATCTTTGCATCCCTAGTTTAAATTCCATTTTGAAAAATAAATAAATAAATAAATAAGTTCCATTTTGTTATGGTATATAATCCATTTGATATGCAATTAGATTTAGTTTTCTAGTACAGAAAAATTTTGCATCTATACTCATTAGGGATATTGGCTTGAGGCTTTTTTTTACTTGTAATGTCTCTATTTCTTTTTTTTAAGATTTTATTTATTTACTCATGAGAGAGTCAGAGACACAGGCAGAGGGAGAAGCAGGCTCCATGCAGGGAGCCCAACGTGGGCCTCGATCCCGGGTCTCCAGGATCACACCCTGGGCTGAAGGCAGTGCTAAACAGCTGAGCCACCCGGGCTGCCCATCATGTCTCCATTTCGTTTTGGTTTCAGGGTGATGCTGGCATCATGAAATTAGTATAGAAGTGTTTCCTCTATGTTTTGGATGTGTGTAAGAAAGATTGGTATTGATTCTTCTTTGAATGTTTGGTAGAATTCACCCATGAAGACATTCGGTCCTGGGATTCTCTTTGTTGAGAAGTTTTGATTACTGACTCTATCTCTTTATTTGTTAGACTCCTCAGGCTCTCTATTTCATTCTTGATTCAGTCTTGGTAGGTTATGTGTTTTTAGAATCTATCCATTTCTTCTAGGTTATCCAATTTGTTGGCATATGATTGTTCACAATAGTCCCTTAAGATTCTTTTTATATCTAAGGTATCTGTTGCAAGGTGTCCTTTTTCATTTCTGATTTTGAGTCTTCTCTCATTTTCTTAGTTGAAGAAGGGTTTTATCTTTTCAAAAAAACACAAGTCTTAGTTTTGGGGGGTTCTATTATTTTCCTATTCTCTATTTTATTTCTGCTCTGATTTTAATTTCCTTCTGTTAACTTTGAGCTTTGTTTGTTCTACTTTTTCTAGTTCCTTGAAGTGTAAACTTAGATACTTTATAATTTTTTAATGTAGGCATTTATCACTATAAAACTTAGTGCTAATTTGTAAAAAGATTTTATTTTTAAGTAATCTGTCTACCTAATTTGGGACTCAAACTCACAACCCCAAGATCAAGAGTTGTATGTTCCACTGACTGAAACAGCCAAATCCTTTTCTTTTTTTTTTTAATTTATTTTTTTATTGGTGTTCAATTTACTAACATACAGAATAACCCCCAGTGCCCGTCACCCATTCACTCCCACCCCCCGCCCTCCTCCCCTTCTACCACCCCTAGTTCATTTCCCAGAGTTAGCAGTCTTTACGTTCTGTCTCCCTTTCTGATATTTCCCACACATTTCTTCTCCCTTCCCTTATATTCCCTTTCACTATTATTTATATTCCCCAAATGAATGAGAACATATAATGTTTGTCCTTCTCCGATTGACTTACTTCACTCAGCATAATACCCTCCAGTTCCATCCACGTTGAAGCAAATGGTGGGTATTTGTCATTTCTAATGGCTGAGTAATATTCCATTGTATACATAAACCACATCTTCTTTATCCATTCATCTTTCGTTGGACACCGAGGCTCCTTCCACAATTTGGCTATCGTGGCCATTGCTGCTATAAACATCGGGGCGCAGGTGTCCCGGCGTTTCATTGCATTTGTATCTTTGGGGTAAATCCCCAACAGTGCAATTGCTGGGTCGTAGGGCAGGTCTATTTTTAACTGTTTGAGGAACCTCCACACAGTTTTCCAGAGTGGCTGCACCAGTTCACATTCCCACCAACAGTGTAAGAGGGTTCCCTTTTCTCCGCATCCTCTCCAACATTTGTTGTTTCCTGCCTTGTTAATTTTCCCCATTCTCACTGGTGTGAGGTGGTATCTCATTGTGGTTTTGATTTGTATTTCCCTGATGGCAAGTGATGCAGAGCATTTTCTCATATGCATGTTGGCCATGTCTATGTCTTCCTCTGTGAGATTTCTGTTCATGTCTTTTGCCCATTTCATGATTGGATTGTTTGTTTCTTTGGTGTTGAGTTTAATAAGTTCTTTATAGATCTTGGAAACTAGCCCTTTATCTGATATGTCATTTGCAAATATCTTCTCCCATTCTGTAGGTTGTCTTTGAGTTTTGTTGACTGTATCCTTTGCTGTGCAAAAGCTTCTTATCTTGATGAAGTCCCAATAGTTCATTTTTGCTTTTGCTTCTTTTGCCTTCGTGGATGTATCTTGCAAGAAGTTACTATGGCCGAGTTCAAAAAGGGTGTTGCCTGTGTTCTTCTCTAGGATTTTGATGGAATTTTGTCTCACATTTAGATCTTTCATCCATTTTGAGTTTATCTTTGTGTATGGTGCAAGAGAGTGGTCTAGTTTCATTCTTCTGCATGTGGATGTCCAATTTTCCCAGCACCATTTATTGAAGAGACTGTCTTTCTTCCAATGGATAGTCTTTCCTCCTTTATCGAATATTAGTTGACCATAAAGTTCAGGGTCCACTTCTGGATTCTCTATTCTGTTCCACTGATCTATGCGTCTGTTTTTGTGCCAGTACCACACTGTCTTGATGACCACAGCTTTGTAGTACAACCTGAAATCTGGCATTGTGATGCCCCCAGATATGGTTTTCTTTTTTAAAATTCCCCTGGCTATTTGGGGTCTTTTCTGATTCCACACAAATCTTAAAATAATTTGTTCTAACTCTCTGAAGAAAGTCCATGGTATTTTGATAGGGATTGCATTAAACGTGTATATTGCCCTGGGTAACACTGACATTTTCACAATATTAATTCTTCCAATCCATGAGCATGGAATATTTTTCCATCTCTTTGTGTCTTCCTCAATTTCTTTCAGAAGTGTTCTATAGTTTTGAGGGTATAGATCCTTTACATCTTTGGTTAGGTTTATTCCTAGGTATCTTATGCTTTTGGGTGCAATTGTAAATGGGATTGACTCCTTAATTTCTCTTTCTTCAGTCTCATTGTTAGTGTATAGAAATGCCACTGATTTCTGGGCATTGATCTCAAACACGTGGAGGTTAAGGACCATCCTGCTAAAAGATGAAAGGGTCAACCAGGAAATTAAGGAAGAATTAAAAACATTCATGGAAACTAATGAGAATGAAGATACAACCATCCAAAATCTTTGGGATGCAGCAAAAGCAGTCCTAAGGGGGAAATACATCGCAATACAAGCATCCATTCAAAAACTGGGAAGAACTCAAATACAAAAGCTAACCTTACACATAAAGGAGCTAGAGAAAAAACAGCAAATAGATCCTACACCCAAGAGAAGAAGGGAGTTAATAAAGATTCGAGCAGAACTCAACGAAATCGAGACCAGAAGAACTGTGGAACAGATCAACAGAACCAGGAGTTGGTTCTTTGAAAGAATTAATAAGATAGATAAACCATTAGCCAGCCTTATTAAAAAGAAGAGAGAGAAGACTCAAATTAATAAAATCATGAATGAGAAAGGAGAGATCACTACCAACACCAAGGAAATACAAACGATTTTAAAAACATATTATGAACAGCTATATGCCAATAAATTAGGCAATCTAGGAGAAATGGACGCATTCCTGGAAAGCCACAAACTACCAAAACTGGAACAGGAAGAAATAGAAAACCTTAACAGGCCAATAACCAGGGAGTAAATTGAAGCAGTCATCAAAAACCTCCCAAGACACAAGAGTCCAGGGCCAGATGGCTTCCCAGGGGAATTTTATCAAACGTTTAAAGAAGAAACCATACCTATTCTCCCAAATCCCTTTCTTAATGATACTTCTGCTGCATCCTGTAAATCTTTATTCATCCAAAGACATTTCTTAATTCCCTTTTGATTTCCTCTTTGGTTCGGTGGTTGTTCAAGAAGGTGTTTCCCTCTGTTTGTGACTTTTCCAACGTTTCTCCTGTCACTGACTTCCAGCTTTTTTGTATATTTGTTTTAAAGTTTTTATTTAAATTCCAGTTAGTTAACATACAGTGTAACATTAGCTTCATGTGTACAATATAGTGATTCAACACTTCCATACCATTGCAATTGAATAAGATACTTGGCATGATTCTGTTCTGATGTTTTTTTTTTTAAGATTTTATTTGTTTCTCCTGGAGAGACACAGAGAGATGCAGAGACACAGAGGGAGAAGCAGGCTCCATGCAGGGAATCCGATGTGGGACTCTATATGGGGTCTCCAGGATCACAACCTGGGCTGAAGGCAGCACTAAACCGCTGAGCCACCCAGGCTGCCCTCTGTTCTAATCTTAAAGGATTTTTTTAAGATTTGAGAGAGAGCACATGAAAGTGGTGGGTGGCAGAGGGAGAGAGAGAATCTCAAGCAAACTACTCATGGAGCTCAATGTGAGGCCCAATTCCTTAATCCATGAGATCATGACCTGAGCCAAAATTGTGAGTCGATTACTTGTCCAACTGAGCTGCCCAGGCCCCCTGATTTTGATTTCAAATTTAAGACTGGCTTTCTGACCTAGGATGTGATCTATCCTGGAGACTATTCCATGTATACTTGAAAAGAATATGTATTCTGCTGCTGTTGGATAGAGGGCTCTATGTATGTCTGTTAGGTCCATTTGGCCCATAATGTTGTTCAAGTCTGCTGCTTTAAAATCATACTGATTTTTTTAATGTGAGATTTTTTTAAAGCTGTGCTGTGCACATCCCATAAATGGAATAAAATTTATAGTATTTCTAGGAAGAAATATTATTTGCATCTCATTGATAATGAAGTTGAGGATAAACCAAGTTAAATTTCTTGTCGAAGAATGTACAGCATGTTCATGAAGGGACAGAAAGTCAAGCTCATTTGTGTGGGTTCAAAGCTTTTCCACCCCTACCATGGTATTTTCTGTAAAACTCAAGTGGTGATGGGGCCACAATATATTTTTAAATATCTACTATGTATAGAAACTAACCAATGAATGAGATATTTATTTGATATTTTCCCACATTAAGATTGACAAAATTGAAGTGCAAAGAGTAGGTCACTTGTCCAAGGTCAATAATTATGGAGTAATGTAACAGATCTTTTTGTATTGGGAAAATTCTCAATCCTATCCTGATAACTTTAATGTACTTTTCAGGCAAAACCAAAGCTAAGACCTTATTTGTCAAATGTCTCACTAATCAGAGTAGGTAGAGAAGCAGAGATTCAAAGTTGTATCTGTTCTTAATCACTACATACATTTACACCTGATATGGTTTGGGAAAAAGTATTATCTACCATCATTGGAACTATAGACAAGAGGTCACAACAGAGGAAATCCAAGAGACCATGTTTCTCAGTAGAAAATAGAGTGTGTGCTTTTAGTGCCAGGTCATCCTGGAAATAATTGAAACAAGAGTTTCTAGGACTTAGGGAGACTCACAATGAATAGAGACATTAATCCTACGACAAGAAGATGGAATCGATTGTCTTAAAGCTATAGATGCATGGAAAAATCTGTATTCTCTGTATAGAGGAATCCAGGCTTGGATTGTTGACAAATCTGTGTCAGGCACTGTTCTCAGTGCTTTGTAGCTCTCACCAACAAAAGCAGTCTTTCTGCAAAGCTCTATGTCTTAACTTCTAAACATTCCAATTTCGGGGCTTGGCATCTCAGTGGCAAAAAGAAACCTTTGGATTGTAGATTACTGAGCTAGATCCAGGCTTGGGAATAGATCCACAAATTTGGGGACTTGTTATGAAGAGGCTTTCAGCTTTTAACTGTGGGGTCTAGATCAAGGCTTCTCAACCTCAGTACTATTGACACTTGTGACAAGATCATTCTTTTTTGTAGGAGGATGTCCTGTGCATTGCAGGATGTTGAGCAGCATCCCTACCTTTTGCCCACTAGATGCCAGTAGAAGGAACATTTCCCCCAGTTGTGACAACTAAAAATATTTCCAGACAGGGCCAAATGTCCCCTGAGGATAAAAGTCAACCACTGTCCCAGAAATGGCATTGCATATCCAGTATCAGCAACATGAGCTGAGGTGTCTACCACCAGGAGCAGTGTGTTTTCCGTAGGTGTCATTTGGAAAGGATTTGCATGATTAGATGACTCTAGGCAAGTATTAGTTGGATAAGTGAGTGAAAAATTCCAACAAAGTCTCAAAGGATTTTTCTCCCACCTTGTCAAAGAGATATGCTAAATTAATTAGGCTTGGGGGTGCTTGGGTGGCTCAGTTGGTTGAGTCTCTGACTTGATTTCAGCTCAGGTCATGATCTCAGGATCTGAGGTTGAGCTCCTCTTTGGGCTCCATGCTGGGTGTGGAGCCTGTTTAAGATTCTCTCTTCCTTTGCCCCTACTTATCCTCTCTCAAAAAAGAAACAACAACCAGACTTGTTTGGTATGTTAAATTATGTGGGAAGCATTGTCAAATAAGCTATTATAAACCTTCTTAAGTTATACGTGTATGGGTATGTTACTAATATAGATATTGCAGAAATTGTGCAACATCCATGGAAGTTTATCAACACACTTTATACCTGGTCATTATGTTAAAATGCTGTATGTCACAGAAATAACTAAATTTCCTTGTCAAGTGAACTCTCATTGGATCTTTAACCTTGGCCATTTTACATCTTTTGTCATCCACATCCATCCATCCATCACCATTTTACAGATTCTTTTCTGAAAGCCTTTACAATTGGCTCCAGGAAAGCATGTTCTGTAATGGAATAACTTGAACAACTTCAAGACCATGCCACTGCACTAAGAGTTTCCAGAACTAATGAAGAGGCTGATGGATTCAAAATTACTGCTAACCAAGATCAATCAGACAAGAATTAATTACATGGGATAGATGAGGATGATTATAACTTTTATGACTTTCTGTTTGAAACACTTCTGGTTATTTCATGTTTTGATCTCCAAATTTTAAAAAAATTATCTTAAGCTATGTACAACTTAGAGCAATTTGATAAATTATGCATTGTAAACAGATTTGAAGCATTTACATTTTCTCCCTCCCCAATCCCTCCAGGATTTGGAAACTCCGAATATTCTCATTTTCATGGCAACATAGATATTTGCACAAGTTCAATAAAAATCTCTTCTTGGAACCGGACACAGTTAGAAACCAATTGGTTAAAATATCAAAGCTTTGACTAGAATGTCATACTTGAGAATGATGTGCATCGAATCAGATATGGCCAGAAAACTAAAGGAACCAAAGCTGACTTTAAGGAGGCAATGCTTATAAAGTCCTGCTTGAGGGCAGCCCCGGTGGCGCAGTGGTTTAGCGCCGCCTGCAGCCCAGGGCGTGATCCTGGAGACCTGGGATGGAGTCCCACGTCGGGCTCCCTGTGTGGTGCCTGCTTCTCCCTCTGCCTGTGTCTCTGCCTCTCTCTCTAGCTGTGTCTCTATGAATAAATAAAAATAAAATCTTTTAAAATAAATAAGGAAAGGAAAGAAAGAAAGGAAGAAAGATAGAAAAAGAAAGAAAAGTTGAGGCTTTTAAAAATCCAATCTGAGATTCCTATGAAAAGTTCCAATAGAACAAACTCAAAAATAAAGGCGAGGGTGGGGGGGCCTTTATGATCAATCATTCTTCTTGCTGCATTTATGTAAGTAATTAGTTAAAATTTTCTGAAACCAGACTTACTTTGCAAACAAACTGGAGTAACATTGATTATCTTTGATAGAAAAAGGAATATTTGTAGAAAGGTGTGTGTGTGTGTTTAATGGAAAGCAGTAATGCATCCCTGTGGGTTCTGTCTGGAGCATTCTACCAGTCCTTTCCAAATCCCGAATTCTAGTTTTCTCCAATATCCAGCTACAACTCTCCAAATTAACCTCTCTAACTTTTTTCATTTTGTCTTGGAATCATGAGAACTGAAACCATTCTTTTTCTGAGGCTCTGTAAGCTGAAGCTGGACAACTTAATATGAACTTAAAAGAAAAATTATCACCACAGGTTACGTATAGGCAAGCTTCATGCCACCCACTGTATGAACCACTCAGGAAGTTCATTAGAACTCTTAATGAACAGAAGACAACCAAATGAGAAATTGAACTCAGACAAGAATCCATCAAAATCCTAGAGGAGAACATAGGCAACACCCTTTTTGAACTTGGCCACAGCAACTTCTTGCAAGATACATCTATGAAGGCAAGGGAAACAAAAGCAAAAATGAACTATTGGGACTTCAGATAAAAAGCTTCTGGGGCAGCCCAGGTGGCTCAGTGGTCACCTTCAGCCCAGGGCGTGATCTTGGAGACCCAGGATTGAGTCCCACATCAAGCTCCCTGCATGGAGCCTGCTTCTCCCTCTGCCTGTGTCTCTGCACCACTCTCTCTCTCGAATAAATAAATAAAATCTTTAAAAAAAAAACTTCTGCACAGCAAAAGAAACAGTCAACAAAACTAAAAGACAACCTACAGAATGGAAGAAGATATTTGCAAATGACATATCAGATAAAAGGCTAGTATCCAAAATCTATAAAGAACTTCTTGGGATCCCTGGGTGGCGCAGAGGGTTAGCGCCTGTCTTTGGCCCAGGGCGCGATCCTGGAGACCCGGGATCGAATCCCACATCGGGCTCCCGGTGCATGGAGCCTGCTTCTCCCTCTGCCTGTGTCTCTGCCTCTCTCTCTCTCTCTCTGTGTGTGTGACAATCATAAATAAATAAAAAAAATTAAAAAAAAAGAACTTCAACAGCAAAGAAACAAACAATCCAGTCATGAAATGGGCGAAAGACATGAACAGAAATTTCACAGAGGAAGACAGAGACATGGCCAACAAGCACATGAGAATATGCTCCACATCACTTGCCACCAAGTAAATACAAATCAAAACTACAATGAGATACCACTTAACACTGTGAGAATGGCTAAAATTAACAAGACAGGAAACAACAAATGTTGGAGAGGATGCGAAGAAAGGGGAACCTTCTTGTACTACTGGTGGGAATGCAAACTGGTACAGCCACTCTGGAAAACTGTGTGGAGGTTCCTCAAGAAGTTAAAAATAGAGCTAGAGCTACCCTATGACCCAGCAATTGCACTACTGGGGATTTACCCCAAAGATACAGATGCAGTGAAAATCTGAGACACCTGCACCCTAATGTTTATAGCAGCAATGTCCACAATAGCCAAACTATGGAAGGAACCTCGGTATCCATCAAAAGATGAATGGATAAAGAAGATGTGGTCTATATATACAATGGAATATTACTCAGGCATTAGAAATGACAAATACCCACCATTTGCTTCGACATGGATGGAACTGGAGGGTATTATGCTGAGTGAAGTAAGTCAATTGGAGAAGGACAATCATCATATGGTTTCACTCATATGGGAATATAAAAAGTAGTGAAAGGGATTATAGGGGAAAGGAGAAAAAATGAGTGGGAAAAATCAGAGAGGGTGACAAAACATGAAAGACTTCGAACTCTGGGAAAAGAAGGGGTAGTGGAAGGGGATGTGGGTAGGGGAATGGGGAGACTGGGTGATGGGCACTGAGGGGGGCACCTGATGGGATGATCACTGGGTGTTATATGTTGGAAAATCAAACTCCAATAAAAAATATACAAAAAAATAAAATAATTAAAATTAAAAATAAAATAATTAAAATTAAAAAGAAAAAAAGAAACCCAGCAGGGCTTAACCCTGGGAGCTTTAAAAAATTAGCAGGCTAACTTTTACTCAACACAGTACTTGACATCCTAGCCACAGCAATCAGACAAAAGAAAGAGAAAGAAGAGGCATCCATATTGGCAAAGAAGTTAAACTATTACTATCTGTAGATGACAGGATACTACATATAGAAAATCCTAAAGACTCCTCCCACAAAAAACTGCTAAAAGTAATATATGAATTGAGTAAAGTTGCAGGATACAAAATTAATACCTAGAAATCAGCATTTCTACACACTAATAGCAAAGTAGCAAAAAGTGAAATTAAGAAAATAACCCCATTTACAATAGCATCGAAAAGAATTCACTTCCTTAGAAAGAATGAGAGACATGTTTCCTCTTCATCCTACAACCTACATTTGCCCTCCTTCTCCTAGGAGCCCCTCCTCCCATCACCTCACATGTCTCACATCTCAAGCTCCAGCTTCCTTCTCACAGTGAAGCTTAGCCCCTTGTTTGTTTTTTTATGCCTGTACCCTCTCTCTTACCCTGACACAGAGCTAGGTGAGGAGCTGTCTCCTGATTCACTAATGGATACTCGAGCCATGGTATCTGGACACAGGGAGTAAGCAGCACCCCCTCCTATTCCATATCCCCTCCAACAACAGTAGGAGGAAATACAGAAAGTGTATGCTGGTCTCTCCTTTCAATTATTATTACTTGAAAATTCCCTGGCACTCCGGGGTGCTGGGTTTTACGGGAGCCTTGGTGAATCCCACAGAACCTTCTTTATTGGCAAAAGACCTGACTTGAATCTCATGCCCAGTAAGGCCTCCTATGACCCCTCTAGAAATCCTGCTCTTTGCTCCCTAAATCACACTTCCACCCAGTGGTGGCACAGATGCAGAGTGAGGCAGGGTTGGCATGGGTCTCACCCAATCCACATGGGTGCACAACCACATCCCCAAGTTCCTGTCTTGTTGGAGACACCTGCTCTCCTGGGTTTTACCCTGAACAGAAGGAAGCACTCACCTGGCTGGCCTTTGCTCCAGAGCTCTGTACAGGGATGTGTCAGTCAGGATAAGCAAGAGTTACAGGGACAGGGTTCCTGGACCTGATCTCCCCACAAAGACGCCCTTACCATGTCAGCTGTAGTCTTGGTGACCCTCTGCATGGAAAGCCTGGAACATCTCCAGAGAGGAGCTAATTTTATCCCCAGTGCAAATCACCATCATTCTCTTCATATGATTAAGGGCAATTGTTGGCAATGAAAAAGATTGGGTGGGGGTAGCCAAACAGGTGGCAGAAAAGTTTTCTACCTTCTCTGTGGAAAACCATAGTTCAGAATCAAAGTTGTAATCAGGCGTTAAAGGGACACCCAAAGACACATGAAGGACTCATTGGGGAACACTATCAAGATGTGACCACTCCCCCTTCTTATGCTATCTCTCTACCTCTCTTTCAAATAAATAAAATCTTTAAAGGAAAAGGGGGGTGCCTGGGTGGCTCAGTTGGTTAAGCAGCTGCCTTTGGCTCAGGTCATGATCCTGAGGTCCTGGGATCAAACCCCTCATTGCGCTCCCTGCTCAGTGGGGAGTCTACCTCAACTTGTTCTTCTGCCTCTCCACCCCAGTTGTACACACTCTCTCTCTCTCTCTCTCTCAAATATTAAATAAAATCTTTTTATTTTTTTATTTTTTATGATAGTCACACAGAGAGAGAGAGAGGCAGAGACATAGGCAGAGGGAGAAGCAGGCTCCATGCACTGGGAGCCCGACGTGGGATTCGATCCCAGGTCTCCAGGATCGCGCCCTGGGCCAAAGGCAGGCGCCAAACCGCTGCGCCACCCAGGGATCCCTAAAATCTTTTTAAAAATAAAACACAAATTTTAGGAGCCCCCACTGGCTGGCTGAGTCAGAGTGTGTAACTCTTGATCTTGTGAGTTGGGGTTGTGAGTTCAAGCCCCACACTGAGTGTAGAAATTAAAAGTTTTTTAAAAATTAAAACACTTTTTAAAAATATAAATTTGGGCAGCCCGGGTGGCTCAGTGGTTTAGTGCCGCCTTCAGCCGAGGGTGTGATCCTGGAGACCTGGGATCGGGTCCCGCGTCAGGCTCCCTGCATGGAGCCTGTTTCTCCCTCTGCCTGTGTCTCTGAGCCTCTCTCTCTCTCTCCCTCCTCTCTCTCTCTCATAAATAAAATATTATATATATATATATATATATATAAATTTTAATGGATGTTTTCTAGCACACAAAACTGTAGACCATAGTATCACAACCTCACACACACACACACACACACCCCTCAGGAATACCTTGTCTGTTTTCAACCATCATTTACATTGAGCAGATCTACTTTCATCTATATTTCCTTCATATTTCCATCCCCTGGAGAATGATAATTATACCCTGGCTAGGAAAACTTGAGTGTTCCTATTAAAAGATATAGCTATGATGCATTCTTGGGGTGAAAACCTTTATCAGTTAATGTGTTCAAAGGGTAATGAACAACTGGGGAGAGTTCATGACAGGACTATCACAATATTGCTTCTATGTTACCTTTAGGAATGTCCCACTGACCACTTCAAACCTCCCCACTTCAAACCTCCTCACTCCAGTCGTACAGGTAAACTAATTAAGCATCATTAACTACAAGCATTATAAAGAAGATAATGATTGTTTAAGCGCTAATAAAGCAGAAATGTTTTTTAAAATGGCACCATGGTTGATGTGGTTGGAGCTCTGCTCTGACTCATAAAATGTTGAATGACGTAACAGATTGTGTGCTTTACTGTTAGGAGTATAAGATCTCATAGCCCAGAGGTAAATTTGTATGCTTTAATAAAAAAGATAAACAAATGGGTAGTTTGTTATAGTCACTATAACGAGAACAATTTCCCCAATAATTGTGGACCTGTGCTTATCTGGGTCAATAGCAATGATTTAGGTTCTGCAGATGTTGTTTTGCCTGTGGTAGCATTTGATGTGGTCAGACCCTCCACCTCCCTTTGTTCCCTTCAATTCCTTTCAACAGAGCTACACTCATCCCATTTTCCTTCTACAGAGCTGATTACTTATGGAGATAGGATTTGGTGTCAGTTGCAGATATTTATGAGACAAGTCATTTACTTGTGCCACAGATTCAGTGATCTCCATGTATGTTTCTCTAGAGGACTCAGAGGTGTTTGAATTGGTAGGCTCTCTCAAGTGCCAAAACTAGATTCTGGAGCTAAAGCCTCTGGTTCCAGTAAAATTATATGTGGAACCAAGAGAGACCCTGCCTGTCATGGCTACATGAAAATGCTGAGCCCTGTCAATGGATGGTTCAAAGCAGCACATTCTGTAAATTGTAAAGTGTGGGATACAGGAGTGGGTGGAAGTCAGGGCAGAAACTGTCATGGCCTCTGGGTGGCCAGATGTGAGGACTGAAATGAAGTCCCACCAAAAACAACATTAGGGTTGACATAAAATGGATCCTTCTGGATCTAACCACATGAAAATGCCAGATAATTAACACTATCAAATAATTTTTTTCTATGGTGGTTGCCAATTGATGATATTCTAATTCTATCATTCCTTCTACATTTACTAGTGGCTACCAGACCCATCTATCTTTGAATACTGGTTCTGCCACTCCAGCAGTGCAATCTGGGGCAAATGAAAGGAAAGAAGCCATGAGTCAGCCTAGAATTTTGTATCCAGTGAGAAAGACTTTCAGCAGTTAGAGTGACACCTCCTTCTGTCCTTCTCTTTTTCCGCTGTCCAACCCACTCAGGCACCATGCTGTTGGCAGAACCACAGAGGCACACTGGTGGTGGCATGGAAGCCCTCTAGAATGCAGGGCAGTGAGGACAGAAGCAGGCAAAACATCTGTGGCATTATGTATTTTAGTCACCACACACCCAAAGATGCAGGTGGTGAGGAAGTAGGGGAGCCATGGGAAGGAACAGTAGCAACTAACCCGCGTTGCATGAGGGTACCAGAGGGATGAGGGAAACCAGGCAGAGAACTCAGTGTGGTTATGAGTGGGATCCTCAAGCATGTATGTAAATGTTGAGCAAATAATAAACATATTGAGGTGAATGTAGCACAGGTTCTCACTGTTGGAGGAAATATTTATGAGCAGAGAACAGGGAGAAGCTAGAATGCATCCTAGGAGCTGGTTCTGAATGGGAGGAATGCAAATGTGAATAACTCATAGGTGAATAATTCATTGTTCATTACACACGTGTGCACATGTATGAAATCTAATTATGAGCTTTTTTCTGAGAAGTCTCAGAAGAAATGGCACACTGGTAGCAATGCGCAAAGCTAAAAGCAGGTCTTGGCATCCAGCAACCAACCTCCATTTGAAGGGATCAGTATTCTCTGAAGTGGTGGATACCAGGGCTACATTTGAAACAGCATAAGATGAGCCTAAAATGATTTTTTTTAAGATTTTGTTTATTTATTCATGAGAGAGAGAGAGAGAGAGAGAATGGCAGGCAGAGACACAAGCAGAGGGAGAAGCAGGCTCCATGCAGCCCACCGTGGGACTCGATCCCGGGTCTCCAGGATCACGCCCTGGGCTGACGGCGGCGCTAAACTGCTGAGCCACCCGGGCTGCCCCAATGATACTTTTGTTAAATCATGCAGCTATACAGGTCTTCCACTGGCCAATCTGGGATGACATTAACATGATAATATAATAATTGCATCACAATGCAACCCATTGAATCATACAGGAATTTAGGTATCCTTTGGACATGAATGAATGAATGAATGATTAAATAAATGATTAGATAAATACATGGGATGAAGGGAAGCCTCTTCCTTCAGTAGATTCCTACCAGCTAATGTTGAGGGCTAATATTAAAGAACCATCGTATTGTTGATTGTTCCAATGGCAGCTGTCATAGCTAAGGTGGGTGAGTGTAAGGTTACCAGGAACAGCACAGTGGGACAATCTCAGGACATCTCCCCATAATGTGCTAAATCAGTTACAAAGACCAAATGGTAAACATAAGTTGGAGAGACTTGGCCAACCTGACCAGGTGATCAAGGTCAGCAATGTTGGGATGGGTGAACACCATGTGTGCCCTGGTGTGAAACACCAGGAAGAGCATAGCAACATTTCCCAGGTCTTCCTGCCAAGGAAGTGTGAGCTAAGTCTGGTCTTGAGGAAGCCCAGAGAAACCCAGGGGAGGGTCAACAGAACAAAGTAGGGTGAGAATATGTAAGAAAAGGAAAGTCATCATAACAGTTTGAGACGAGAGAAGGAAGAGACGTGGCAACAAAGCACAGCATACATTCTTGGTGGGGAATCCCAACCAGGAAGGAAGAGGAGATGTTTTGGACCCATTGAAAAATTTGAGCATGACCTATGGATAGAGCAGTGGTGATGTGTCTATAATGATCTTCTAAATCAAAGGACACTGTGTTGTTATGTAAGAGTGTCTTTGTTGTAGGGAAAACCACACTAGCGAGTTTAGGATGGTGTGCACCTTGTATACACATTGCTTTCAAGTGGTTCAGGAAAAAAAGGTGATAACAGATAAAATTACAAAAATTAGTTGATAAATGTAGTAAAGTGCTAACTGTTGGAGTATCTGGGTAAGGAAGAAAATCATGTATATTTGAAATAATTTCAGATTAATAATTTTAAAAATAAAATAATTCAAAGGCATTGAATTTTCTCAGTTCTTAAAATGAGGTTGATTATTGCTAAATATATTTTATTATTGATCATATTACCTTTTTTCAAGTAGAGTTTTATACAATTGAATGGGGAAAACTGAAAAAATATATGTAGATAAATACTGAAACAACTCATATAGAACAAACCTGTACTTCAAAAAAGCTGAAGGAGGTGCTTCATACTAAAGGAAAATTATACCAGAGGAAAACACACACAAAAGAATTATTATCAGAATTGGCAATCATGTGGATACACGTGTAACCTATACTTTCCTATCATTTCTTATTTTCTCTAAGAGACAACTGTCTCATGACAGCAAAAATAATAGGATTGTGAATAATAACATATATAGAATAAAAATATATAAAAACAATTTCATAGGGGGATCCCTGGGTGGCTCAGTGGTTTGGCACCTGCCTTTGGCCCAGGGCGCGATCCTGGAGTCCCAGGATTAAGTCCTGCATCGGACTCCCGCCATGGAGCCTGCTTCTCCCTCCTGTGTCTCTGCCTCTCTGTGTGTGTGTGTGTCTGTGTCTCTGCCTCTCTCTGTGTGTGTGGGTGTCTATAATAAATAAATAAATAAATAATCTTTTTTTTCAAAATATAAATAATCTTTTTTAAAAAAACAATATCATAAAACATTATAAGATATATGGCATTACACTATTATAAGATTCTTATGTAATCTGTGAATGGTCAACAGTAATTGTAATTAGAATGTAATACCTTGGAAATCCACTTTAAAGCAGCTGCAACAATGAAACGCCGGGACACCTGCACCCCGATGTTTCTAGCAGCAATGTCCACAATAGCCAAACTGTGGGAGGAGCCTCAGTGTCCATCAAAAGATGAATGGATAAAGAAGATGTGGTTTATGTATACAATGGAATATTACTCAGCCATTAGAAATGACAAATACCCACCATTTGCCTCAACGTGGATGGAACTGGAGGGTATTATGCTGAGTGAAATGAGTCAATTGGAGAAGGACAATCATTATATGTTCTCATTCATTTGGGGAATATAAATAATAGTGAAAGGGAATAGAAGGGAAGGGAGATGAAATGGGTAGGAAATATCAGAAAGGGAGACAGAACATAAAGACTCCTAATTCTGGGAAACGAACTAGGGGTGGTGGAAGGAGAGGAGGGCGGGGGGTGGGGGTGAATGGGTGACGGGCACTGAGGGGGGCACTTGACAGGATGAGCACTGGGTGTTATTCTGTATGTTGGCAAATTGAACACCAATAAAAAATGAATTTATTATTTAAAAAAGCAGCTGCAACAGACCACAGACTTCCCTATTAAGCCCCCTCCCCCAATTCCCACATTTTCTGTCTAGCTTCATGCAGCAGGCTTCTTAAACAAAGGAGGTTGACTGGCTTCCTTAGCACCATGCTGCACAAAGCAATGATGGAAAACCTGAGTGATGATGGCTTACTGAGACAGCTGGCTGCCTATGTTCTGTCATTTGGAATCCACGAGGGAACACACACATCCGTCACAGTGTGCTCCTGCAGTGAACGAGGCTCTGTCCTAACCGGCTTGTCCAGTCCCATGTTGCTACCATGATGAATGATGCTTCATTTGCCAAATGCAGTAGAAATCTACCATGGGCCAGAAGCTTCTGAAAAATGAGGAACTCCAGACAGTGAGGGAGAAAGAATCTGGGTAAAAGTAATTATCAATATATCAGACTGTAAACTAAAGCTGAATGATATATATATGTATTTAGGAGAATTATAACCAGGAATATTAATAAAACAAACTGTGAGTACTGCAAAAATAAAAAAATAAAACATCTGCAACAACCACTAAAAATAGCTATAGCTTAACACCATTAATTTAAAAAATATCAGAGTGTCCGGAAAGGAGGCAAAAGGAAAAAGAAAGGGAGATTAAAAACAAATGGGACAAAGAAATAACTGGGTCCCCAGTTTCTGTATCTCAGTGGTAGACTAGAAAATCCAAGAGACAAATCTACAGATGGCAGCTGTAAACCCTCCTTAATATTCATTTATCCAATCAATGAACTTCACTGAGGGTCAACCATGTAAAGAAAACCCACATGGTTTAAAGGCAAAGCAACCCACTGGACAGCATTGATTTTCTGTATAATACTACAGCATATTAGAGAAATAGGAGTGAAATGCAGTAACAAAGTCATGCAGAAAACACGTCTCCATCTGCCATGTTTCTTACCTGCACCAGTGAAGTAAAGCCTCTGCCCTCCCTGGAGTAGTATTTATTTGTGTCAGTATTGGATTATGTACCAATGTATGCCAGATGCTTGTTGTGCCCACACGGAGATAAAATTTGCAGAAACACGTTAAATATTCCTGAAGAAAGGAGATTTGTTTCAGTAGCTACACTGGTCAAGGGGGGGACATGTAAAAATTTGTATGTCTGTTTCAAGCTTATAATTTGCAGGTTGACTTAGAGGTTTCCCAGGGTAGCCACAGTATCAAGTTCACTCTCTGAGATCACCGTGGATGTTGCGTGAAACACTGGTGCTGAATAAATGGTCGCTGAATAGAGTGATCACGGTGGTTATCAAAGCTGTCTTCCACACATTTACATTTGATTTCTAACAACTCAAGAGCAGAACTTAGGAGCCCCAGGGTTGTAAAGGATCAGCAGGAAGGCGCTAAAAGTGGGGAAACATAAAACCAAAATACTAGAGGTATCTATCAAGTGCAGATGGAAATCTAAAAAGGCAGTGACATGGGATCCCTGGGTGGCGCAGTGGTTTGGCGCCTGCCTTTGGCCCAGGGCGCAATCCTGGAGACCCGGGATCGAATCCCACGTCGGGCTCCCGGTGCATGGAGCCTGCTTCTCCCTCTGCCTGTGTCTCTGCCTCTCTCTCTCTCTCTCTGTGTGTGACTATCATAAATAAATAAAAATTTAAAAAAATAAAAAATAAAAAAAAAAAAAATAAAAAGGCAGTGACATAAAAAGCAAAACTGGAATTGAGCACATAAAAGCTGACAAAGGTGACCACTAGCATAAGGATGGTGTGTGCAGCTATGCTCTCCAGGGGGCATTTCTGGGCGCTGTTAGGGGCCTGTATATACTGCACTCTCTGGTGGTGCCTACCAGGAACAGCACCATGGAGCCACTGGACCAGACCATGAGACCAATAAACATGGTATCAGAGACAAACCACAGGATGACAGTGCCTGCACTGGGACTCAAGGATAGGCAGAACCACTTTCCTCGAGTGACACTGCTATTTCCCATGTCCTGTGCACCGGTGACTTTTGTGGGAACACAGGCATTCATTAAAACACCGAACACCGGGCAGCCCGGGTGGCCCAGCGGTTTGGCGCCACCTTCGGCCCAGGGCATGATCCTGGAGCCCTGGGATCGAGTCCCACGTCGGGCTCCCTCCATGAAGCCTGCTTCTCCCTCTGCCTGTGTCTCTGCCTCTCTCTCTCTCTCTCTCTCTCTCTCTGTGCCTGTCATGAATAAATAAATAAAATATTTTTTAAAAAAGGAAAACACACCGAACATCCAGCAGATGCAACAGGAAGGACCAATGACCTTGGGGACTTGTCCTCTGAGCATCATCCATACCACCCTCTTCCAGGAGAGTGTGAAGAATTGATATGTGCTAAGAACACAGGTGGAGCACATGGTGGTGCTACGAGCCACTCTGTATATTATATATACAAATTTACACCCAAGATTGAACAGGGGCCTTCTCAAAACAAAAGCCATCATCGTGTAGGGAATCAGGAACAAGACAGGGATGTCCACTCTCACCACTGCTATTCAACATAGTACTGGAAGTCCTAGCCTCAGCAATCAGACAACAAAAAGACATTAAAGGCATTCAAATTGGCAAAGAAGAAGTCAAACTCTCCCTCTTTGCTGATGACATGATACTCTACATAGAAAACCCAAAAGCCTCCACCCAAGATTGCTAGAACTCATACAGCAATTTGGTAGCGTGGCAGATACAAAATCAATGCCCAGAAATCAATGGCATTTCTATACACTGAGACTGAAGAAAGAGAAATTAAGGAGGCAATCCCATTTACAATTGCACCCAAAAGCATAAGATACCTAGGAATAAACCTAACCAAAGAGGTAAAGGATCTATACCCTAAAAACTATAGAACACTTCTGAAAGAAATTGAGGAAGACACAAAGAGATGGAAAAATATTCCATGCTCATGGATTGGCAGAATTAATATTGTGAAAATGTCAATGTTACCCAGGGCAATTTACACGTTTAATGCAATCCCTATCAAAATACCATGGACTTCCTTCAGGAGTTAGAACAAATTATTTTAAGATTTATGTGGGATCAGAAAAGACCCCGAATAGCCAGGGGAATTTTAAAAAAGAAAACCATATCTGGGGGCATCACAATACCAGATTTCAGGCTATACTGCAAAGCTGTGGTCATCAAGACAGTGTGGTCCTGGCACAAAAACAGACACATAGATCAATGGAACAGAATAGAGAATCCAGAAGTGGACCCTCAACTTTATGGTCAACTAATATTCGATAAAGGAGGAAAGACTATCCATTGGAAGAAAGACAGTCTCTTCAATAAATGGTGCTGGGAAAATTGGACATCCACATGCAGAAGAATGAAACTAGACCACTCTCTTTCACCATACACAAAGACAAACTCAAAATGGATGAAAGATCTAAATGTGAGACAAGATTCCTTCAAAATCCTAGAGGAGAACACAGGCAACACCCTTTTTGAACTCGGCCACAGTAACTTCTTGCAAGATACATCCACGAAGGCAAAAGAAACAAAAGCAAAAATGAACTATTGGGACTTCATCAAGATAAGAAGCTTTTGCACAGCAAAGGATACAGTCAACAAAACCAAAAGACAACCTACAGAATGGGAGAAGATATTTGCAAATGACGTATCAGATAAAGGGCTAGTTTCCAAGATCTATAAAGAACTTATTAAACTCAACACCAAAGAAACAAACAATCCAATCATGAAATGGGCAAAAGACATGAACAGAAATCTCTCAGAGGAAGACATAGACATGGCCAACACGCACATGAGAAAATGCTCTGCATCACTTGCCATCAGAGAAATACAAATCAAAACCACAATGAGATACCACCTCACACCAGTGAGAATGGGGAAAATTAACAAGGCAGGAAACAACAAATGTTGGAGAGGATGAGGAGAAAAGGGAATCCTCTTGCACTGTTGGTGGGAATGTGAACTGGTGCAGCCACTCAGGAAAACTGTGTGGAGGTTCCTCAAAGAGTTAAAAATTGACCTGCCCTATGCCCCAGCAATTGCACTGTTGGGGATTTACCCCAAAGATACAGATGCAATGAAACGCCGGGACACCTGCACCCCGATGTTTATAGCAGCAATGTCCACAATAGCCAAACTGTGGAAGGAGCCTCGGTGTCCATCAAAAGATGAGTGGATAAAGAAGATGTGGTTTATGTATACAATGGAATATTACTCAGCCATTAGAAACGACAAATACCCACCATTTGCTGCAACGTGGATGGAACTGGAAGGTATTATGCTGAGTGAAGTAAGTCAATCGGAGAAGGACAAACATTATATGTTCTCATTCATTTGGGGAATATAAATAATAGTGAAAGGGAATATAAGGGAAGGGAGAAGAAACGGAAATATCAGAAAGGGTGACAGAACATAAAGACTCCTAACTCTGGGAAACGAACTAGGGGTGGTGGAAGGGGAGGAGGGCGGGGGGTGGGGGTGAGTGGGTGACGGGCACTGAGGGGGACACTTGATGGGATGAGCACTGGGTGTTATTCTGTATGTTGGCAAATTGAACACCAATAAAAAATTAATTTATTAAAAAAATAGAATACAATAAAGTATTTAGAACTTAAAAATCCAAGCTCCTACATCCCAAGACATTCACCAAGAAAATAAAGTCATGCTTTCCAGAGTATTTATCCATTTAATGTGTTCCTCTAACTAGTGCAAGGTAAGATGGGAATTTTAAAGGTGGGGTTGTGGGCTTAGGCACTATGGCACATCCACAGTCATATCACTAGGACACTGTAAAGGGACAGGTCTGAAATCACAGCCCCCACCACCATGTATTACAGTCTACAGGACAGGGTGTGCTAGGAGAAGTAAGGCTCACTGTGATCAGTGAGAAGCCTTTGTGAGAAGATTACTTGAGATGTTCCCCATCAGGTAAGCACACCCCTGATCCTGTACTCTTTGTTGATCCAGAGTAGATGGGAAATGGTCAGGTGGGGGTTTTTCTCTTCCACAGCTGTGAGCAGCATCTGAATCTCCTTATCAAAAACAGATTTGTCCAACCTGAGAAAATAAAAATAAAGTTTTCTTGACTATATGCATGATTTTTTGCCTCTCTACATCCCAGTGCCTCCTTCCAAGCCATTCTTCTCTGGAAGTAACTGGGAAAATCATTTTGAGTGTGCAGAGAAAGCACATATCCTAATCCAATGGGATAGGAATGCAGACAACAGGGATATGATCCATTCTGTTCCTCCTCAGCGTGTCATCCAGGGGCCTAGTGTGTGGAGGACACCCAAATATTCACTCAACAGATATCAAATACATACACTTCACATGCAAATATGATGTTCAGAACAATGATGACCACTACTACTCTTCTAGAAAAGTGCTTCTGGGTCAGAACTGCCACCATGTCTGAGCTGATGTTCCATCTTTATGGGCAATACTAGCAGGAGGTGGTGTTCATAGTAAGGCAGCAGTTCTTGCTTGGGGCAATTCTGCCCCTCAGGGGACATTGGACAAGGTCTGGAGATATTTGGTTTTTATTTCAGGGAATGGATGTTATAGCTATTCTGTTTTAATCTGCGTAATCTTCCATTAATTTATTATTATTTTATTGAGATATGATTGACATATAACATTGAATAAGTTTAAGGTATACAACACATTAGTTTGCTATATCTATATATATTGCCAAATGATTACCAACTTAGCATTAGCTAACACCTCCATCATGTCACATTATTATAGTTTTTATTTTTAAGACTTTATATATTTATTTGAGAGACAGAGACTGCAGGAGGAGGGGCAGAGGAAGAAGCAGACTCTCCATTGAGCAGGGGACCCAAAGTGGGGCTTGATTCCAGGACTCTGGGATCATGATCTGAGCCGAAGGCAGACACTTAACTGACTGAGCCACACAGGCACCCCTATGACTTTTTGTGATGAAAACAATTAAACTGTCTCTTAGCAACTTCGTCATCATGACCAGGAGAAGGTGCTACGGGCATATAATGTACAGGGAGAGGCCAGGGATCCTGTTCAGCATCCTGCAATGTGTAGGACAGCCCCCACAGCAAAGGACTCTCTGACCCAAATGTCAGTCATGCCAAAATTAGGAAAACCTACCATAGGCTAACCTCACCCTGAAGTTACTTTTTACTGAGGGAAAGGACATCCACTTACCCAAGCTGCTGCAGGGCACAGTCCAGGTGGTTCAGGGCTTCGCACAGCACCACCGCCCCATCACGGTCCAAACTAATCCAGTGCAAATTCAAGCTCTTCAGTGACTTGCAGACAGTGAGAGCCGAGGCCAGCGCCTCACAACAGGCAGTAGTGAGCTGACACATATCCAGCCTGCAACAGGGAAAAATATACCGGCTTTGGCAGGCCAGAAGACACACCACTGTGAGATGCCAAACTCCGTGCCTCCGAGCAGGGGACTTTACAGTCTAGATCAGTGGTTCTCAACCAGGGCCACCATGTCCCCTGGGGGACATGTGGCAACATCTAGAGACATTTGACATAGCTGGGGAATTCTACTGGCATCTCACAGATAAAAAGAAGCCAGGGATACAACTGAACATCATACAATGAACAGGACAGTCCCCTTCCCCACCACAGCAAAACATCACCCAGTCCCAAGTATCAATAGAGACAAAGTTGAGCAAGCCCTGGCTTCATAGGCTTCATTTCACTTATCAGATCATCCCAGACACACTTGTTCTCAAACTTGCTTCTTTACATACCACTAATCGCTATGTTTTCCTAGTCCTGATATAGGTAAGTCTTATCATAAAGGCAATCAGGGGACACTTACCCAAGATGCTCTACTTTACAGTCTGGATGCTTCAGAGCTTCACATAACTGCTTGACACCAGCATCTTGTATGTCATTGCTCCCTAGTTTCAAGATCTTTAGTTTTTCATTGCAAACAAGAACATCAGAGAGGTTCTTACAACAAAGAGAAGTGAGGGAACAATCTGCCAACCTGGGGGGGGAATATACACCAACAGATACAATCATGAGGTCCCACCTTGCATGGCTTGGCTTGTTTTCGTTTACTCATATGAAGGAGGAAGTGCCCAAGTACTTCTGAGATGGTGATGATTCCATGACTTCAGTTCTTCCACCTTCCTGCCCAACACACTGGACTGTAACTCTGCTGTCTGTCTCTGCTCCCCTGGGGCCTCTGCTCCTGTTCTCGCTGGTTGCAATGCTCCTGCCCAAATACTCCCTCACTTCTTCCAAATCTCTGCACAAATGTTACCTTTGGTGAGGACCTCCCTGAATATTTTATATAGTCTCATGTCCCCAGTCTCTGTCCCATTTCTGAGCTCCCCACAGTACATAACACCTGCTAAAATGTATATATGTATTAATAAGTCTGATGAGTACACATGTGTATATGCACACACACATTGTGCAGGCGCACACACACACACACACATATATATATATATATATAACTCTGTGGTTCTCAAACAGGAATGACATTTGTCCCCCACCCCCCCGACCCCGCCCCAGGGGACATTGGGCAATGCTTGCAATTTTGGTTTGCCACACTGGAAGAGAGAGGGTACTACTGACATCTAGTGGGTAGGAGCCAGAGATGGCGTTAAACATCCTACAAAGCACAGGACAGCCACTCCCCACAATAAAGAATGATCTAGGCAAAAAGTGCTGAGATTAAGCAATCATGCTGTACGTGTGCGTACTCGCGTATGTGAAACACTCCATAAAATTTACTCCATGGAAAAGAGATACTGGAGCATTTCATTTACCAATTCATCTTATCTACCCAGAAGAGTTTCCAGTGCCCAGTGAAAGCCATGAACAATTCCTATGCTATATGCCTCCTGCCATCATTTACTGCATGCTTGTTTGGGGCAAGTCTTTGGTAATAGTTCTTTGTGTTATTCCTGCTGGTCACTTTGATTCTTTGATGTGGGAAACATACTTATCCTCATGTCCCACTGGAGGAGAGGTGAGCACCCTCACAAGTTCACCCAGCTAGCCCAGGGCACTTGGGACTCCATTTCTGGGCTTCCAGAGGCCAGGGACCCTACTCCAGAGTAGTGTGTCCTACCAAGTCCTGTCAAGCTCACACACATCAACAACACTGGACACTCCCACACGTATCAGGCAGGGTCAACATTTAGCTTTGCTTTCTTTCAGCAGACCCCATGATTTTACCCCTTCCCATTTCCTTTCTGGGATGCTGATTAAAAAAAAAAGTAAATCTGGCAGGCATGCAAATCACAGCCAGACATACCACAACTGCTCGATGTGGCAATTTGGGTGCTTCAGTGCCTCACAAAGAGATGCCACTCCATCATCTTTCAGGAAATTTGACTCCAGATCAAGAAAGGACAGGGATTTGTTGCACAAAAGGGCTTGGGAGATGTAGTCACAGGCCACAGAGGTGAGGCAGCAGCACATCAGCCTGCAAAGATACACATGCAACTCAACTTGTCAACCCACTCTAGCTCTTTGGTAATATTTTCACGAAGCCATATGCAAAACTCAAGTTATTCCTCCTACTCCATGATCACTTGAGAAAAGTAAGAGGATTAGAGCATGCACACCCGCTGCAAAAACACAAAGGCAAGAATGTAATAGGGAATAGGGCGTCTCAAACTGGGAAACAGAATCTCAGATTCCAGTTCCAGGTCAGATCACCATCAGCTGGGCGACATTAGCCAAAGTCATTCCTTCTCCATGATATGGTATACTTATTATTTGGAGGAATGTGCTGGATGACATCCTACTAAACATGATTTTTCTTTTAAAATATTATTTTAAAATTAGTTTTGTGGTTCTGAGTTCTTGTAAGCCCACTGTCAGAAATTTGGAAAATAGTGGAAAGCGTAAGGTACAAGTCACAACCTGGTAGCTCACAACTGAACATGATCCCTGGATATGGTGAATTTAGTTGACATTATGTTTAACATATATTTTTAATTAGCAGTCAACATTTAAGAATCAAGAGATTTCACATGGAACTCCACACTTCTGGGAGCACCTGGGTGGCTCAGTTGTTGAGCATCTGCCTTTGGCTCAGGTCTTGATCCCATGATCCTTGCACCAAATCCCACATCAGGCTCCCCACAGGGAGCCTGCTTCTCCCTCTGCCTATGTCTCTACCTCTGTGTCTCTCATGAATAAATAAATAAAATCTTAAAAAAAAAAAAGGAATTCCACACTTCTACTCCCACAGACAAGCCAGCTACCTGAAATTCCACCACAGATGGTCATATGGCAAACAATAGGTGGAGGGGAACAAAAACTTCTCCATGAAAGCGGCAGGTGCTAATTCACCAGTACCCCCACCCTGCCCCCCACCCACTCCAGTTGCTTGCCTGGGCTTCAGGGAACACTTGAGTAGGACCTCTGGCAGGAAGAAAGCATAAGTCCCTGGTAAGCAAATACCACTCACCTGTAATGGGTTTTCCTTCTGGTCTCATTTTTGAGATCAGACAATGGGCACATAATTCATACTTTTTTCAATGAAATAAGCATTTTCGGGCAGCCCGGTGGCGCAGCACTTTAGCGCCGCCTTCGCCCCAGGGCGTGATCCTGGAGACCCAGGATCAAGTCCCGCCTCAGGCTCCCTGCATGGAGCCTGCTTCTGTCTCTGCCTGTGTCTCTGCCTCTCTCTCTCTAATAAATAAACAAATGAAGAAGAAGAAGAAGGAGAAGGAGAAGGAGAAGGAGAAGGAGAAGGAGAAGGAGAAGGAGAAGGAGAAGGAGAAGGAGAAGGAGAAGGAGGAGAAGGAGAAATAATAATAATAATAATAAGCATTTTCCAGTATTTTAAAAACTCACTAATATTTTAATGGCTGCATAATATAATCTCCAGTGACTTCACTACTCCATACACTTCCTGAATATCTCCACTTGCATTTTTGCCAATTTAACTTATACTGAATTACTACCTTGTACCAAAAAAATTTTTTTGAAGTGCTGAAGCTTACTATTAAAACTTTAAAAAAAAAAAAAAAACTTTTCATTTCACTTTCTTGATTTACTTGCTAACTTTGAAAAAACTCAAATTAATATTCCAATCATAGTAGCAACTTATCCATTTTGCAGAATCCTGGCCAAGTGAAATATATTTTAAAATTTTGTGCATTTGTTGTAAAGGGTATATCATTCTGTTGAACATTTTTGCCTTTAAAATTACTAGTGACATTCCTGCATGTTTAGTAAGTAGTCTTTCATTTTAAAAAAATTTTATTGAAGTATAACATACAGTGTTATAATAGTTTTGGGTGTACAAAATAGTGATTTCATAATTCTACCCGTCAGTGCTCATCACGATGAGTGCGCTTTTGATCCCCATCACCTATTTCATGATGTCACCCATCCTGCCACCACCAGTTTGTTTTCTGTATTTTTTTTTAATTTTTATTTATTTACGATAGTCACACACGCAGAGAGAGAGAGAGAGAGAGAGAGAGAGAGAGGCAGAGACATAGGCAGAGGGAGAAGCAGGCTCCATGCACCGGGAGCCTGATGTGGGATTTGATCCCGGGTCTCCAGGATCGCGCCCTGAGCCAAAGGCAGGAGCTAAACCGCTGCGCCACCCAGGGATCCCTGTTCTCTGTATTTAAATGCCTGGGTTTTTTGTCTCTTTTTTTCCCTTCATTTGTTTGCTTTGTTTCTTAAATTCCACATATTTTTAAGGAATAAAGATTCAAGTGTAAAAACAAATAAGTGAAAAAACCCCTTAAGTGATATATCTTGAAGAACCCTTTAGAAAAATACAGCACAATTACCAGACATTGTATGGTATCAGCCAGTTGTTTAATAGCCAAATCTTTCCATCTTGCAATGTGTCATTTCTTTCATACCCTTGAAGATTTTTCATTTTAATCTTTATAAGTTAAAGGCCTTAAAGGCCTCTTTCTTTCCTCCTTCCTCCCCTCCTTTCTTCCTTCCTTTCTTCTTCCTTTACTCCTTCCTCTCTTTCCCTTCCTTCCTTCCTTTCCCTTCCTTCCTTTTCCTCCCTTCCTTTTCCTCCCTTCCTAGCTTGGTTTCAGTGTTTAATGTTCTTGGAATGTATTTTACTGTTGATTTCCTTATACAGTCTAGAATGTCATCTCAACGATAGCAGTCTTTTCCCTCTCCTGTCTTAGATGCCATTGTGTGTGTGTGTGTGTGTGTGTGTGTACAATGCATACCTCTATATGCACACATACGTGCACACAAAGAAATTTTGTTTCTAGACTACCCATGTATGCCCATGGATTTGGTATTCTTGCACCTGCCCTCACTTTAAGGCACCACAGCATTCTGCCTGATTTAACACTAAGTTGCCTGTGTGGCCTCACCGGACAGAGGACCCACTCTACTGCTGCCCTGGTAGACCACCTGAAGCAAAGGAAGCACTTCACTCTATATAGGAGGAGAGAAATGGCAGCTCTGTAGAATCCCAGTAGTAACCTAGAATGTATGAACCCTGTTCCTAAAAGGAATCAGATGAATGCCTTGTATCAATTGTTTATATGCTCCCTCTCCCCAGCACCCAATATATTGAAGACATGGTCCTTCTTCACAATAATGAGGATTTACTGGACATCTCAAGTAGATGTAAGGCACCTAAGGGCAGGTTTTCCACTCTTGAACTCAACCTCATGGTGCCTCTGTGGAGAAGGTGTTTGTGTGGACTGCATTTTATTGGCAGGGCATGGAGAGTCAGATCTGACTACAGAGTCTGCTCTACAGCCTCCTTCAGTAAGCATTTGGTTGCCTTGACTACCTAGGGGCACATATGCATACTTTCACAGTCTCACCAGAGCCTGCTTGCCCAGATGGACTTACAGCAATGTCTCCAGCACACAGTCTGGGTGCTTCAGGGCGTCACACAGCATCAGCATGCCTTCGTTCCTCAGGGGGTTTTCTGCCAGAGAGAGAAGCTTCAGCTTCTTGTTGCAGACAAGGACAGAGGCAATTTCTTCACAAGCTTCTGCTGTGATGTCACACATTCCCAACCTGCACATGAAACACATGCTGTGGGACATGGCTACAGGCTTTGAGTAGCTCATGCCAAACTGGCCATGGATCTCAGCCTTTAGTCTCTAGAGACCAGCCTCTGGTCTCACACCAGCAGATCTGCCATCTATATTCCAGACTTTAAAAGCACAGTGTAATTATATGACTTTATTTATTAATCTCTTACTGCTTACCACCAAAGTTAGAAAAAAATCTGAGCCAGTTTCCAACAGGGACTGATTTTTCACCTTTTTCATTTTTCAGAGTCTGGAGATATTGTTGGTGGTCACAAAGGGAGAGGGGCGCTATTGGCACCTAATAGAGGGAGATCAAGGATGCTTCTCAACATCCTACATTGTTGTGGACAGCCCCCCAAAGCAAAGAATGACCTGGAGCTCAATAAGCCTGATGATCTGATTATCTGTCAATAGTTCTGAGGCTGGGAAACCCTGGTCTGAGCCTTAATGCAGCTTAAAAAAACATCTCATGGGGGCTCCTGGCTGGTCAGTTGATGGAGCATATGACTCTTGGTCTCAGGGTTGTGAGTCCAAGCCCCCAAGTTGGGTATAGAGATTACTTAAAAATAAAAAACCTTTTAAAAAAAGAGAGAGAGAGAGAGCTACTCATAGGCTAGAGCAGGTTTCTTAATCTCAGCACTATTGACACATTGAACCAGAAAAATCTTTGATGCAGGAGCTGTCCTGTGTGTTGTGAGATGTTGAGCAGCATCCCTGAACTCCACCCACTAGATGCCTATAGGGTCCTCCCAAGGCAATGATGACTATCAAAAATGTCTCCAGACACTGACATTTCCTGAGGGACAAAACTGCTCTCTGTTGAGAACTAATGGTCTGGGGAGAACCTGATTTGGGGGACCTCCCACTCCCAAAACAAAACCAAAGTCAAGAGTACAGATTGTCTGCCCCAAAGAGGCAAAGTTTTCAGCAATAAATGTCTACACCTGACCCCTGATTTCCTGTTCCCCAATTCTTATGCTAATGTAGAATATTAAAATCCTATGCAAATGGCATAATATGAAGTAGATCAAAATACAAAGGAATTTTAAGTTTCCTCCTGAGTAGAGAAATCAAATGTCATGATAGGGAAATAGCTCAAATGAGTAACAGGATCTATAGAAAGCCTGTATGTTCAAACAACTCTTATGCATGAAATGTGCCCCTCTTTCCTGATGAATCTTGACAGAATTACAACTAACCAAGTGTACGTGAATCCATTAATTATATTTGCAACTGTTACAGCAAAGAAAAGACACTGAACCAGGAAAGAGCACATTTGCCAGGTAGGTTTAATGAGTTGGTTTTGTTTATTGCTACCTTTATTACTTCTCCCTTTTACTTTCTGCTGAAACATAGATTGAGCCTGTCTAGAGACCCTCAACCATGGTAGGGGCAGCCCAGGTAATTTTCAAGAGGAAGAAGTGATGTAGGGCAAATTACTTATCCTCTGGGCTCAATGTTGTCACCTACCAGATTCACAAGAGCACACCTGTGATCATTGATAAGATTTATCAGATTCCTCATTTTAAGTTCTTAGTAATATCTTCAGGAGGAAGGGATCTCTGGGTGGCTCAGAGGTTTAGCACTTGCCTTCCGCCTGGGGTGTGATCCTGGAGTCCCGGGATCGAGTCCCACATCAGGCTCCCTGAATGGAGCCTGCTTCTCCTTCTGTCTCTGTCTCTCTCTCTCTCATCTCTCATGAATAAATAAATAAAATCTTTTAAAATATATATCTTAAGGAGGAAAAAAATGGAGTTCTGGTCTTGGCATGGTTGGTTGAGGACAGAACCAAGAAGGGGAAGGTCAGGTTTCCACAAGAAGCAATACAAGTGAGTATCAAAGAAAGGAAAGCTACAACAAACTTTCTGAGAGATCTGAAGATGGCTCTTCTGAGGTTGGGAGATGCTAAGATGGAAAATTTTCAAGAGACAAAAGCTGATGTGGGAAAGAAATGGACATATTCAAACTGCAAATTCCATACTGGACAAGAAACATCACCGAGTAGGGACAACCAGAGACTTACATCAGCTCTTCTATGCTGCATGTAGGGTGCTTCAGCATCTCACACAGCTGTCTGACATCCACGTGGGAGAGACTAGAGCCATGCAGGTTCAGGTGTTTTAGATGAGGGTTATGAAGAATGGCCTTATGCAAGGCTGGGCTACTTCCAAAGTCAGAAGCAAAATTATACCTACAAAATATGGGGAAATGGTGGATTCATGCGATGAAGTCCAAGCACAAAGTAAGAACCACACAACCCTCCTGCCTGCCATTCTTAGGCTCACAACACCATTCTAGATACCGGTTACTCTCACCTATACATTCTCTCTGGGATTTTCAGATGACAGACAAGCATAGAGGCTCAGCCACTAGGCCCTCTCCTGTTTCTTCCTACTGTCTGCATGTCTGCATACCACAGCACACACTATAAGGGAGGTGTGCCAGACTGATCCCATATTAAATTTTAAACACTGTCAGGATGGGAACACTATGTCTGTGCCTTGTTGCATCTACAGGTCTAGCATAGGGCCTGACATACAGTGGAAATGCAGTATTTGAATTCATGCTCTGAGCAAGACTGGGCTCCCCAAGGAAAGGATGCATTTGTTTAAAAAAAAAACTATAGGCTTTTTTTTTTTTCCTAAAGGAGACAATAAAAACAAAAGACCATATCTGCCATTATTAAAGACTCAGTTTCCAGGGTTACAGAAAACGATTCCAATTTTTGCTTTTCTCCTGGATACTTTTGCAAGGTTGGGCAAATGCAGATTAACTTCTTAGTTTCTTCATGAAACAGTGTTATGATGGTTATGAAATTAAAATTTATTGTGGTGCCTGGAACATGACCAATGCATGTTGGCTTTGATTTTTATAAGCCATATACATATTACATTTATACTTTTTTTTAATTTTTATTTATTTATGATAGTCACAGAGAGAGAGAGAGAGAGGCAGAGACACAGGCAGAGGGAGAAGCAGGCTCCATGCACCGGGAGCCCGATGTGGGATTCGATCCCGGGTCCCCAGGATCGTGCCCTGGGCCAAAGGCAGGCGCCAAACCGCTGCGCCACCCAGGGATCCCACATTTATACTTTATATTCATTTATATGCATTCATAAATACAGGCCACATAAAATGTAGCTCCTGGGGTCATGACTTGAGCACACCCTGACTCCTCCCCTCCTGATCAACTTTGAGAAATGAGAGTAAAACAAATATTATGCCACATTAAAACACTAGCATGGGAATTATGAATAGGCTAGAGACCAAAGACAGATGAGAATATTTGGAGGAGGGAAATGACAGCCTGGAAGCATAATGGCAATTTCTGGCAGAGTCATTCCCTAAATGTGTGAGGGGGTCCCCAGGGCACTTCCTGCTAGAGATAGAGGAAGCAGAGGGCCACAAGAAGGGCTGGGGGGGCCAGCATAGGAAGGAGAAGACAGGCTGATGGGCCAGCAAAGAGAAAACAGGGTGCCTGTGACATCTGGAGACACCTGTGAGACATAGAGGTGCACAAGGGCAGCCCCCAAGCTACCTCGTTCCTGAAAACACTGATTGGCAACCAGGCAGCTGCAGCAAACAGTAAATGCTAAGTCAACAGAGAACGTGGCAGGGAAACATGTAATCAAGAATAACCCCCATCTAAGCCATCAGCCTCAAGGAAAGGAGACAAGCTGAAACAAAAGTGTTAATAGTGGGACGCCTGGGTGGCTTAGCGGTTGGGCACCTGCCTTCCCCTCAGGTTGTGATCCTAGGATTGAGTCCGGGATCAGGCTCCCTGTGGGGAGCCTGCTTCTCCCTCTATGTCTCTGCCTCTGTGTGTGTGTCTCTCTCTCATGAATAATTAAATAGATCTTTAAAAAAAAAAAGTGTTGATGGTAACACAGTTGGTTCACTTTCCCTCTTCCTGATAGTTAAGGAAAGGGAGTTCACAAGGTAAAAAGCACAGGATCGTGATCATTAGCACCTGGTGAGCTAAGAGCCATGCACCACAGAGGCCAGGCTAATGGGCTCACCCCTGCTGACCCCTTCACCACCTGTGTGACCTTTGCCAAGCCCCTACCCCTTACAGGTCTCAGTTTCCCCATCTGTTGGAAGGAAAGGAAAGTGCTTACCTAGGTAGATTGTTGAAAGCACGACTGAGTCAATGAATGGAACCCCTGCCCAGTACTCTAGTGCACATGAACACTTTATCTCTTTGCATTATGTCCAAATCCTATAAAAATCTAAGTTTATCTTGATGACTTAAGACAAATGGTTCCAAGATTTTGCCTCCCTACTGGAGCAGACATAAGCAATTCTGATAGAATTGTGTTTAAGTTCAGGAAAACTAAGAGTTATTTGCTTTATTAGTCATTTGTCCATTCTACAATTCAGAGAGTCACGGGAAGTACGAGGAAAATTAAGTTAAATTTCCCACAGGGATCCATTATATTAAAACTGGTAAACTTGTAAGGATAAAGAAGAATCTGAAACACTACCAAAGGATTAAAAGAGAGAGAGAGAGAGAGAGAGAGGGAGAGAGATGACCTACAACTGAACAAGAATGAAAATGGTATCAATCTCTATATCTGCAAGTAAAATGAGTCAGACAGAGAAAGACAAACACTGTGTGTTTCCACTTTTATGTGGAACCTAAAAACAAACTAACTCCTAGATACAAAGAACAGATTGGTGGGTGTCAGAGGTGGAGGTAGAGGACCGTGTGAAAGGGGTGAAGGGAGTCAAAAGGTATGAATGTCCAATTTGAGATAAATAAGTCCTGGGAATACAATGTACAGCATGACTATACTAGAGTTAATAATACGGTCTTGTGTATTTGAAAGCTGCTAAGAGAATAGATCTTCAAATTCTCTTAAAGTTCTACAGAAAAAAATGTGTTACTCTATGAAGTGATGCACCAGACTTATTGTGTCCATCACTTCACAATGTGTACATTTATCAAATTATCAGGTCATACACCAAAAACTAATATCGTATTATGTATAAATTATACCTCTATAAAACTGGAGGAAAATCTGTACTCTACAAACCCACATTTAAGAAATAAGCCAGTAGACTCAAAGAAATAAGGAAAAAACATCTCAAACACTCAATGTGCCTTCTCATCATTAAAGGGTACCATTAAAAGGGAGAGAGTGTTAGCTTCAAATGCACTCCAACTGTGGACTCAGAGAGCCTCTTGAAAAAGCCTTTGGACATAATGATGTACAGAGAATAATAAACTCAGCTGGACATAACAAGACACAAAAGCAAGATTAAGCTAAGAAATCAGTAAAGTTGTCCAAAATAGGCATACACTCTTCAGTAGCAATCTAGTGTCTTGTGGTACTTATGAGAGAGGTAGCATTGGTGCAAGATGGGAGGAGGGTAAGTAACAGAAGAAAGGCCCACACTCTAAAGGCATTCCTGGGGAAAGATACAGATACTTATTGACACAAGATCTTCTGCTTTAAAGGATGATCCTCAACCTACTCAACTGCCACAAACTACCTGTGCTCTCTCTTCAACCAGCAAATCCTTACCTTCCAACTGTGGGCCAGGGTATGGAGGGTATAGCCGAGAACTGGTGGCTCAGGACCAGGCACATCAGAACTTATGCTGTGCTCAGGGGAGATGCAGGAGAAAAAGGAAGAAAGAATTTCATGACAAGAGCACACAGGATGTGGTTATGGAGTGATTGGGGTGGGGGCTGCTCAGTTTTGGGTGAGTGGTGGTCCGAGAAGGCATTTGGAAGAGCTTACCAAGTGGAAGTCTAGAGAAAGACTGTCCAGAAATGGGGAGAGCCAGAACAAAGATTCTAAAGCAGGAATGAGCTCAGTCAAGGACTTGAAAGAGTTACCGTCCTTGGGCTACAGCCTCCAGTGGGGGCAGTGGCAGGGGAGAATAAACCAGAGAGAAGGAAGGGATCATACCACATGGCCATGCTCTACTCCTCATGCCCGGTAGAATTTTTTTCCTTGTTATGGGAAATCATGGAAAGGGTCTTAAGGTATGCTATTTTTTAAGATTGCTCTGGCATGTATATGGAGGAAAGAAAACATACACTGATAGAAGACAAAACAGGATCCAAGATACTGAGGCAGAAATTATCAGAGTGACCATCCCAGGTAACTGGTGCTGGTTTCTGGAGGCTGAGTAGCAGCAGCAGAGACTGAGAGAAGTGGATGGATTCCCTGGCTCACAGCATGGGTATGACCCAAGGAATCACAGATGGGATGGTCTATTCCCAAATACTATTACCTGCAACATTCCCCAAAACCTATACCGGGACAGAGATTGGAGTTGAAGTTAAAGGAATGAGCCAGGCTCCCCATTTTTTATTCATCCTACTAATTACACTGTTTTTGTTTTTTAAGATTTGTATTTATTTATTTGAGAGAGAGAGCATGAGCAGGGGGAGCAGCAGAGAGAAAGGGAGAAGGAAACTCCCCACAGAGCAGGGAGCCCATCGCAGGGCTTGATCCCAGGACCCTGGGACCAGGACCTGAGCCAAAAGCAGATGCTTAACCAACTGAGCCACACTGGTGCCCCCAATTACACTGTTTTTAAAATCCCATGAACAGGAGAAAAAAGGAAGGAAGGAATACTATTTCTCAATTCCAAGACATATGGCTAGATATTTGGTACAACAAACGATCAAACTCACCATCTCTATCTTGTTTGGCCACTTAAAAATGAATCCAGTGATACTTTCTAGGCACAGAGCCAAATAATTTTAGGTATAATACCAACAACCGGTTTCCACATACACTGTGAAAAGGAAATATCTTCCTCATTTTGCAACCTGAGGGAAGACATGGACATTTTAATTCATGCCTTCACCTGGATGTCTCAAATTATTCATCTCCTTCATGCTGTCATGAAGATCCACCAACAAAAAAAAATTTATTAATTAGCTAATTAATTAATTCACCAACAGACCTCTCATTTCAAGCCCACTCACGACCTCTCCCTTGCTATACTATTCCTCATATCTGGCACTAAAATTCATATACTGAAAGCCCATTTGTGAACACACTAGTCCCCTACTTTAACACATTTCCCAGAAGAAAACAAAAGTGCAATGACCCATGTTTTACTCTGTGTGGAGTCTTTACCAGCTTATTTCTCAGTCAGTTTCCTTATGTGAAATAAAGAACCCATTTTCATAATGCAGGGGTCCATTCATTCATTCAACAGATATTTAATAAGCCCCTACCAAACTCTGTGTTTTGCTAGCTGGATATATGAGGACAACAAGGTGTCATCTCGCCCATCATGGTACTGTACCCAACACAGAAACACTATGTCCTCAAGACCTCCCCCAGCTTCAGTGACCTGCTAGGACCCCAAAGACTTGGCATATAGTTACATTCATGGCTATGATCAATTACAGTGAAAAGACACAAAGCAAAATCAGCAAAGGAAGAAGGCACAAGGGCAAAATCCAGAGGAAACCAGATGCATGCTTACAAGAGTCTGTACCAGGACATGGTAAATTCCCCCAGCAACACACTGTGACAATACTTGTGAAAAATCATCTACCAGGGATGCCAATTGCAGACTCAGCACCCAGGGTGTTTATTGGGTTGATCACAGAGGCACCCACTGCCCAGCATGAGCCAAAATCTCAGACTCACAGAAGGAAAGCAAGTCTTCAATATAAACCATGTTGTTTACACAGTATGGGAACAGTGAGCTCCCCTTATCAATTAGGGTGGTGAGAATTCTCCGCAAAATCCAAGTTCCAACATGCCAGCCAAGGGCCAGCCCAGTAAGCAGGCTTTTCTAGGGACAACAGTCTCAGACCTGCTACTTTAACTCTTCCGCACAAAGACATTGACCAATAATTAGATGTGTGGTAACCATGATGAAAAAGACATTAAAAAGTGCTTTGAGAGCATAGAAAGTCTTCCATGAAGAAGTGAGCTTTGGGGCACTGGGGTGGCTCAGTAGGTTAGATAACTGACTGTTGATTTAGGCTCTGGTCATAATCTCAGGGTCCTAGGATCAAGCCCTGCATTAGGCTCCACACTCATCAGGAAGTCAGCTTGAGATTCTCCTTCCCTCTGCCCCTCCCCCTGAGTTCTCAAATAAATAAATCTTTAAAAAAAAAAAAAAAAGAAGTAAGCTTTGAGCTGAAGGAGTTACATTTAAGCAGAAATTGATAAGCTTCTGGAGGTGAAGAGAACATGGCCCAGGCAAACTCAGATACCCAAAGTATCAGGGAGTAGCTGTGTGCTCCTCTGGGCTTCTGTGGCTTGTTGATCTGTATCAAGGTGACAGTGAGACTGAGGATTAAAAGGAAACCATACAGGTGATGAATGTGCCTAAAGAAGCCAGCTCTGTGCTAAAGAGCTATTTCATAAATGCTGCCTAGTCTCTATGCTTATTCTTACTATTTTTCTCCTTCATGAACTTAAGGTTATTTTCCCAGTGGTCCCTTCAATACTTGGGAAACATTTAATCACCCATCAACATCACAGCAAATGTTACCAACTTCCCTCTGCAGCTCTCCAACCACTACATTTAAAACATCTGTTAAAGAAGAACCAAAATGGAGGCCACAGTTTCACATACCCCCCAACCAAAACACACATGATCACATAACCTAAATGTAAGGCTGGTGTCACTGAAAATGCATACTCTGCTCTAAAAACTTACACTTTCTTCATGACAGTGTGAACTTGTAGCTTCCTACTAACAGGCTACACACAAGCAAGCTGATATGCTGAGAAAGGGAGTAGTCTCTGGCAGCCACCTGCCACAGAAAACCAAGCGCTTCCCCATTTGTGCTTAGAAACGGACCTTTGATGACTGGGGACTGAGCCCCTGGACCATGTTTGGTTCTGAAGTCCCCTGTCTGCCATAGTTTGCTTCTTGCTCAATAAAACATTGGTATAAGGGAAAGTGCCCCCCAAATTTTCTCAAGACATTGGATTGTAGCTCTGTGCTTACACATTGGTCTTTTGAAAAAAACCCAGAGTAGAAAGAATGAAACTCAAGCTATTTTAAAGAACAGATTAACATCCAACTTACACAAACTTTTGGAGTTTACAAACGGGCTGAGCCAGAGCTTTACAGAGAATCGCCAGGGAGGCCTCACTGAACTTACAGTTGTCCAAATCTAACATCTGGAAGTTCTCATTGGTGGTGAACACAGAGCAAAAGTCTTGCCAAAAGGAAAGCTTCTCACTGTCAATGAGAGAACAAAGATGTTGACTCTCCAATGGCTCAGAACAAGGAGGACTCCATTCCCAGCGCCCCGCAAAGTTGACAGATGAGCACCAGTGCCTGTACAAGGAGAGGGGCAGAGCAGGAGGGGCACTGAGTCAACATGGCCTAGTGGTTAAGGAAATGGACCCTGATCCCAGAACAATTGGGATCAAGCCCCATTGGAAACACTTATTAGCTCTGTGACTCCAGACAAGCTACTCAGCCATATTCAGTATCTACTTCTTCCTCTTTTAGGTGACAGTACTTGACTGTTGTATAAATAAAGGTTGATACTTGGTGATCCATCAGTGAGATGCGGAACTATACCCAAAAATATGAACATATAGGTATAAAATAATGTCATGGAGGTGTAATGTACAGCATGGTGACTGTAGTTAATAATACTATAGTATATTTTTGAAAGTTGCTGAGACCACAGATCTTAAAAGTTCACATCATGGGGTGCCTGGCTGGCTCAATTGGTAGACCATGAAATTCCTGATCTTGGGGTCATGAGCTTGAGGCCCACATGGGGTATAGAGTTTACTTAAAATTTAAAAAAAAAAAAATTATTGGGATGCCTGGGTGGCCCAGTCAGTTAGGCGTCTGCCTTTGGCTCACATCATGGGATCAAGCCCCAAGTTGGGCTCCCTGGTCAGCGGGGAGTTTGCTTCTCCCTCTCCCTCTGCCCCCTCCTCCCAGCTTCTGCTCATGCTATCTCTGTCTCTCTCTCTTTCAAATAAGTAAATAAACGGGCAGCCTGGGTGGCTCAGCAGTTTAGCGCAGCCTTCAGCCCAGGGCATGATCCTGGAGACCCGGGATGGAGTCATGCTCCCTGCATGGAGCCTGCTTCTCCCTCTGCCTGTGTCTCTGCCTCTGTGTGTGTGTCTCTCTCATGAATAAATAATTTAAAATTTTTTTAAAAAGTAAATAAAATCTTTAAAAAATTATCATCACAAGGAAAAGAATTGTGTAGCTATGTTGGTGATGGCTGTTAACTAGACATATTGCGGTGATCATTTTGTAACATATACAAATACTGAATCGTGATGTTGTGTACCTGAAACCTCAATTTAAAAACTAAAACCCAAAAATGTTACCATGAAAGGTGATATGTATTTGAGAGCTGAAGTATGAGTTGGTAATCTGAACTAGTAGATGAAAAGATATAAGTTTAGAATAGCAAAAAGGAAAAGCCCACAGGCAAAATTCAGAGGAAACTGCACAAGCTTCCAAGAGTCCCTTCCCAGTGGTGTGCTCAAATGCTATGGGCCGAGGGATGGGGGGGAGGGCACGCTCACGGCAATGTTAAAAGCCGCTTACCTTTCAACCTCATATTGGCCCCATGAAGTAGGTAAACTGTTACCCTTCTTTACACAGATAGAAAAATTTAAGAAGTTACTGCTCATGGTGACATAGCTAGCAAATAGTAGGGCCAGAATTCAAAGCAAAGTCTCTCTGATTACAAAAGCCATGTATTTTTTTAAGTATAAGGATCAATGAAGGACCCGTTGGAAACTAAAACAAGCTACAAGTATGGGGTGTGTGGGTGGGAGAGATTCATAGATGGACTCACTTTATGATGGATCCAGAGTCATCTGAAAAGACATTTTCTATACACAGGTGAAGTGTCCGCAAATTTTGGCAGTGTTTTAGGCAGAATGCAGATATCACCAAGTCTTCTGTGTTACCTATATAAATATTAACTTCCTCAAAGAAATCCATCACTTGTGCTACAAATCCTTTTTCATGGGTCTCAAACAAACCACTGAACAATTCCTGGAAATTCACCGCCACCTGATTGGGGTCACACTGACTTAAACTTTTAAGGCATTGGGTTATTTCCTGCTTTAGCTCTTTGGACAAGAGAAAACCAAAGGATGTCTCCAACAGGTTGGTTATTTTTTCAGTTGAAAACGCAAACAAGAATGTTATCATCCGAGACAATGGGCTCTGGACCTGACTTACACCTGCTGTTACAAGCTGGGTCACACTTCCAATGGCAGGGTTAGGACTGTCCTTGGGCTGTTTGAGCACATAGAACATGGCAGCACAAAACTCCTGGAGGCACATATGTGTGAAGGTAAAGTATTCACCACTCCTTTGAAGGATTCTCATGCCCATCCACATCAAGGTATCAGACTCAGATATACCATTCCTCCTGAGGTCTTCATGGCAAAACACAAACATACGAGTCCATATTCCCATTGCAGCCAAGGTACATAGGCCTTTCAGTCGGGTTCTGCTGTGCTTAGGTGGACATGTCTCATTTCTTGATTGGAATACACTAATAAAAAAGGATGTATACAAAGAAGTGGTGCTTTCAGACACAATCTCAAGATCTTCTCCTTTCTCCAGCTGCCATTTCATACAAGTACAGACCAGCCAGCAAACAAGGGGGTTATGACAGAAGACAAACAATGGGATATTGCCCCTCACAAAACTGAAGGCTTTCAGAGCTTTATTCCTCTCACGGAAGAAATGGTAGAAATACAGTTTCCTTTCATGTTCAGAGAATCCTGGGAGGGTTATGTATTTTGGATGCTGCAATAAGCAGTAATTTTTTCTCATGCCCTCTGTTCCCAATGCGATAAGCAAAGAAGACTCTGGAAGCATTTTTCTCTGCAGCAAACTGCTCAGGATAATCTGCATTGGCTGTCGCTGCCTCTGGTCATTGCACAAGGGAGTCGAAAGCTCTAAGTCAAACTTCAGTTCCTCAAAGCCATCCATGATGAACAGGATCTTCTCTGGCTGAGACAAGATGTCCTCGACTGGCTCTGAAGACAGAGGCAGGTCCCTGGAGATGAGCTCCACCAAGCTGGTCTCTGTAATCATGTTCATTTCACAGCCATTGAGAAAGAAGATAAATGTGAACCTGTCCTTCCATAGGTTCCCTTCTGCCCATTCCAGCATTACTTTCCTCAAAAGTGTTGTTTTTCCGATTCCTTCTGGACCTTGCAAGACCACAGTGGGTGAGGACTCTTCTGCCTGGCTGGCTCTGTATGCAGCATGCAGGTTTTCATACTCATGTTTTATGGTTTCTTTGTAGAAGTCATTGGGAACCGGAAGGCAGGTTTCCTTTTCCCATATGAGACGGAACTTTTCCTTCATGTGATTTCTGTATGGGCTTGGTTTATCTGAGTTCACAGGGAGAGAACACCAGACAATTAAAAAGCACACTCATTGACACTCCGAACAACCCTTAGAGATTACTCAAGCACATGTGCAAAGACTACTGCATGTCCACAGAGGATCAGGCTCATTAACTTAGTTTTTATCAGGACTATAATCTATCTAAAATCACATACCTGGAAGCACCTGACCAAAACTGGAAGCCTGTCTCAGAGTTACAGGCTACATATAGTGTGAATGCTTCAGAATTACCTTCCAAACCAGAAGAAGGGGTGGCATATCCCCAGTAAAGAATCCATAGGCACTATCATTTACTGAGTGTTGACTGGGAATCAGAGCTGAGAATGTTCCTACATACTGTGTCTTCCATGTTAACGGCCCATCAGGATTCATTCTACTCCCACTTTACCAAAAAAGTGTTAGGAGAAAGTGTCACTTGATTAATTTGCACTAGTGAATAAATATCAGGATCAGATATCTGTCCCACATCTGTCTGACTTGAAACACTAATTATTTCTATTCCAGCATGCTAACTGCAGGTTAATTTCAGAAACACATCCCTGAATCATCATTCATTCAACCCACCCTTAAGATGATGCCTTCCATGTTCAAGGCAACACATTACAGGAGGCCAAGAAAATTCCAAAAGTAGACAAGGAATATACCTGCATCAGAGAAATATATGCCACACTAGGTGAAGTATTTCTGCATGTCTTCCAAGCAAAGGACACTGATGGTTTGTTCAAGGATGTATGAACAGAAAACATTCTTGGAATGTAGCAATGGTCCTTCCTCTCTCTCGGGCAAAAGGAAGATTTGTTTCTAAAAACAGATCTTTCAGGTGGGCTCAGTTGGGCTCAGTTGGTTAAACACCTGCCTTTGGCTCAGGTCATGATCCCAGGGTCCTGGGATGGAGCCTTGAGTTGGGCTCCCTGCTCAGCAGGGAGACTGCCTCTCCTTCTCTCTCTGCCCCTCCCCCTCACTCATGCTCTCTCTTACTCTCTCCCAAATAAATAAATAAAATCTGGGATGCCTGGGTGACTCAGTGATTAAGCATGTCTGCCTTTGACTCAGGGTATGATCCTGGAGTACCGAGATCGGGTCCCACATCGGGCTCCCTGCATGGAGCTTGCTTCTCCCTCTGCCTGTGTCTCTGCTTCTCTCTTTCTGTGTCTCTCATGAATAAATAAATAAAATCTTTAAAAAATAAATAAATAAATAAATAAATAAATAAATAAATCTAAAAGATAAAAACAAGTCTTTCTTTCTCCTCTGGAGAAATTCAGGGATGTTTCTCACTCTCCAGAGACATGCCAGGTAATAAACCTAGTGTCTGTCTCTGGAGTTTAGGGAGCAGGGCTGTCAGTAGTCACTACCTAAGATCAGGATCTCTGACTCTCTGGGTTCCTATAACACAGGTCTGCTTGAGCTCCACTGCATAGCCCCAAGAGACTCAGGGGACAAGAGGAACTGACATGAGCCTGAATCTCATGTTCCTGTCGTGCGGTGGGCAATGAGCCTTCTAAATCCATCTGGGCTCATTATGTCCTTACAGACCAAATTTATGGGCATGTGGCAAGCTGACCTAACAGTGGCTTGCTGCTTAGGAACTGCCTTGGCAACTGACACTAGCCACTACACATGGTGTCCACAACCAGAAGACATGCCTTGGTTCAACTACTTTGTACTGTGAGACTTTAGAGCAATTATAATTCATCTGAAGCTCAACTTACTTATCAGAACAGAATGTCTACTCCCACAAATAGATAAAAACCAATGAGAGAATAACATGTAAAATTGGGCAAAACATCCTACCGCTTTCAGTTACTGTATTAAAGGTACATTTTTTTAAATGACTTGTCTGACACTTTGTTTCTTTGCTTGCCAGGACTTACAACTCAACCTATCTCTCTAGTAAATAAATAAATAAATATAATAATAATAATAATAATAATAATAATAATAATAATAATATAAAGTACCCTCCCAGCAGAGGGCGTAAATCCCATCAATGAGTGGAAATAGAACTGACTTGGAGTCAGATCTGTCCCTGCTGGAAAAGTCATCTACCACAAGGGAATGCTGCTAGGACCACCGTTTGTAAACTTCAGGGTAGTGGTAGGAATAAAAAGACCTGAGGCATCAGAACTGTTCACTGTAGGGCCAGGGGCATAAGCTCTCTATAGTTATTTCCTAGTGTCAGGATTCTGCCTCATCATCCCTGGTGCAGGTCTAGTCAAAAGGGCAGTTGGGATGCCTGGGTGGCTCAGCAGTTGTGCATCTGCCTTTGGCTCAGGGCATGATCCTAGAACCTCAGGATTGAGTCCCACATCGGGCCCACAGAGACCCTGCTTCTCCCTCTGCCTGTGTCTCTGCCTCTCTCTCTGTCTCTCCTGAATAAAAAAAAAAAAAAAAAAAAAAGACACTCAACTACCATAATGGAACTCCATATCAGCATACCTAGCAATGCAGACACAGAGTTCCAGCCAGGACATCCCTCATAACAGCATGGGCTAGGCCTTGGACAGGAAAATGAGGAGACACCCCTTAGATGAACAGGACATACTAGTCCATCATTAACCCGTGTATGAGCAGAATTGGTTTGCAATTCTTCCATGACCTCCAAGTCTTCCTTGACCCACAACACATTCTCAACTAGAGAGGATAGCCACTAACTCAGTGACCCTGACTCTTGACCCGTAAGATCACCTTCATTCTTGTAAGTTCCCAGCAAATCAACCTTCCTCCATAGGTCCCTGCCCCTTCATCCTGTACTTACTTCTGATCTCCTCCTGAGCCTTTGTCCAGAGGTCATGCCGATTGATCTGTAGAAATAGGTTCAGTGTCACATCCCATGCCTGCTTTCCTGGGTAATGCTTGTCCAACAACTTTGCTAGATCTTCTCTGGAAGCTTTCTTTAACTCAGTCCATGGGATTGGCTTGAGGCCAAGTTGCAGAGGTTCTTGTTTGAGGAGCTCCTTAAATTTCCAGAATTCTTCCTTTTTGAGCTCCTCCAGGTACCACAACAAGCCAAAGTCCGAAAAAAAGGATTCAGTCATCTTGTCCTGGGATTGTCAGCTTGGAAATCTCTGGGGGCGGGGTGGGGGGGGGGAATCTTCAAAAAAAATAAGTAGTACCTAAGAGAGAATGATGTGATTACAGAGATAAATTTCAGCAGCTGAGAATGGCTTAAAATTATTGATATCCTGCATTTCCTGATTAAAACATATCTGGCTAGCTTCATCGGGGGTGGGAAAGGGGAAGCCACTTCATCCTTCCTCTTCATTCCGTGGCCATGCACATGAATTCAGTGCTAGCAACTAAAAATGTAGTTTACGCTAAGCCAGTTAGCAGGGAAAAGTGTAATTACCTAAAACCATAATAAAGCATTGAAGTTTATCAGTGCGCCATGGAAGAAGAAGTTAGGAGAGTTCTATCCTCATGCCCGCCACTGTAGATCTCTGGGGACGCTTCTGAGAAAAGCTGACTATTGACTTGGTATCATTGTGGGAGCTTCTATCTGAAGTTCAAAAGCCCATGTTTACTGAACATTCCTTAAAGGAGAACAGTTTCTGACCTGGCTAAACTAAATTATGAAGACTTTTTTTTTTAAGATTTTATTTATTTATTCATTCATGAGACACAGAGAGAAAGGCAGACACATAGGCAGAGGGAGAAGCAGGCTCCCTTTGGGGAGCCTGATGCGGCACTCAATCCCAGGACCCTGGGATCATGACCTGAGCCAAAGGCAGATACTCAACCACTGAGATATCAGGTGCCCAGTTATGAAGACTTTTAGATATCAAAAACCTAAAGCTATTTTTTTTTGGCGCATATTTTGTTGAATCCCTGAAAGATAGGAACAGGGAGCTATGACAGAGAGGGGCAAAAATCCAAATTTCAAAACAAGGGCAGAAGATGAATCCCAAGGCACACCAACTTATATACTTTTATACTGTGCTCCTGAACAGAAAGAAAGAACCCTGGACAGCCATCTCAATGACAGGCCAAGGAAGTACATTTCAAACGGCATTCAGCACAAAGAGAAAGGATGAAATGTTTAGATAGTATTAATAACTCTAGAAATTCCAACATCCGTCTTATTGAAGTTCCAAAGAAAAGAAACAAAAACAAAAAATAAAGAACAGAGTGAACAGTAGGAAAGAAGTAATTCATGGAAGAAAGCTTTCCAGATCTGAAAAACAGATTTGCATCTTCAGGATAGAAGATTTTACTGAGCGTTAAGGGGAAAATTAAATATCACATCATATGAACTTCAATTTCAAAGGTAAAGAAGAAAAATCTAGAGCTGGATGAGTACTACCCAATTGCAATATAATGTGAGACATGTAGGTAATTTTATTGCTTTTTTAAAGATTTTATTTATTTATTTGAGAGAGAGAGAGGGAGAGAAAGCATGAGCCAGGAAGAGGCAGAGGGAGGAGAAGCAGGATCCCCACCAAGCAAGAAGCCTAACTCAAGGCTCCTTTCGAGGACCCCAGGATCACAGCCTGAGCCAAAGGCAGATGGCCAATCAACTGAGCTACTCAGGCGCCCCTTGCTTGTATTTTAAATTTTTGAGTAGACACATTAAAATTCTCCCACAAACAGGGAGAATTTTAATATTATTTAACCTAGTCTATGTAAAATATCAATTCAACATGTAAACAATTTTTTTAAGTTTTATTTATTAAGCAATCTCTACCCTCAATGTGGGGCTTGAATTCACAACCCCAAGATCAGAGTCAGATGCTCTTCCAGCTGAGCCAGCCAATAAACAATTTTTTTAATCAATGAAAAGATGCTTTAAATTGTTTCAAATACTTCTTTAAAATAATTATTTTATTGTAAGAAAAAAATCAATGAAATATTCTACCTGTTTTTTTTATACAAAATCTTCAAAATCCGTTGAATATCTCAATTAAATGCTAAGTTGTCATAGGAAATACCTGACCTTTATTTAGAGCTCATAAAATATGCAAAGGAAAGGCAAATTCTCTTACCCAAGCTATCTCATATACACATAAGCCTTCTAGAAACTGAATGGGGAAAAAAAGAAAAACTGAGTGGAGCAAGTATGTCTGGCTGGCTCAGTTGGAGAAGCAGGCGAGTCTTGATCTCGGGGTCCTGAGTTTGAGCCCCATGTTGGGTGTAGAGATTACTTAAATAAATAAGCAAACAAACTTTTAAAAATTTTAATAAAAACTGAAGGCACCTGGGTGGCTCAATTGGTTAAGCATCTGCCTTCAGCTCAGGTCATGATCTCAGAATCCTTGCTCATAGGGAGCCTGCTTCTCCCTCTTCCGCTGCCCCCCTGCTCATTATCTCTCTGTCTTTCTGTGTGTGTGTGTGTGTGTGTGTGTGTGTGTGTGTGTGTGTCTCAAATAAATAAGTAAAATATTTTTTAAAAATAAAAACTGAATGGGGGATGCCTGGGCAGCTCAGTGGTTGAGCATCTGCCTTCAGCTCAGGTCATGATCCCAGGGTCCTGGTATTGAGTCCTACATTGGGCTCTCCACAGGGAGCCTGCTTCTCCCTCTCCCTACATCTCTGCCTCTCTCTCTGTGCCTCGCATGAATAAATAAACAAAATCTGTAAAATAATAAGAACTGAATTGAGTATCAGTTTTAAAGTTAAAATTTGCATTAATTAAAAGTTCAGTTCCTCAGTTTTACTGGACACATTCTAGGTACTCAGTGATCACATGTGACCAGTGGCTATCATTTCAGATAATACATTTCTGGGAATTTAGACCTGCAAGACATTTCCTACCAACAAGGGATGATATTCAAATTATTGAATAATTTAATATTTAATAACCACCACATGCACATTCCCAAATGAATGCTCTGAATATCACTTTTTGTCTACAAGAGGTTAGGAATTTGTGTCTGAGAACCCTTAATGACAACACTGAATTTAAGTGAAGAGTAAACAGGAAAACTCTGCCAAGGATTTAGGCAGTAATCACCAAGGTTTCTCTAACAAGTGACATCTTCCCTTCAGGTATAAAAGTAAACCATTTCAGAAGACATGAAGATATTCATGGATTTATCACCCAAGAGTCTCCTCTGAACAAGCAGAGAGTGTACTCAAAATAAAATGTTAATCAAGAAGTTGGGAGGATACCGGCATTTCTGCTACGATCAGGAACAAAGGTGAGAGTGGCCAGAATGACCGCTATTGCTACTACCCCTTGACACTGTGTACTGCTGGTCTTTAGAAGCAAATAGGTTAAGAGACATTGACTGGAAACAAAGTTTTGAAAAGAAATAAAATTATCTCTCTTTGCAGATAACATAGGAGTATACCTCGAAAACCCCAGATATTCAATGATAAAATTCATACTATTAAAAAAAATTCACTAAGGTGCTACAAAAATAGATCTTTAAAAGTTCTCATCATAGGGCACCTGGCTGACTCAGCTGGTAAAGCATGCAACTCTTGATCTCAGGGTTGTGAGTTCCAGCCTCACATCAGGTATAGAGCTTACTTTGTTTTTTTTTGTTTTGTTTTGTTTTTTAATTTTTTTTTTATTTATTTATGATAGTCACACACAGAGAGAGAGAGAGGCAGAGACACAGGCAGAGGGAGAAGCAGGCTCCATGCACCGGGAGCCCGATGTGGGACTCGATCCCGGGTCTCCAGGATTGCGCCCTGGGCCAAAGGCAGGCGCCAAACCGCTGCGCCACCCAGGGATCCCTAGAGCTTACTTTGAAAGAAAAAAAAAAGGGGGGGGGGGTGTTCTCATGGCAAGAAAAAAAAAATTTGTAACTATGTGTGGTGATGGGTGTTAACTAGACTTAATGTGGTGATCATTTCACAATACATACAAATAGATACAAACCTATCAAGTTGTTATGTTGTACACCTAAAACTAATAATACAATGTCATACATCAATGATATCTCAATAAAAAATGTTAATTCACTAACATATCAGGATATGCAATTGATACGCAGAAATTATTAGCTATCATATAGACAATCTCCAGTTAGAGAATTTAATGGTAGAGAAAATCCTATTTATAACAACAAAGAAAATAAAATACTTAGGAATAAGTTTAATAAGATATATACAAATCTATGTGAGAAAGACTTTAAAACACTCATAAATAATAAGGAAGAGACTGAAAGAAAGAAAAACCAGGAGGTAGAAGGGGATAGTTCTGCCAGGTATTAAAATATACTCTTACTACACCTGCAATTAAATCATGGTGGTACTCAAAACTGATGAGACAAATAGACCAGTAGAATAAAGGACAAAGTACAGAAACAAACCTAATCATATGTGGACATTTAATAACCGATAAAGCACACTCTTCAAACCACAAGTGCAAAGGTGGACTTTTTGATAAATAGTTCAGACGCAATTTGTTAGCCAGTTAGAAAGAGCTAACACGAAACTTCAAGCCCCTCCCCTTATTCAAGAATAAACTACAAAAGGATTGGCAATCTAAATGTAAAAAGTAAAAACCTATAAGTATTTAAAAAAAAAAAGAAGAGTGTGGTGAATTCTCTTGCAATCTGGATATAGGAAGAATTTTCCAATTATGACTTAAAATCCACATACAATAAAAGTTGGTGTTTTTTTTATAGTTCACATGGGACACAAATAGTGGAGAACAAAGAAGCAAAAATGATAAACTTCTGTTTAAGTTTGTAGGTATAAAATGTCATAAATAAGAAAGCACATGAAACACATGTTTTTTTGAATTTCCAGCAAATCCAGTGTATCCACAACCAGATCAAGAAATCACATCTTATGTGACCCTTGCTTTATAACCTCCTCCAAGAGATTACCACTATTTTCATATTTATTTTTAAGAGTTTTGTTTTATAATTTTAGAACAGATATGCATTCCAAACAATAAAGCTTGGTGTCATACAATGGTTTTTGGTGAACAGAACGATAAATTCTTTTTTTTTAAGATGTTATTTATTCACTCACGAGAGACACAGAGAGAGAGACAGACAGACAGACAGAGGCAGAGGCAGAGGGAGAAACAGACTCCATGCATGGAGCACAATGCGGGACTGGATCCTGGGACCCCAGGACCACGCCCCAGGCCAAAGGCAGGCACCAAACCACTGAGCCACCCAGGGATCCCTGATAAATTCTTTTCTATATGGGCTCCTTTGGTCGCCATTATATTTGTAAGATTCCCTGATGCTGTTGCATGTAGACATAAGTGGTTCATTTATTTTGTTTGTACAGTATCCCCCTGTCAGTATTCCACAGTTTTATTAATGCTGTTGGCTGACATTTATGTTTTTCTAGAGTTTAATAACATAAATGATGCTTCTAGGAACAAGCTTTCACATGCACCTTAGTACAAATAAGCACATGTTTCTCTTGTTTTGTAATTGTAGGTCATAGCATATATGGGCCATCATGCTTACAGCATAATGCCCAAGAATTTCCCTTCATAAATATAATAATTTACATTACCACTGGCATCCTGTGAGAGTTTCTTTGCTGTACAATCTTGCCCATACTTAGTAGAGCCTAACGCAATTTCAATAATGAAAAAAATGAACTGACATTAAACTCACAGGTGATCTCATTCTAGAAGATGAAAATAAAGAATGAAAAAACAGTATATTTGGGTTTTCTTCTTATTCTGAGGGGTATGCCTTCTTGCTGTAGTACATAGGACAAAGTAGAGGTTATATTTATATATCAAAATTTTAAATTTTTAAGTTGTACATCAATGGTTATAGCAGTATTATTCTCAATAGCGAAGAGGTGAAAACAACCCAAATTTTCATCCGTGAAAAATCCTAAGTGTTCCACAATGAATAAACGGATAAACAAAATGTGCTACATACATTCTATAGAATTTTGACACATTCTACAAAAAGGGAATTTTGACACATTCTACAGCATAGATGAGCTTTGAAAACATGCTCGGTGAAATGAGATAGACACAAAGGACAAATATCTTGTGATTTCACTTACACACCTAGACTCTCAAATCCAGAGACAGCAGGTGAAATCGAGAGGTCCTGGGGTGGGGGAATAGGAACTAAGTGGGTGTGGTCTCAGTTGCAGGGATGAGAATATTCTAGGGATGGATGGTTATGATGGTTGCACAGCAATGTGAATGAACTTAATACCATAAAACTGTGCTCTTAAAGACATAAAATAGTAGATTCTGTTTTGTGGACATTTTACCACAATTTTAAAAAGAAACCCACATGTGTCCAAAATTTTTTCTCTAAACATTTCCTTTCTCCTTCCTTTTCTAGCTGAAACTCTCCTCCTAAATATGTATGTGTTCCCTGAAGCCCTTTCAAATACCGGCTGCTTATTCACTGCCATTCCTCAGGCTACAGTGTCCAGATGTGGGGGGACATCCTCATGGACACTCCCTGACACTTCACAGACCTAATCAGACAGACTGTAGGCTCCACCACCCGTTATCTTCAGGCATTGTGGCCACTACAGTCCCTGGTACAACCTGCCTCGTTCCTCACAAATTACACCACCTAGTCCACTCCCAGTCCGATACAATGTCCATGGTCATACAAACCAAATGTCACCAACAAAGTTACTTATATATCACTTTCGCATAAGGTCAGGGCATCCTAGAACTTCTAGACGGTAAAAGATTAGTTCAAAGCAAATCAGCCAAATTACCATAGTAACAGGTCTCAGATGTAATTCTCCAATTTGCCTGGTGTTTGCCCTTCCTCGTTCATAATTTCCCATTGCCAAAACTCTTTCATTCGTCTCCCCAGGTTACATGCATCTCACAATCAGAACCCATAAACTAACCAAGTCTGAGAAACAGCTCTTGGGTTTCTGGTGTTTTCACCCTTTCTCCTCCATTCTCTGATAAACAAGGTCCTCCAATTCTCCATGTTTCCAATTACATTTGAGGAAAAGAGGAGCCTTGTTCAGGCTGGAAGAGTCCCATTCTCTCACCTAATTTAGAGTTGGGACACATGGAGGATACACAATCTGTGCATTTAAATGCTTTTCATGTTAGTGCACCCTTGATGAAACAAAGGGGCAGGACTTGATCACTTTCTGGGACCCCTCCACCTTCTTCTTTATGCATGCCAGCCCTACAGTAAGTATTGAAAGGAGAAAATGAAGAAGAAAGAAAGGTCAATGAGAAGACTTCCTCACCCATTCTGGTCCCTGGTCCTGCTAGCTGGTCCCCATCAAACAACAGCTGTGGAAACCAACACTAAAAGGCTGTGCCTGACCCTTGATTGGCCATAGAATCTCTCCCTTCCTATTGGCTGACATGACTCTTGATTGACTAGACTCCAGAGGTGATCTGAAGCCACTTAGGGGAGTTCCCTGCACCTCAGGTGAGAATGATCTTCCTTCAGGCATTGCCAAGAGCTGCCGCGGATGGATTTCCCATGATGCTACTAACTGCATCTCCCTGTGTGATATTAACCCTGGGCTTCGGTGGGCAGTCTTCTCCCTCTACCAATGAGGGATAATATGGAAACTAGGGTTGGGAACCACTCAGCTCATGATCTGGATATCTGACTTCTACTATATCATAAACTTACCAAGCTGTCTTGTGCAATTTCTCAAGCTTTTGTAGAGCATTTATATAGGAAGAAATTGATGAGTATTTTCAAATAACTCACTCTGGATAGAAAGGGAGAAGTTAGATTTTACAAATGTCTTTTTTTTTTTAGATTTATTTATTTATTCATGAGAATACACAGAGAAGAGAGAGAGAGAGAGAGAGAGAGACAGAGACCCAGGCAGAGGGAGAAGCAGGCTCCACGCACGGAGCCTGACATGGGACTCGATCCCGGATATCCAGGATCACACCCTGGGCCGAAGGCAGTGCTAAACTGCTGCGCCACCGGAGCCGCCCTACAAATGTCTTTTTTATTGTGATAAGAACACTTAATATGACATCTGTAGCCTTAACAAAGTCTTCAGTGTACAATACAGTGCTGTTAACTGTAGACACAATGTTGTGGGGCACATCTCTAGAACTCATTCATCTTGCAAACCAAGTTTATACCCACTGAACAATAACGCCATGCTTCTCCTCCTCCCCACTGCCCAGCCCTTGGATACCACCATTCTACTCTGCTTCTATGAACTTGACTATTTCAGATACTCTACTCAAGTGGAATCATGCCGTATTTGTCCTTCTGTGGAGGGTTTATGCATAATGTCCTCCAGGTGCATCCACATTGTAGGACATGGCAGGATGGCCTTTTTAAAACCTAAGTAATATTCCAGCACAGGTATCCATGGATGCCTCCTTTAACCTCATCACTAAATCTAGTGTGAATTCTGTTCCATCTTTATTCTAATCACCATCAGTGCTGTCAGCTGTCATAATCGTCCTCCCTGTCTCTGACATTAATTGGATGCTGATCACATAAGAGCCCTTATAGCTAAGGGCATTTCATGCAACATCTGATTTTCTTTAGCCCTCTGAAATAAGTAGTATTTTTTCTCCCCTTCTCAAAGATATCTGAGGACATCAGGGAGGAGGTTAGAGTTCAGACCATTCCTACTTGGTCAGCCCAAATTTCAACCTTTCCACTGTGGTGCCTCTTAGGCAGCATTAATTTCAGTGGGGCTTAAAGAGGTCTGTGTTGGATTAGTGTATGAACACACCTTACTTTTTTTTTAAGATTTTATTTTATTTATTCATGACAGAGAGAGAGAGAGAGGCAGAGACACAGGCAGAGGGAGAAGCAGGCTCCACGCAGGGAGTCTGACGTGGGACTCGATCCTGGGTCTCCAGGATCATACCCCAGGCCAAAAGCAGCGCCAAACCGCTGGACCATCAGGGCTGCCCCACATCTTACTTTTATCTGCTGAGACTGAGCTAAGAGAATTTTCCCACACACACACAAGATATGGATTATTGGTTAACCCAGACACCCTCCACCAAAATTCTGACCTCATGCTGACTTTGTAACCATTCTTAGCTGGGCCATAGCTCACACTAGAGCACTGGGTCATCTTGATTTTCTTTCTTTTTTTTTTTTAGGGGGGAGTACGGGGTTTCCCTGGTTCCATAGGATCTGGCATAGAAGGCTAAAAGTGGTTAAGCATTTGACCTGCCACACTCAGTCACCCAGGCTCTATTCCAAGCTATTTGTGTGGCCATAGGCAAGTGTCTTAACTTCACGGTATTTTCCCCCTCTGTAAAAATGGAGATGGTCATGATGATGAAAGTATTGAAGGTGATGGTGGTGATGATGATGATTATGGTGGTGGTGATGATGACCATCATGGTTTAAAAAAAAAAGGTAAAAAATAAAAAAGGTGAAATTAAGTTTAATGACATATTTTATTTAACCCAATATTTCCAAATGTTACTGTCTCTACACATGACCATAGCTAAGTGCTCAGTAGCTACACACGGCTAGCAGTTACTATATTTGAGAGCCAGATTACAGAATATTTCCATCACAGACATTTCTATTGAATGCCTCTGTTCTATAGCAAAGGTTGGCAAAGTACGGTCCAGGGGACAAACTCAGTCTGCTGTGAGTTTTATACACAGTTTTATTGGAACACAGTTACACACATTTCTTTCTGTATTCTCTATGGCTACTTTTGAGCTCAATGTCAGAGTTAGGTATTTGTATTAGAGACCAAATGGTCCCAAAAGCCAAAGATATTTTCTTCTTCTTCTCTTTTTTTTTTTTAATTTGGTTTATCTTTAATTTACTCACTGCCAAATGGCACTCGAGATTTGCTATACCAGTTCCTTCTCCCACAACAGTGCAAGAGGATCCACATACCATCCCACACACCCAAACCCTAGGGTTGCCCAGCCTCCTGCTCTTCACCAGACATACACATGGGGAGCACGCCACATGAATATGCAGGCAGAGATTGGAGTTGATGCATCTACAAGCCAACAATCACCAAAGAGTGCCAGCAGTCACTGGAAGCTAGAAGAGAGGCATGGACTAGATTATTTCCTGGTTCTCAGAAGGAACCATCCCTTCATCTTACAACTATGAGACAATACACTTATGTTGTGTAAGCCATTCGGTTTGTGATACTTTGTTGGGCAGCCCTGGCAAACTAATGCACCAAAGACATTTTGTATCTGGCCTTTTATAGAAAGTGTTGGCCAACCCCTGTTGTGGAGTATCCCAGACTGTACTTTGTTTTGTGTAAATAATTAAATAATACATGACTCCAGTCTGGGCACTGAAAATCAAATCTACTACCTTTCCTGTAGGGGATAGTTGACCTGTGACAAAAGTGTGTACACACTGCCAGCAGAGAGTCAAAGCTCCTCCGGTAACAGCTCAATGAGTGAACAGCTAAATTCTCTACCTCTAACTCCCTCAATCCATCCTTTTCGGAAATTTGCATAAGTTCTAAAGCAAAGCAATTGTCGATTTCAGGTTCACCTCACCTGTTAGCTGCTTTGCTCCTCTGGCCTCCAGAGGTTACACAGGTGGTGTCATTCTGGTGGGAAGCACACAAACATCTGGGCTTACATTGGAGAGTTTCTCTCGTACCCCCACCCCTCATTCACACCTACCATGCCTCTCTGATCTAGTTTATTTTCATTTCATTCAGGCAAAAGTTGGAATTTCCCACCAAGGTGAAGAATATATTAGGTAGACCATGCCTCGTAAGTCTGTGAGTGAGAATTCAGAAGTTATGTCCTACCCCATGGAACAACGTTATATAGTTATATGCCCTTTTGGTAACTAAAGTGATAAAAATGTCTTCTCATATTTAGATAAAGAAAGTTCATAAAGCCTACCCAGAAGTTCCTCCAAAGGCAAGTCAGTGAACAAAATCATTTCCTCTGATATGCTTTTCTGTATATTTGCAGAGATTTATTTTTAGAGGTTCGTTAAATGAGAAACTCTCTTGGGTAACTTGTAAGCTCAACAAGAACCTTTCTTTGATTTTTTTTTGCCATAAATATTGCCCCAAATAAAAGATATTTCATTTTTTAATGAATACGATGCATTTTGTGGCAAAGCCTAAAACTAATGTTTTAATAACTTCCCCCTTCAATTTATATTTAAATGCATCGTAAAATTGTGGTTCGTCAGTTTGTTCCAGAAATTGTATTCACTATATGTTAATAAGAAAATAAGCAGTGCCTGGGTGGCTCAGTCAGTTAAGCATCTGCCCTCAGCTCAGGTCATGATCCCAGGGTTCTGGGATGGAGCCCCATGTCGGGCTTCCTGTTCAGTGGGGAGCCTGCTTCTCCCTGTCCCTCTGCTACTCCCCCTGCCTGTGTGCTCTCTCTCTCTCTTTCTCTTTTTCTGTGTCAAATAAATAAATAGGATCTTTCAAGAAAAAAAAAGAAAATCAAAAAATTTTAATTGAAGTACAGTTGACACACAATGTCATGTTGGCTTCAGGTATACAACATAATGATTCACCAAGTCTATACATTAGACTATGCTCACTACAGGTGTAGCTACCATATGTCCCCATAATTGAATCACTATGTTGTACACCTGAAACCAATGTGACATTGTGTGTCAACTATACTTCAATTCAAAAGAGGAACATTGAGGATACTTGGCTGGCTCAGTTGATAGAGCATGCAACCCTTGATCTCTAGGTTGAGAGTTCAAGCCCATGTAGGGTGTAAAGCCTACTTTTAAAAAAAAAAAAATTTAAAGGGAAAGTCAAACATACTACTCCTAATCACAGAAATCTGTTGTTGCTTATGGATCCTAACATAGTACATATATTTTCATGCTATTTTCGACTTCCCCAAATTTTAAAACCCATGTATTTGTAATAGACTGAAATGATATTTCACTGTCACCATTGTTTTCTGTTTGGTATTTTATTTATATGTTTCATATTTTCTTCTATTTGCTTATTTCAGGTTTGGAAATGTTTGCAAAGGAACAATTATTATTTATATGAGGATAAAAATGAGGCATTAAAATAAAGGATAAAGCTCAATAGCAATAAGCACCCTACAGAACACTGAGATTCAACTCAGGGTCAAATAACAGGGACTTGGTTCTCCTGGCGTTCAGGCCACCATTCAAGAATCTGTTGAGTATCTACCAGTGACAGCACTATGTTCCGTTTGTGTCATCCCCAAATCTATTTTTCAAAGTTCTCATTTTTCTTCATGTGAAATGTAATCTCTACACCCAAGACATGTATCACAAATAATTTGCATGTACTCTTAATTACTTTTTACCATACCTTACCAAAACTCAGAGGAATTTCCCATGCTTTTACATATGATTCAAAAAGCAGCTTTTCTTAATACTGTATTATATACTTGAAAGTTGCAAAGAGAAGAGATCTTAAATGTTCTCAACACCAAAAAGAAATGATAATTATGTGATGGGAGGGAAATGTCAACTAACACTGTGGCAGTAATCATGTTGCAATATATAATGTATCAAATCAGTGTGGTACATCTTACATTACACAATGTTACATGTCCATTATATCTCAATAAAGCTGGGAAGAAATAGAAAGTCATTTTGTACAGTCCATTATGATGTAACATTTTTCCAGAATATTTTTATTTAAATTAAGTCAATTAACATATAGTGTATCATTAGTTTCAGAGATAGACTTTAGTAGATAGAATTTCATCAGTTGCATAAAAAACCCAATGCTCATGACATCACATACCCTTCTTGTCACCCAATTACCCCATCTTCCTACCCACCTCCCCTTCAGCAACCCTGAGTTGGTTTCCTATGATTAAGAGTCTCTTATATTTTGTCTCCCTCTATGATTTTCTTTTTCCCTCCCATCCCCTATGATCCTCTGTACTATTTCTTAAATTCCACATATGAGTGAAATCATATAATTGTCTTTATGACTTATTTCACTTAGCATAATACCCTCTAGTTCCATCCACATCATTGCAAATGACAATATTTCATTTTAATGGCTGAGCAGTATTCCATTGTATATATATATACCATATCTTCTTTATCCATTCATCCATCAAACGACATTATGGCTCCTTCCACAGTTTGGCTATTGTGGACATTGCTGCTATGAACATTGGGGTGCAGGTGCCCCTTCAAATCACTACATTTGTACCTTTGAGGTAAATACCCAGTAGTACGATTGCTGGGTCGTAGAGTAGCTCTATTTTTAACTTCTTGAGGAAACTCCACACTTTTCCAGAGTGGCTGCGCAAGTTTGCATTCCCACCAGCAGTGTGAGAGGGTTCCCCTTTCTCCACATCCTTGCCAACATTTGTTGTTTCCTGACTTGATAATTTTAGCCATTCTGACTGGTGTGAGGTGGTATCTCATTGTGGTTTGATTTGTATTTCCCTGATGCCAAGTGATGTGGAGCATTTTTTTATGTGTTTTGTTGGTCATTTGTATGTCTTCTTTGGAGAAATGTCTGTTCACTATGATGTAATTTTTGTCTTAGATGACCTCCAGGTAATCAGAGATTTTTGTTTGGAAGATAAAAATCCAAGAAAATAAAAACATGAGAAAGAGATCAGATTGACTTTAAAATTTAAGCTTAATCATTTAAATATTAAGTGATTAAATCAAGTGTAAATGATTAGATTACAGTGTAAGCCATTAGTTTAGATTGTACTTCATTCCAATGCAGAGATGTGCCAGGTACTCTGTGATTTCATGTCAACAATGAAGGCCACAGTGCCAGCTTTCCAGAGAAGTTGTCTCAATAGGGGACCTGAAAAGCACACAGCTCTACAGAGTCCGGTTCTAGGAGGGTTAACAAATTGTCCTGGCAGCACAGGGTAGAGGAATTATTGTCTTGGGGACCAAAGGGAAAGTTCTGATAGGAAAAAAAGGGACCACCTGGGGGACATCTGTCAATGGACCCCAGTCAGGTTTTATAATTACTTTATTTATCAGAGGTTGTTAAGAGGTGCAAGAGCTGTCACTCACAAAGCAAATCTTGTCCAGGCCTTTATATATGGAGAATCAAGGACAAAACAAGTTGGAAAATATTAAACAGATACCAAAACCTCAAATCTCATTGGGATAATATATGTATTTCAATTTATATTTATTTTTTTTATTTTTTCAATTTATATTTATATTTCTGAGCTGTCATTATGACTCTTCTTCATGAATTTCAAAATTATTTTAAATGATCTTTTATATACTTGGATTTTTTTCTTGAAATGTGCAGTAAAGTCAGATGACAATAAAGGATTTTTTTTCTAGTCTCTCGTTGGCTTTAACACTGAAGGGGGCGTTGATCTCATACAAAGGGACAAAGTATAGCCAAATTCCATTTCGGCCTAAGTACAATGTGATTACTTAGCAAATATGTTATTCCTCAATCAGCTTGGACCTACATTACCGCAAGAGCAGAAATTTTGGTAAAGGTGAAGGTAAGAGAATCATTATTAATGTTGAAGTAAGAGGATGATTTCTAAAGGAGAAGCTTCTCCACCTGCACTATGGGGTCCTTGTAGTGGACAGTCCGATTTGCTGCCCAGAATACACACCCTGAGACAGTTTGACTTTCTCACGAGGGGAAACAAATTATTTGCACATGCCACAATCCCACTCATGGCTGGTTCCCACTCCTGGGGGTGTCCTGAGGTGAACCCAGCAGAGTCCAGGACACAGAGTGAGAAACTCAACTCTTGACATGCTTTCTTGGAATCTGGTTGATGCACCCACATGGCACACTCCTCAGATCACCTGAAATGATGAGGTGAGTGTTGTCTGTGCCCCATGCAGTTTCGTCTCCACTGTGGGGAGAAGAGAAGTACTCTCATGACCGGGCAGACTCCGGGGCCTAAATAGCCCCTTTGCACTTTATCTGGTTTATTATATGTCTTTCTGTAGCTGAGAAAACTTTCCCAATAAAATCTTTCCTACTCTGGAACTAGGACTAAGTTAATGGCTCACATTAACATGGATCCTGCTTCACTGTAGTTAACTACCTGGTAAATGTGTTAGGACAAAGGAAAGAAGCAACACAAAATATAGGAGACAGAATCATGTTTGAAATGTTGTATTTTGGTGTTCCCTCCGTATTGCCTAATCCCCCATTTCCCAAACCAACCACTCAACCACAAGCTACAATTATAGGGATTTCTTTTTTCCCTATGAGTCTAAGAAAAAAAGATTATGTCAAGTATCTTGTGAGAAAATGAAGAGCAGGGACATCTGGGTGCCTCAGTGGTTGAGCTTCTGCCTTCAGCTCAGGGTGTGATCCTGGAGTCCCAGGATCAAGTCCTGCATCGGGCTCCCTGCGAGGAGCCTGCTTCTCCCTCTGCCTGTATCTCTGCCTCTGTGTGTGTTTGTGTGTGTGTCATGAATAAATAAATAAAATCTTTAAAAAAGAGAGAGAAAATGAAGAGCAGACATAAAGGCCTTGCTCCTGTCTACATGGGACACCCTCAGTCTCGGGCCCAGGAGGGACGGCAGTAACAAGGCACCAGTTTAGACCTAGGGAGGTGGGAAAGCACGGATGGTAAACCTTGATGGGGCATTGCGCGCCTGCTTGGGATGAGCCGTGATAGGATCTCCAGCCAATGCCAGCAAGGGATTGCTGTGGAAACAATGAAATTAACGATATTGAACACAATCACTTAGGTGCAACCTAAAGCCCCCCTACCCCCGCCTTCCCCAGTTTTTCATACTGCCCCTTAATCTGAGATTACCCATGAGTCCTCTGAACCCATGAGAAACAGGTTATGCACGTTTGAAAAGATGTGTCTCATCGTATCATATCCCATCTAGGTTGCCATGAAAGGAAGATATTAACACTGTAAAACATCTTTAATCTTTGATTCTCTAACATAAAAAAGGACCTTCAGCGGCTGACTTATCAGGGATCAGTTTTGGGTTTGTTTCCTGAACTTGTAAGCAAAGGTCCTCACGTTTGTGGAGAAAACACTTTTGAAGAAGAGACCGTGGTTTAGTAAGGTGATTTTTAGGAGAGACTTCTGAGTAGGCTTCAACAATTTTCTGGATCAAAATGGTTTCACTGTCATGATCAAAGCTACTTGAAGTTAGCCTCAATTTGTGTACAAGGATTACTAATGACACATTTTTAAAAAAATTTTAGCCTTGATTCCAATTCTTATCACCCAGAGAGGGAATATTGGACATCTAATCTAGAATGATTTTAGACAGCAATGTGTTCACATTAGCTTAAAAATAACACTTTCCAGATACAATTACCTCCTTTGTTTGTGGTAGCCTCTCTAATGTGTGAGAAAAATCCAGCATTAAATCCAACTCTGATTGGATTAGAGGGGATATAGGATTAGGGAGGATGTGGGTGAGGTGGGCGGGCGGGAACATCCCTAATAAAAGCTGCTCCTGGGTGATCTCACTTCAGAACTGCTATCCCTGCCAGGGAAGACCTGGGGCCAGAGCAGGATTGCGGTGAGTCCAACCTCACTGGATTTCCTTTCTATTTCTCAAAAGTCTACAAAGACCCGCAAATACAAATTGAACAAAGAGAACAAATTGGTGGCTGCCAGAGAGGAGGGGGTAGGGAGTGGGCAAAAGGAGGTGAAGGCGTCCAGTTATGCAGTGAATCATGGGGAGGAAATGCACAGCACAGGGAATATAGTCAGTGACACTGTATGCGTGTTGTCTGGTGACGGATGGTAGGTCACTTGGGATGAGCACAGCATAACCTGCAGACTTGTGGAGTCACTATGTTGCTCATCTGAAACTAAGGTAACATTGTGTGTCAACTACACTCAAATACACAAAAAACTAAGATTTCTACCAATAGTGCAATCAGAAAGCAAGGTCTCAGCATACAGTAATTAATAAATTCAGGAGGTACCATCTGAGACCAACTGCATGCAGACACACTGTGTGCACCTAGGGGCATGGGGACCTCTGACAAGACCAGCAGGCAGAACTTTGGTTTTCAATAGCAGCCTGGAAGTTTAATGGTCTCCAATACTCTGAGTCAAAGCAGAACTTGGCCAACACAGAGGTAGCCAGTGAAGCTCCAGCCACAGACCTCCCACCTCCCATCATCTGCGTGGGTTCTGTCCTGTGCAGGTGGGAGTGCTGGGGGCGAGGGAGGGGGGGGGCAGTGTTCCTGGCTCTAACCAGTGTGTCCAGGACAAATAGAAGCTGACCCACTATGTGATCATAAACTCCTTCTCTGGTGGCCTCATAAACAGACTTCAAGGAAACAAATCTAATTAATCTTAGCAAGCAAAAGGTAATCCTCTCACCATGTATTCAGTGTCTGGAAGTTCTCAATGAGATAGTTGACATTCTCTTTTCTTGCTGTGTCTTTGCCACCATCAAGAGTGCACCACACACTCATGGCACATTTCCGGTGCTTATATATAGCGGGATGTGGCTGGCGGCCCCCAGACAGGACAACCCAGGTACAGCACAAACCTCAGCACCTCACTTACAGCCTGGGGATGGATCATGTCCTTCATCCCAACCAGCATTTTAAATATCAGAAGCCAAGGGCTATAAGTCCTATCTGTCTGTACTGATGCAGTGCCTTCGTTACCCAGTAGTGGTGACAGCAAATCACCACACACATCGAGGTGAAAATGGCCCAAGGCCTCCTATCCATCTGACTCTCAGCGGGTCCCATATGCACATCTTTCCCTAGACCGTGGCCATGGCCGAACACTTTAAAGAAAGAAGTAGATGTCTTGTGTGCCTGACCTACCTGGAGAGGCCCATGTACCTGAAATGTGGCTATGTCTGCTGCCTGCGCTGCATGGATTCACTGCAGAAGGAGCCCAATGGGCATGGTTTACTGTGCCCCTCCTGCTCCGTGGTCTCTCAGAAGGAGGACATGAGGCCCGGTACCCATCTTGGGAGGCTGGTTTCAAAGATCAAGGAGCTGGAGCCCCAGCTGAGAGCCACTCTACAGATGAACCCAAAGATGCGCAAGTTCCAAGGTACAGCCTACCCCTGCCCCCTAAAGAGCCCTGGAAATCACAGCTTGCCTAAGTCTCCATTACACGAGGGCATGGGCTGAGATGTTTATCTGTGTAAGCCACAGTTGTTCTTACCTAGAAGTATAGGTAAGAACATAAGAAAGAAAATAAGCTTCCTTCCATCCCAACCTGCACCTAAATCACACCTCACAGCTCTGAGTTAGGGTGAATTCTCCCAGCTCAGCAGCACATCTCACACACTCTAGCCAGGATGCCAGGTGGGACCTCCCCAGCTCCCTGGAGGGAGCCATGTCTGTGTTCCTTCTGGTCCCTGCTCTCCTGTGATGGGTCCTGAGGAGGGGTGGGCCCCTTGGTGGGAAGGTGTGAGAAGCATGCTGGAGTGGGTATTGCAGTGAAGGACACGGACTGCTTTGTGTTCTAAGTGTACTTCTAGCTCCATGCAACTCACATTTGGGATGGTGAACCCTGTACCAGAAACATGACAAGTCCCCTATGATGATCAGAAGGTCTGGGCATCTTCCCAAGAATTGTGTGTCAGGGTGCCAGGTGAAACAGTTGGTCTTTGGTGCAGAGGGTTTATTTCTGAGGCTGTGTTGGCTCCATCCACTCGTCTCCTTAGGAGAGCCTCCTGCTCAGAGTGAGCTGCAGAGGTAGGCAGCACACACATCCCCTACCCCTCTGCACACTGCTCTGCATCTATGTTGCTACCAGACCCCAGTACATCCCCACTCATGCCCACAGGGTCCCTTCCCCTGCTGGACCATCCAGAGTTCACCCAGCTCCTCTCAGGAACCCCAGCCTTACTTCTCTGTGTGTTTGAAACCCCAGGAAGCAAAGGTCTGGGATGCATTTGTCTGTTAACATCAGGAAATGAGGAAGGTAACTGGCAAGAAGAAAGAGGTGAAAAACTTCCATATTTAATGTTCTGCACTAAGTAAAATAGCTTCCATCTTTCACATATTCATCTGGTGCCTATATGTCCATAGAATCTGTGCTAGTTTGCAATATAATTTTGAGAACAAACAACAGTCATAGTCTCTTCATATATATTCTGTGCCAAAGGAAGAAGCATCTTTAATCAAATAAAGAACTGAATGTGAAGGGGAGGGGTCCCCTTGCCCTGTGAATGTCCCTGGGAGGGGTCTAAGGGACTAGGTCTGATCATAACCATCCTCTCTACACATTCAACTTCATCAGGGGCCTGGGAAGTCTCCCCAGGGAAATTCTGATCAGGGAAGAGGCACAGGGTGAAGAAGTGGAGGTGGACGAGAACTTTGGGCCTTTGCAGCAGACGTGCAAAGTGCCATCCAGTGAGTGTTGTGTGCTTGCTGATTGGCTTGTTTTTCTTCCACAGTGGAGGTGACTCTGGATGTGGACACCGCCAACCACCACCTTATCATTTCTGAGGACCTGAAGAGTGTCCGCTGTGGGTATTCCAAACAGAACCGGAGGGTCCGGCCTGAGAGATTCGACTATGCCATCTGTGTCCTGGGCTCCCCTGGCTTCCCCTCTGGCCGCCACTACTGGGAGGTGGACATGGGGACGAGCAAGGAATGGGATGTGGGTGTTTGCAGAGACTCTGCTAAGCGACAAGGGCCAATTCTACTGTCCTCAGAACTTGGCTTCTGGACAGTGGGCTTGAGGAATGGTGATCTCTTCCAAGCCAGCACCATGCCTGTGACTGTTCTCTCAGTAAGCCCTCGCTTACACCGATTAGGCATCTTCCTGGACATGAATTTTGGCACTGTTTCCTTTTATCACATTAGTGATGGATCCCATATTTTCACCTTCACTGGCATCCCTGCTGTGGAGCTGCTGCGCCCGTTTTTTGCTCCTGCGAATCCGTTCACGGATGGTCAAGGCTTCCTGAGAATCTGTCCTGTAATGAATCCAGGCATTGTTAGCTCTCCAGTGGATTCTGATACAGAACACTTCTAGAGAATTCCCGTGTGCTCAGAGCCGGAGCTGGGACCTTTCTTGCTTGTTACATGGACTGTACAAGGGGCAGCAGACAAACATGGAACAGTCAGAGAATCGTGAACACTAATGAGATAAAGGAGAAGTAGATATCAAACATTAAGTATCACCACAGTAAATCTCCTTTGGGACTTCTCATATTTCTGTTCCAATGAATGGGCTCTGGATTTTCAGATCAATCTCCAAATGTTTTTACTTTCTGCAATATTAACTTAGTGTGTAATGGAGGTTATAAACTAAAAAAATTGGGGATCCCTGGGTGGCGCAGCGGTTTGGCACCTGCCTTTGGCCCAGGGCGCGATCCTGGAGACCTGGGATCGAATCCCATGTCAGGCTCCCGGTGCATGGAGCCTGCTTCTCCCTCTGCCTGTGTCTCTGCCTCTCTCTCTCTCTCTCTCTCTGTGTGTGTGACTATCATAAATAAATAAAAATTTTTAAAAAATAATAATAAATAAAATAATTGCATGTAACCCAATAAATTTATTTTCTAGGTCATATATAAGCAAAACCTATGTAAACAGTGTGTATATGTATTCAGCTTCACTCAATAACTGAAATGCACACTTTCAAGTACACACCATTCTTGAAACATAAGAAGGCAGGCCCATTGGGGGCAGCCTTATCCAACAGGGCTCTGAAGAACTTGGCACCACAGGGGTGCCATTGTCAAGCAAGAGGTATGCATCTATTTGCCCCTGCCTCTCATCCCTGCAGTGGCCTGCAGGCCAAAGGATAGAAGAAATGTGTCCTCCCAGAGTTTCCAGTGAGCCAGCTGCTGTCTACCCAGAGTGGTTCTTTAGAGGCTGGTGGGTGTGTCACTGAGGGGGGCGGCGGGGAGGGGGATGGGAAAGCTAGGTGCACCATCCAGGCAGAGGGAATCTGCACAGGACCCAGACCTTTCCAATTCAGTGCCATGGTTAGCATTTCTGTTTTATGTTGTCAACTAATATTCCACTGTATAATGGCCAGTTTGGTGCTTCATTAGGTTTAAGCCTGGAGTGATAATGCAAAGGGTGAACATATTCCTAGGTACCAGAAACACTTCTGCCATGTGCTTCATTCCCCTTGGAGAGTAGAGGGTTAATGCTTGCAAGTCCAAGGTAAATAGGTGCTAGTACATCCCCTAGGGGCAGAGGCAGCTCCCAGGGTGCTGGAGGAGGGGGGCTGGCCAGGAGCACTAACCACGAAGTTCAGCGGGCATTCAAGAGACTAGAAAGCAAGTCATGACACTCGTCCACAATTGTGCATGCTTGAAAACGTCCATAAAATGTGCATTTTAAGAAGCAATCTTTAAAAGGAGCCCTCTGAAATTACAAATATACAAAATAAAATACATGAGTGATGAAAAAGAACTAGCCCTAAAAGCAAAATGACAACAGAGAAATAACAGGAAGCAAAAGATGACAGAGCCCATGGGGAGTGTGTGGCTGTCCCATGGGCTGGAGTAGGACAGGCCTGCAGAAACCGGCACGAGGAGATGCATGGAGCTAACTTTTCTTAGCCCGATGGTAAATATATTTGGCTCACAGACCAGGTGGTGTCTGTCACACCTACTTGATGCTGCCTTTGTAGGTGTAAGCTGCCACAGACAATAAGAAAATGAGTGGCTGTGTTCCAATAAAACTTTATTTACAAAAATCAGCAGGCAGCCGGCTGGCTTGCCCTGATAGGGCGTCCTGCATTTACTGCCTCGGAGTTTGCCGCAGCCCAGCACAGCAGGGATTGTGCACACCGATGGCTCAGAAGGGGTGTGGGCTCCATGTGCAGGGTGGGGAGGCACGGGGAGTGTGGGGGGGGCAAGCAGAAGGACAGGATTCCACACGGAAGGCAGACAAGTTATCAAGGGAGGGTGAGGCAGAGGCTGGCAGAGGCTAGCAGAGACAGGCACAAGGAGGGGAGACGGAACACGCACAGGCAGGACAGGCTAACACAGTGGGCCACACCAGCACACACACCAATATCCCAGGGAGGAGGGGAGCAGGGCAGGGTGCATGTGGGGGTCCTGGGCTGGGAGCACAGTGCAGGGCCTCTGTGTCTGGAGGAACAGGCCCATCACAGACCAGGCCCTCCTCCCACCCCACCCCACCCCACCCCTGCCAGCCCCTCTCTGGCCCTCCTCTGCCAACACACCCACGGGACCCCCCCTCCTGCCCCTCCCCCACAAGTGCCCACAATGGGGACAGGTCAGAGCAGCTCAGCGGGAGAGCTGGAGCAAACCACTGAGGCAGGAAGAGATGGATGGGAGCCACACTCGTGAGAATTGCCATTTATTCCTGAAGTTGCCAAAATTATCACCAAGGATTCACCAAGGGGTGCGAACGGGGACGAGGAGGCTCAAACACTGATTGAGGGGCCAGTTGGGAGGGAGGGGGATGGATGGGGGGACCCCCAGCTGTCCCTCCCCTTTCTAATGCCACAGGAAAGGGGTCCTCCTCTGGCCAGCACCCCTCCCCATCCCCCATGTCCAGTTTCTCTCCAGGGAGGTGGGGTGGGGGGACATGGAAGAGGGTGTAGTGTGAGTGGGCCCCAGGAGGGGGAGGGTGCTAGGGTGGGGGCGGGGGTCCCCCCGCTTCACATGCACTCACAACACTGGTCTCTCAAGGAGCAGAAATGGGGGAAGCCAGACCAGGCCAAATCCCCCTCCCTCCTGGATTATAGGAGGAAGGGGTTAGTGTTGGGGGCTGGGGGGCCTGGGGGCATCATAGGGGGCAGGCCGGGGCCCCCGCCAAGGGGAGAGATGTATGTCGGTGGTGCTCCAGGGACCGGAGGCACAGGGCTGAGCCGGAGCTGGTTCAGGGTGAGCGTCGCAGGGGGCGCGGGCTGAAAGGGGTTGGTGATGGAGGGGCCAGTGGTCGGAGCTCCTACAGGAGAGAAGAGAAGAGGAGACATGCAGAGCAGGGTCAGGGGTTGCCTGGGGAGGAGGTCAGTGGGCAGGACCGGCCTAGGAGGCCCACACTCACCGCTTGGCAGGAAGGGGTTGGAGGCCTTGGCTCCTGGCGGCGTGGGGCCTGGCCGGCTCACCAGCGAGTCCAGGTCAACGAGGGCTGCATTAGGCCCCAGGAATGACTCTGGTGTCTTCCGTGTGGGCGGTGGGGGGGTTGGAGCAACTGTGGGTGGGGGGCTCCCCACAGCCTCAGCCAGAGAGCCCCCGACCCCACTCATGTCGAATGCCCCAGGACTGCGGGGGGGCACCTCTCCAGCGAGCAGCTCCAGCTCCCCTAGAAGGAGCCAGAGAGGGGGTCAGGGGAAGACGAGCAGTGGGGACCTGGTACAGGGAGGCCGTGGTCCTGTGAGGCAGAGCCCAGGGAGGGACACGCATCTGAGGACACCAGCTGACAACCTGCAGGGCACAGACTGCTGGGAAAGAGCCAGTGAGGGGCAACATGACCTAAGGGATGCTCCTCTGGTCCCACAGAAGCCCCACTGGTTCCCTGGTCCTCAACAGAAGCTTCATGGTGGGCAAACAAAATCCTAGCAGCCTCGGTGACTTCTGTTAGCTTGACATTTGGCTTAAAAAGAGAGATTTAGGAATCCTTTGTGATATCAGGAAATGCACAAACTGGTGCAGAGATACAAGAAAAGGCCCAAAGGAATGTCAACTGCAGACTGTGCAGTAACCAAGGGCCCTGGGGGAGGAGTCGGGACTATGGGGGCCCTGCCTGTCCTTCTCGGTTCACCTCCCATCTGTCCTGCATCCTCCCGCTCCTACAGGTCTGACTCACTCAAAGATGAGCAAAGAAAGGAAGCAAGGGGAATACCACTGCTGCAGGAAGACACATTCAGCACCTCCCAGGTACAGGCTCCTGTGCCCTCCCAACACCTCGCAGGGACGGGTCTTATCTCTGCCTGGAGAAGATGCAGGAGACAGGACGCCCAAAGACAAGGTGCCCCATGGACAGGACGCCTGCTGGGCAAGGTGCTACCCTGAGGCAGCAGTGAGCATGCAAGGAAGGGGACACGGTGACCAGAGGCCCCTTGTGGTCACTGTGTTGCCACACTGCTGTCAACCCAGGTATAGCTGGTCAGGCCCTCAGACACACCCAAAGAAACATTCCAGGGAAAGAAATCAATCAGGTCAGTATTTGGGGAAATTCCAGAGAGAACTCTTTATACTATTTTCACTATTCTTGCAAGTTTTCTCTAAGTATAAAGTTATTTAAAACAAACTTAAAACTCTTTTTGAAGATACAACACCAAGCCTCAATAAAATTGCCCGGGTGCTAGGTCTCATCTGAGAGCTACATCCACCTTGCTTAACCCCTCACTCAGAAGCAGTCCACAGGGACTGCAGGACCACCTGCTGAGGAGCCCACAGGCTGGGTGGGGCCAGGGTGGGGATGGTGGGTGGGGTGGGGCTCACCTGTGCTGCTCCCAGAGGTCGGTAGGGCTGTGCGCAGTCGGTCAAAGTCAGAGAACTCATCTGGCTCAGCATCAAACCCCACTGCTATATGGGCGGGATACCAGCTCAGCTCATCAAAGAGATCAGCCTCCCGCTCCCCCTGCCCCCCAGCACCCAGGATGTCGGCTCAGCTCATTGAGGGGTCCGGCCTCCTGCTGCCTCCCAGCACTGAGGAGACCAGACACATCCCACATTCACCTGTACACCTCCCACACCACACACACTCAGACCCTGTCTGCTTGACCCCAGAGCCCACCCAGTACCTACCTGTGGTGCCATTGGTGCTGGGCTTGGCAGGTGACCCTCCCCAGGGGTCCGAGAAGGCCGGGGCTGGAGCCCAGGGATCAGAGGCAGGGGGTCCGCCAGCTGGGGCCCCACCTGGGTGAGGAAGGAGGCATGTGAGAGGCTGGTGGCTGGAGGCACTGTTACCTAGAATCTGTGCCCATCTCCTCCAGCCTCTCCCTTCTAGGTCCATCACCTCCCCAAAGCCCCACCCTGCTCACCAATGTTGTAGGATGCAGCTAGATAACCCAGGGGCTTCGGGCCCAGCCCCAGCCAGCCCTGTCCCCATAATCTAACCATGGTTCACACACTGCTGGGCCTCTGCCCATGTATCCGTTCCTGGCAAAGCCCTCCTCGGCCTTGGTGCCTCTAGGAAGCCCCCTAAGAAGCTCCCCAGCTGGGAAAGCAGCCTTGGGTGTGTGCCTCACCTAGATGTGCCCAACTCCACACCTCAAGCCCCCACAGCTCCCTGAAGTCCCCACAGGGTATGTGACCCCTTCCCAGCCTGCCTATGCCCAGGCTCTGCAGCCACCCCACCCTGACTCCACCCTAGCAGCCTCTCCACACCCCAACAGCCCGATACCCTTCCCATTGTCCTTCAAGGTTCCCTCACTCACTCTCCTCTGGGCTGTCTTATCTGACCCCCACAGCTGCCTGTCATCCACTTGACTATCTGTTCCTGTCCCCAGGGTATATCCCAGACTGCACACTGGATGTGGGGGCTGAAGCAGGAGGACAATCAGCACTCACCATCAGAGCTCCCCCATGGGTCAGGCGTGGGCCCCTCTCCAGCAGCAGGGGCCTGGGTCCCACCCCAAGGGTCAACTGAGGGCCCCGCAGGGGCAGCAGGCCTCCAAGGGTCCCCAGAGGCTGGTGTAGGGGCCGGACCACCCCAGGGATCAGCAGCTGGAGGGACAGGGGCCCCACCCCAAGGGTCTGAGGTGGGGGCACTCATGGGCGCTGGGCCGCCCCAGGGGTCTGAGGCTGGTGGTGGAGCCGGGGCCGTGAAAACATCAGCAAGATCCATGAGGGATGACTGCAAGAGACAAAAGGACAAAGAGCATATATAGCATGAGCAGTGTAGCCAGGGGACTGGGAAGAGAACCTAGATGACAGACGCTACAGAAGAAGAGAGGGGAGAGTGAGTTGGAGTGTGATGGGGTGTGATGGGGGAAGCCCCACAGCCAAGGAGGGACGGCCAAGGGCCACGAGACAGGAGGAGTCAGCCTCCCCACCTCCCATTCCCGCTATGCCCCAGCTCTGTCTGCCTCCCCTACCACCAGCCCAGCCACCACCAAATGCCAAGAGTGCCACCTGGCCCTGCCCCAAAACCCTCCATCCACTCCCAGTCCCCAGCCGCAGCAAGGACAGAGGCCAAGGTCCAAAGCTACCCCTCACTCACCCTCTGGGAGGTCTGCCTGGGTCTCCCACCCCGAGTCCACCCTGAATAGTCTTGGCCCAAGGCTGAGCACTCATCCCGCATCACCACATACTCCAGATGTCCATGGCTACCCGTATGCACACATACACCCTTGTGCATACAATCTCCCCACATCCGGGGATGAACCCAGCTAACCAGAGCATTCAGCATCTCTGGATACAGAAGTGCCACACCTCTTGTCCCCACAGGACAAAAGTGGCAGGGTGCTGGGACCAAAGCCCTGCAACCCTGGTGCCACCTTCCTCCAGGACACTGAATTGTCAGGCATCAGTGAGACCCTCTGGCCAAGGCTGGCCTGAGCAAGCTTTTCTTTCTTTTCCTGTTTTTATTTTATTTTATTTTATTCTATTTTATTTTATTTATCCATGAGAAATAGAGAGAGAGAGAGAGAGAGAGAGAGAGAGAGAGAGATAGGCAGAGGGAGAAGCAGGCTCCATGCAAAAGCCCAATGTGGAACTCGATCCCAGGATCCCGGGATCACGACCTGAGCCAAAGGCAGATGCTCAACCTCTGAGCCACCCAGGTGCCCAAGCTTTTCTATCAAGGGCACCCCCGTGGCTAACCAGCCAGCCAGCCCAACCTCGCTGCCCCCCACCCCCCTGCCGATCAGGAGGGCGTCTGCACTCCTTCACTGTGGAGGCGCTCAGGACACCCACAACGCCTGGTGAGACCACAGAGGAGGCCAACTTGGATGCCCCAGCTACACGGGTGACCTTGGCCCTGACATGTGGAGCAAACCCCGTCCACTCTCAGAGCCAAGAGAAGGGGTGAAGCAGCACAAAACTGAAACAGCACCAAACCTCATTTGTCTCCACTGGGGGGCCTAGAGGCCCAAAGGCTGGGGACCAGACAGGTCTCCCTCACCCACCAACCCTCGGGGTCCAGAACAATGTGAGTGTGGATGAACTCTATGCCGTCCCCTTCCTGCGCAACCAGGTGGGGGTTTTCACTCTACTAAGCCACAAGAACTGACCAGCAGTAGCAACATCTCCCGTAGCAGATACAGGCAAAGGTCTCCGACACAAGCATCTTCCAGTCTCCACACGTGTCCACAAGAAGATGGTTACTTGCTGCCGCTGCCACCCTGACACCCTGTCCCAGGCCCCTGCCCATGCTCACCTCCTCCTGGCCACCGGTCTCCCTCCTGCTCTCCTCTATAGCCATCTGCAGCCTCAGGTCATCCCCGCGGCGGATCCGCTCTTCCTGTTTGGGTCATGAAAGCAGGCAGCGAAGGCGGCTAAGAATGCGAGCAACTGGGGCCCAAGAACCCTCTCCCCCACAGACAAAAGTGACAAAATTAAAATGGGATGTGGACAATGTGTGAGAAGAAGGGGATGGGGAAGAACGTGTGGTCTGGGGGAACGGGGATGTAGGGATGGTGTGCGGGAGGTGGGCCTGGCTTGGCACTGCTCTGACAGGCCTGGGAAGCGTGTGGCCCAGGGGAAGATGGGCCCTCCCACCAGATGCCTGACTGCTGCTGGTTGGAGAGGACCAAGCCTTGGACCGTGGCGGAGGGCGAGGAAAGGGCTCCCTTGCCACCGAGAGCAGCTAAAAGGCACCTGCTTCCCGTACTGGGACTGCACCCACCTGAGGACCCAACTGAGGACCCATGTGACACAGGTCCCATAGCTGGAAATGCTGAGGCAAATTTGTGCACACTAGGGACAGGGCTGGAGGGGGCAGCAGGGAGGGGCAAGGAGGCAGGGACCTGAGGAAGGTCTGAGGGGAGCCCTGGGAAGGGTAGGGAGGCTGCTCTGACCTTGTCGTGCTCCTCTCGGCTCAAACTAAGGGCCAGCTGGAGCTGGACGTCGTCCTCGGGGCCGCAGGACGGGGGCTGGGGGAGAGAGAGTATGAAGGGGCCGGGGCGGGACACAAGATGGGGAGAGAGAGGGAGGGGGAAGGAGAAGAGAAAAGACAGACACACACACAGAACAACAGAGGAGAGCCAGGGATGGACAGAGCCGCAGACATAGTCACACACAGAGAGACAAGCATGGGACAAGAGCTGTGAGGGACAGGCATCCCTGAGAGAAGGGACAAGAATGCCCAGGACGAGGAGAGAGGAAGGCAAGGGGAGGGGGGCAAGGGGAGGGAGAGACAGAATGAAGCAGGGAGGGAGGGACAGTCGACAAGCAAGAGAGGTGGGGGAGGGGGAGACAGAGCACAGGCCCTTAGGAGCTGAGGGGTGAGGGATGGAGATGGGATGGCAGAACCAAAGTCAAAACGCCCTGCCGCGCCCGTCACACCCACCCAGGCCAGTACCTGGTCAGCCTCCTCCTTGCTCATGGCCAGGGCTAGCTGGAGCTGCAGCTCCTCCTCCCCGCTACTCTGTGGCCACGCCTGTTCTGCCTCGGGTGGGGGCCCGGAGCCCACCGCTGCTGAGGAGGCTGCAGTGGCAAAAAGCAACTGACACAGGTGGAAAAAAAGAAGGGGACCCTGTAGCCCCAACATTGGGCTTCCACTGGGAGTGGGGGCAGGTTGGTGAGCCAGGTTTGTCCAGCACCCCCGGGAGATGAGGGACGGGGGTCAAGGAAGGACAGCCCTGCTGGCCCAAAACCACAAGTCCACCAGGTGAGGGAGGAAGCTTGGGAGCCTCAGAGCCCATGACCGGAGTTCCCACACTGTATGCCTGGGGCCTGGTACAGAGCCCATGGGGACACAGGTCCTTCATCCCTGGTCCCACAAAGCTCCCAGCATGTCCAGGGCCTGCATTTTCAGAGCTAGTGGAGAACTGTGTGGCAGGGACCAGCTGGCATTAGGGGAAGGACGGTACCAGCATCCTCAGCCCCCAACCCCATCCTGGGTGTGACTGACACAAGAGGTGACTGGCAGGAGGAAAGGGAAGGAGGGACAGAGAATGAGAAGGAGGTGACCACTTGCAAGGAGGGATGAATGGGGCACAGGGCCTAACAGGTAAAGAACCAGCTAAGCTTGGGGGACATGCCCACCTTCTCCTCCCAGCTGGCCCTCCTCAGAGAGCTGTCACTAATCTCTGACCTTGGGCAGCCCCCCAGCAGGACCAAGGGAGCACCATATGGCAGCTCCAGGGCCTGGGTGGAGGGCAGGGACATACCTGGGCCCTCAAGTGGCTCTTGGTCAACATTTGGGGGTGAACAGAACACTTCTCAGCTCTCGAGTCCCACAGTGTGGGGGAAGGGACAGGGAAGGACCCTCCTGTGAGGGGATAGCCTAAAGCTGAACTCTAGCCCACCTGGCTCGGAAGGAGGGGAGCAAGAGGGCTCAGCACCTGGACACAAGGCACCTGGCAAGGAGGCAGCCCAGACCCTTGGCCACCAGGGTATTTGAGAAAGCCGGGGTGGAGGAGGCTGGGCTGGACCTCCTGGGGGCAGCAGGCCTCACCAGTGGCAGTCTGTGCCAGCTTCTCTTTGGTCTTGAGCGCATGGGCACGCTCCTCTCGCAGCCGGTCCTCATCACGCAGCAGGGCTACCAGCTGTTTGGCCTTCTCACGCACGTTCACACCCTGGTCCTTGCCATCACGGTCCACATACTGGAAGTCCTTCAGCGTTTGCACAGCATACATGTTCTCCTTGCACTGCTGAGACACACGCTCCGAGCCGGTCTTGATGAGGTACTCCATCAGGGTCATGGCCTTCGGGGCAGGGGGGCACACCAGTCACTCACGAGGCAGCCAGGATCCCAGTCCCACATAACCAACCCACATAATATCAGCAGGTGGAGAAACAGACGTGGCCCATCAGCACAGCAGGCACTACCTGGGCATAAGAAAGGACGAAGCACAGCTGTGTGCTGCCACCTGCAGACCCTGAAGACATGCTGAGTGTAAGTAACCAGATGCCAGAGCACACACGGCCCACGATTGTGCTCACGTGAGACATCCTCAGGCACATCCACGGAGGAAGGAGGTTCATGGCTGCCAGGGGCTGGGTGACTCTTAATGGGAAGGGGTTTGTGTTCAGGATGACAGAAATACACTAAACCAGGGCGGCGGGGACAGCTGCCCACCCTGGGAACGTGCTCGATGCCACGGCACTGCGCGCTTTATGAGGGTGACTCATACGGCATGGCATCTACATGTGTCTCGATAAAAAGACATAAGTAGGGAAATAACAGGTGTGGTCACTGCAGCCCCACCTGGGCTTCCCTGAGGGGTGCAGACCCCGCTCTATTTCTCTAAAAGGAAAACCCAAAGTAAGACAGCCAAAGAGACATGCCTGTTAAACAACACTCAAGGCACCCAAGACACAGGAATGGAGCTGCTTCCCCTACCGTCCTGTACACCTGGGAAGTGTCACCACCTCCAATTTAAGACTTTCCCACTCTGAGGATGACAGGGAGGCAACTCCCTTACCCGAATTGGGAGTCTGGAGGGAGGTGCCGAGCCTGCAGGGGTGGTTGAGATCCTGGCTCTCTGTAGGGGACATGTGTGTCCTGGGAACAGGAGGAACAAGAGGACAGGGACGCAGGAGCACCTTGTGATAGCTTTTGTGTTTTAGGACAGGAGAACAAAGTCTCTTTTCAACAAGTTGAAATCAAATGAGAGGGTGCCTGAGTGGCTCAGTCAGTTAAGCATTTCCCTTCAGCTCAGGTCAAATCCTAGAGTCCAAGGATTGAGTCCAGGATCGGGCTCCCTGCTCAGTGGAGAGCCTGATTCTCCCTCTGCCTCTGTCTCTCAAGCTTGTGCGCACGCATACCCGCACTCTTTCTTTTTCTTTCTCACATGAATAAATAAAATCTTAAACACACGCACAGAGACACACGTGAGAAAAAATCCACAAGGCCGCAGACAAGGGTGCACCTCAGTGTGCGCCCCAGAACAAGGTGACACAAAGGGAGGACCTGGCTGATTCAGCTGAGCTGGCTCAGCAGTTGCAGGACCTGCCAGGGAGCCCTGCTGTGGGTCAGCACTAACTCCCTGCCACCCACGGGAGCCAGGCCTGGATCTGGCAGGCTTCCTGAAGGTGTGTGCCTGTAATCACAGATTAGTCTTTAACCAGCCCTTGGGGTGTTTATGCATTACAGTGGAAAGGAAAGAAGCAATCATGCTGCCAGTCACACCTGGGCTAGAAGGCAGGCAGGCTCCACCAGTCCTGGGCCAGCTGTGCTCGGACTAGAAGGGCAGCACATAGCACACATCACACACCAGTCTCCCAGCAGGTCAGACCAACAGTTAAACTATGTGAGACCAACAGATCCCAGATAAACCTTGCCTCAGTCCAGGATGGGACTCCCACCCAAAAAATTATAAGAACTCGTTTCCAGGGCTCTGGAAACTTTCGAAGTACAGTTAAATAGACAGTGAACCCGGAAATAACCCAAACACCCACCAAGAGTCAAATGCACATGTATGAGGCAGTGTGCTCATGTGATGCGAGCAGCACACGCAGCAAGATAATGTAAAGAAACCTCCCAGATGTGGCAGGGACCAACCTAAGCAGACACAAAGAACCATGTGCATGAGCCCATGGAAAGTTCTAGAACGAGCTTGGCAGACAGAAGGCAGGGTAGGATGCTTCTGGGGGAGGGGTGTGCTGAGCAAGCCTGGGGGAGCCAGGGACACCCTCTGTCTCCATCTGGGTGCTGGCTACACAGGTGTGTGCACGCAAGAGAGCAGATCAGGCTGTATGCTCAAGATGGGTGCCGCAACAGCAAAAGTGAACATTTTCTCAAAAGCAAGCAGCGGGACAACCCAACAGCCTCTGTTAATTTTCAAAACCACTTGCTCAGAGGTGGAACAACATTGGCATATGGGAGTCAGTCTAAAACAGGGACCGCAACCTTCTTCTAAAAGGCCCAGGTGATCAATAGCCCAGCTTTTCAGGCCACACGGCCCCTGTGCTGACCCCTCAGCTCCATGTGACAGAGGACACAGCCGCAGACGCACAGGCCTGTCCGCACCGACAGAACTTTACCTACGAACACAGGTGGTAGGCCAGCTTTGGCCCACAGGCCATAGCGTGTTGACCTCGGTTTAAGAAACAAAACTTGGGGCATCCCCGATGGCTCAGCGGTTCAGCACCACCTTTGGCCCAGGGCGTGATCCTGGAGACCCGGGATTGAGTCCCGCATCAGGGTCCCTGCATGGAGCCTGCTTCTCCCTCTGCCTGTGTCTCTGCCCCTCTCTCCCTCTCTCTCTCTCTCTCTCTCTCTCTCTCTCTCTCATAAGTAAATAAAATCTTAAAAACAAAAAAACAAAAAAAACTTGAGACCGCTAAGTCCTTGAAGCAGGAGGTGACACAACTGAGCTAGGAGAATGGGGCTCCTCTCCCACCCCCTGCCCTCCTTGTGCCTCAGTGTCCCCTCCTAAGAGGGACCAAAAAATGTACTTCACGGGGGTTCTGTGCCCACAGCAGCATGTCTCCAGCAGAGCAGAGCCCCATAGGGCTCATCTCCCTACCACACGGTCCATGAGCCCCACCAAGCTGCTCTCAAGGTTTCAAGAGGCCCTCCCAGTCCTGTCCCCTCCCTTTACCTCCACACGAAGGCTCATCCAGACTCCCCACCTTTTCCCTGATTCTCAGCTACACAAACACCACCCAGTCCTTCACAACAAAGAGCCAAATAATTGAGGCAGCACAGACTCTGTGGAAATGAGGACCCACCCCAGGTTTGTTGAGATGGGCATACAAATGAGCCAGAGCATTTTCAGGTCTCAGGAACAGGACAGAGCGTGGACAACACAGGCCCCTGCTGGAGTCCATGGGTCTGGGGCTTCATCTGCCTGGTCCGTGGCCATAAAGAGTAGGCCCTCAACCAACATTCAAAGGCGTCGGCAGCAAGAGGACTCCCTGACACTGCTGCACCTCACACCAGCTCCACCCCCAGCAGCCAGACCCTCACATGGAAGGAGGTCCACAGGCCGCTCTGAGCCACACAGCCAGGAGTGGGACCTGGGCACCTGCCCCAGCCCATGCCCAATGCCAATTCCCAACCCAAGGGGAGGACACCAGGCCCCAGGATAGAAGACAGGAAACCATCTCACTGAGCATTGCCCAAAGACATGTTCCCTTTGACCACCACCCATGGTCTTGTCTGTTCACTGAAAGAGGACACATGCACGTGTCACTGGGGACCAGTCAACAGACTCTCTGAGGGGCACTCTACCTACATTTACCAAAATGACACAGGCATGCGCCCCTCGACCCAGAACTTCCACTTCTAGAGAATGACAAACATACAAGGATATCCATGGCAGTCCTGTTCACAGAAGCAATACATCACAGACCACTTAAAAATTCGTCATTGGGTAACTAGCAGGTGACAGGAGAGAGAAAGGAAAAAAGGTAGCAAATCTGCTATATTCTGATGTGAAACCATCTGTAATATTTAAACTCATCTTTTTTTTTTTTTTTAGAACTGGGGTACAGCTTAGATGTGATCAAATCCACCGGTTTTCATGTGCACTTCTGTGTTCTGATACAGGATGGTACCACGGCCCCCAAATTCCCTGGTGCCTGGGGACGCGCACACACGGGTCATCCTGGAAGACCACACACAAGCTGAGGACACCAGCTGCCCCAAGAGGGACCAGGGCTGTGTGTGCACAGAAGGACGAACACCATGCACCTGCTTCGACCCTCTATGTGGATGAATCTTGTGAATGCGCTGTTTTCAAAGTGAATTTAAGTCACAGGCCTCAAAATCTTAAACCCTTGTGTTTGTTGCCCTTGTTAAATGAGAAGAGGAACAAAAGGAGAGAGATTTCACGTGAAGACCTAGTACTCCAGCTTCTCCTGCAAACTGGGAAGGCTGGACCTGATGGCACTCCCAGCAGAGCCCCGCACCTGCCCATGAAGACGTGTGCACGTGAAGCCCGCTGCAGCCCGGGCACTGACCTTGTAGACGTGCCGCCAGTTCTTGCCATGGTCATTGAGCCGCTTCCAGATCATGCTCATGATCTCAGAGAAAGCAACGACGTTGTAAGTGAGGTCCGCGATCTCAGACATTAGGGAGCTGGATGGGCCCCAGGGGTCGTTGCTTGTGGCTTCTCGGACCTTGATCTCGGCCTCCGAGTAGTTGTGGACTATGTTTTTCATCTGGCGCCGCAGGGACGAGGTCGACATGGTGGCAGGTGGTGGCGAGCCCCTTGGGGTGTAGTGAGAGGAGGAAGCTCGAAGAAGCAGACAGCGGCAGGGGCTGCTGGGTCACCGCATCTGAGGAGGAAAGACCCTTTGGAAACACAAGTGGGACCTGGGGCTGGCTGGTGCACACCCTCCTGGGGCTCCCCGCTGCCCCTAGGGCCTAGAAGCTTCTGGCTTCTGTTAACCCCTGACTTAGGCAGTCTACCTTTCAGTTCCTCAAACATGCCCAGCTCCTTCCTGCTTGGGGGCGCTGCTCAGCGAGGCAGAATGTACCACAGAGGATCACAGGTTGGGACACCTCAGCTAGGCACATCCCGGCCACCTGCCTTGGGTGGGCCAGGAACTCTGGCATTTCCATTTTCCGCTCTAACAAGTGGGGTTTTATCCCGTAACCCAGTGGATAGGAAGTATGCTGTGAACACGAGATGAACACCCTGCTCTTCCTCTCCCTCACTGCCCAGGTCACTCCCACTCACCCCAAGAGCTCCGCGTAAGATTCCCAAATTTCACACCCAAACACCATGGTCATTGTTGCCCAGGGGCTCCAGAGGCAGACTGTGCCACCCTCGTGACTTTATACTAGTCCAACTCTGTAGCTACAGTCGACCCTTGAACTCCAGGGGGACAGACACCACGTCTACATGGATGTGACTTTTCCAAACAGAGCAGCTGACTCAGAAGAGCTGGAAGGAGGGAGGGCAGGGAAAACCTCCAGAGCAGGAGTGGACAGGACAGACCCTGAGGCAGACACAAGGACACATGGAGAGGAGACCAGAAAGGAACAAAGAGGCGAGAGGCGGGGAATGCCAGGGGTACGAGGCGTCCCAAGGGTGGGAAAGCTGGAGGTTCAGGGAGGAGAGATAAGGATGAGCATGGCTGCTGCCTAGGTCCCTGCAGCATGCCAGGCACTCCTGGACCAAAAGATGACCATTATCTCATCCAATGCCACCAGCCTCATTCTAACTGACGAGAAGACAAGGGTTCATGGAGGCTTAACAACTCAGCCAAGGTCACACCCAGCACAGCAGCAGACTCAACCTCTGGCTGCTTGGACACCAAAACTTACACTTTTAAACTAACTGGTGCTGGAACGAAGGCAACGGAAGAAAGAGAAGGCTGGGAAGCAGGCAGACAGTGACCGTGACAGCAAGCAGTGACATGACCCTACTCTGGGCCAGGCATTCTGCCCCGTGCTTTATGCACAGTGACTCAACTAATCCTCCCAACTCCATGATTCACAGCATCTCACAGGGTAGGGAACTGAGGCACAGCAAGAGCCGCCTTTCCCTGGCTCCAGAGTGGACTCTGACAACCACAGTCCACATCTATGCCGACGAGCCTCCCACAACCCGCCTACATCCTGGGACAGGCAGCCAGCCCCAGCTCTGAACTCAGGCATTGAGACACACACAAAGACACACACAGTCAGGGGGCCGAGCAGGCCAGCCGGAAACACTGAGGTGAAGAGCTGAGGGGACCAACACAGAGGATGCAGAGGAACAGGAACAAGACAAACAAGTGGAGAAAGAGGCGTCAAGAAACCTGGACGGAGGAGACACAGCAAGCTGAAGCCAAAGGAGACAGACACGTGGCAGACGACACAGAGCAAACACAGAGACCCAGAACGAAAGGATAGCAACCTGGCACTGCAAATTTACAGGAGAAAAACATGGTACAGAACACACAAAGCTTGGACCCAAACTCTGGCTGTGAGCTACCAACAGGAGCCAGTCTGCACGACTCTGACACACAGCAAAGAATTCCTACCTGGCAGGCCTGGTGATTACATACGATGGGTACATACAGTGCTTAGCTCCCTGTCCCACACATAGTGGGACCTCAATAACGCTGCCTGCCAGTCACTACCAAAAGCAAAGAGCATTTCCAAAAGTGTGGTAATGGAAGATGCTCCATTCTAAGTGCAATTGTAGGAAAGTGCGTTAGAAAAAACGTCAGGGCATCACACAGCTAAGATTTCAGGTACTGCTTAGGATGGGACCAAGTTTTCCAAAATAAACGGATTCAAAGAAAGGTTATCAGATCAGACGGAGGACAAATGCGAGGGCAAATCCTGCGAGGGGCGTTCAAAGGACTCACAGAACACAGAGCGCGGGTCGGGATCTGTGAGCAATCATGGAATCCAGAGCTCCAGGCGGCGGACCGCAGGGCCACGTCCGTGCACACCCACAGCCCCGACCTGGCGGGCGAGGGGGCCTGGGTGTCACCCCAGATATACCACAGACCGGCGAGCACGGATGGGGCCTGCTCGCGGAGCTCGGCTCCCGAGAACCCGCGGGAGGGCACAGGGGGGCCCGGGGCTGCAAGGAGGAGCGCGAGGACGGCAATGAATGGGAAACAGGCGACAGGTAAGCCCCGAGACCCGGGAACTGCAGACACGAAGCCCGGCCGTCACCCCGAGCGCCGCGCGCGGATCCCAGCGGACAGCGACGCCCGCAGCAACCGAGGCCAGGGCGCAGGCCGGCGGACACCCGAGGCCGGCTGGCCGCACACACACAAAGGCCGCGGGGCTGAGCCAATGGGCCACACGCGACGGACGCCCGAGCGCCCTCAGCCCGCTGCGCCCCTGGACCGCGCTCACCTCGGCCCCTCACGCCGGGCTCCGGGGGGTCATGGCGGGCAACCCCCTGCCCCCGCTCGGCCTCGGTGTCGCGGGGCGCGCGCCTGGCCGCGGGCGGCGGACGCACAGGCGCACTCAGGTGCACGGACGGAAGCACGGAGTGGGCCGCACGCCGACGGCCCCGCCGCCCCGGCGCCCGGGAGGGGCGCAGAGAGCCGGGCGGGGGAGGGGAGCCGCTGAGCGGACGGGAAGCAACCGGAGGCGACGGACCGGAAGCGGAAGTGGCGACGCGCTCCTCCCTCTGCGCAGCACCCGGCGTACTAGCCCGCAAGGAGCCTACGCAGCCGCCACTTCCGCGGCCCTACCCCCCCGCTCAGCGTCACTTCCGGCGCGCAGGCGCCCCAGCAAAACCCAGGGGTCAACCTCGGAGAGCAGGCCTTATTAGAAGGATGAGGGCCGGCCAGCGCGGCCGAAGGAGGCGGGGAAGGGACTGTGTAGTCGCCAGCTCACGCGGCCACGCCGCCCTCTGCACCTTGCGGCGCTTTGGGGAACTGGCGTCGCCAACACCGCCTCTCCACCGCGCGAACTAGCCTGCCGCCACGCCCCCCCCCCTTCGGCTGGAGCAAGCGGCCACGCTGGCAGGGTGTGCCCCGAGGGCGCGCCAAGGGCGCGAGGGGAGAGGTCAGAGACTGGGGGACTCATACACACTGGACACCGAGCAGGCCCATAAAGTAAAATACAACAAAATGTTTAATGAGCAAATTCGTCTTAGCAAATATGAAACTGCCACAGAGAGGAAACGGGGGCCGCAGGTCAGGGAGACTAGAGAGGAGAGTCAACTACGTAAGAAACCAGGGAGGGCACAGGAGGGGGGGGGGGGGCGCACGGGGGTAGGACCGGAGGCCAGGAGGACGGGAGCTGTGGTCCTGGAGGGATAAGGCAGGGCACGGGGGAGTGTGGACAACAGAATTCAAAATAGTTTGGCCATAAAATATAAACACACTTATGTTTCTACAGTGGGGACGGGGGCGGGTAGGAGAGGGAGGAGAGGCTGTTCTGGGGAGGGGCCATGGGGGTCCTACCCGCCCTGCTGTGCACCCCCTCCCCGCCCCCCTTCCCTCTGTGTCTGTGGGTGCATGTGTGTGGGCCTGTGCGCACACTTCCCCATTGCCCTCCCCGCCCCGATCGCTGCCATTCCAGTTGCTGCCGGCTGTCGGCTGTCGTTCGGCTGTCACTCCTCTGCCCATCTTCTTCAGAGGGGGAAAAGGGGGGGTGGAGGGGGAGACACCCCCAGCCAGCCCTTCCCCCACCCTCCCCCTCCACCTCTACCAGAAGTCCCGGCGGTGGTAAGAGTCGGGGTCACAGTATTTTGTGACAACCACTCTGTTGGCGAACTTGCGACCGGTCAGGCCCTGCATGGCTTTCTGGCAGTCAAACACAGAGGTGAACTCCACGAAGATCTGCGGGAGTAAGAGGCAAGTGGTAAAAGCAAGGTGGCCTCAGCCCCAGCAACCAGCTAGCCTGCACAGAACCCACAACTCTGCAAGACAGACAGAGGGAGGCAGCGGGCCTTCCTGCAGATCTGCGAGCATTTACCCAAATGTACTCTCGAATCCCAGGATCAAAGAACAGAGCGCACAGAGCAGAGCTCAGGGGAGGCATCAGAGCGTGACTGGAGCCCAGAGCCACACCCACGGCAACGAGCTCCACCCGCCCTGCCGGTGCTCCTCCCTCCCCAAAGCTTCCCCAAGGGCCAGGTTCTCCCCAGAGACAGACAAAGAAAGCTCAGAAATTAGGATTCAAACCCAAGTTGACTCAAAGCAAGAAACAACAACAAAAAAAAAAAAAAAAAAAAAAACACTGATCCGGTCAAGTATCTCATCTTGTTTACACCACCAGTTTAGGGGATGCCTGGGTGGCCCAGTGGTTGAGCGTCTGTCTTTGGCTCAGGGTGTGATCCTGGAGTCCAGGGACCAAGTCCCACATCGGACTTCCTGCATGGAGCCTACTTCTCCCTCTGCCTATGTCTCTGCCTGTCTCTCATGAATGAATAAATAAAATCTTAAAACCAAAAACACAAAAAACCACCAGTTAAAAAAAAAAAAAAAAAAAAAAAAACCGGTTTACAGGGAGTGGGTGAGGGGGAAGATACCAACCTAATTCACAACATGACAATTCTGTAAGACAAATGCCCTGTTGCTTCAACAAAATGACTCACCAAAAAAAAAAAGGGGGGGGGGGGGCATTACATAGAACTGCTAAGTTTTAAGAAAGTTCTAAATAAGATTGCATGAATCCTTGTTTGGATATTTAAATGGATCAAGTATAAAAAGACATTTGAGACGCTCAAGGAAATTATAATACAAATTTAAGTAAATCCTAAGAATAATTTTCTTATTGTAACAATGATATTGTACTTTCATTATAATTATTTAGAAGTTTTCTGTTAAAAGGGATCCCTGGGTGGCGCAGCGGTTTGGCGCCTGCCTTTGGCCCAGGGCGCGATCCTGGAGACCCGGGATCGAATCCCACATCAGGCTCCCAGTGCATGGAGCCTGCTTCTCCCTCTACCTATGTCTCTGCCTCTCTCTCTCTCTCACTGTGTGCTTATCATAAATAAATAATAAAATAAAGTTTTCTGTTAAAAGTTTAGAGCAGTTCTCAACCAGCACAAATGGGTCCCCAAGCAACATTTTGCAATATCTGGAGAGGTTTTAGGCTGTCACAAAGGAGGAGTGTAGTGCTACCATGTAGGAGCCCCCATCTACAGGGTGGAGACTGGCAATGGGGCCACACATCGAACAGTGCACAGCACGGAATTCAAAGAGCAAGACTTACCAGGCCCCAAATCCTAGTAGCTCAGATACTAAAGCAATACACTTGATTATTGGAGATAAAATATAGGAGATATGCGTTGAATTATTTCAGGAAAAATGAAGTTGGGAAATTAAGAATGACAAGTGAAGCTGGATGATGGGACACGACGATACTACTCTATGTGCCACAATGGAACTAAAGTGACCTACCATAGTAGGTCAGTGTGGTACTTCTACTTTTATGTATGTTTGAAAAGAAAGACAAAGTTTACAAACAAAACAGGAGGATCTCCGACACCAGGCCGGTCTTCCCATTCATCCTTCCCACAAATACTGACTCAGCCCCTCAGGAGCCAGGATCCATCCCAGCGCCCATGAGGCATGAGGGGAGCGGGTGCTTCCATCACACCACATACACCACACCAGTGAGGACTGGGAAGCAGAGCACGGGAGGAGAGAGAGGAAATGCTGCTCATCCCTTCATCACCCCCCCCCAACCCTGTCCCTTGGTACCTGGCTCTCTTTCCACTGCTCCCTGGGCAATCCTATCCAGCTGACACCAAAATGAGGATCAGTGTGTTGATGACATCTGTTTCTATCAGAAATGTTTCCCTCATGCCTGGAATGCAGCTCCGTCCTCACTGCTTCACACATCTCTAATGAGGTGTCTCAGGACCTCAGACTGACAGCCCACTCTTCCCCAACACTGACCCCCACCCCCCACCCCCAAACCTGCTCATCTCCCTTGCTTCTCACCTGCCATCTCCACCTAGCTGCCAAAGCCCAGGAATCTGAGCATCTTGACTCCTCTTCCCCCTCCCAAATCAACCACCAGGATCTGGGTGTTTACAGGTAACGTGTCTTTCAAATCCATGGACTGACTTCTCTCCATCCTCCTGCTGCTACTTTCCATCAAGTCACCATCTTCCGACCAAGTGACCATAAGCTGTTAGTTCCCAAAGTTCCAGGTCATACCACCACCACCTCTACCCCCCTCTGAATTCCCTGCCTGCAGAACCCAGCTCTGCAGGACTGGAGTAAGACCTGGACCTCCCTGTAATTCCTGTCCACGCCTACTTGATTATGAGGAACTCTATGTGCAAGGCAACAGACCACATTCCTGAACTTTCAAAGGCTTCCTTCTCACTTCAAGAACACCCAACATTCTTCCAGGACCCACACAGGCCTACAAGATCTGCCACACTAGGCCCCAGCTCCCAACCTCAGAACTCATCTCCCACTGCTCTCTGCTTAGACTATGCCAGCCTTGTCACCATCCCCAAACACACCAGGCTCATAACCCAGGAGATCTATGTTCATTGGGTTCCCTGCTCAGGACCCTACTACCTGGGATAACCTATTATCACTTGGGCCTGGTTAATATCAACTCTTAACCTTGACTAAGAGGTGTCTATTCCTGTCTAAGAACAGCATCCAGAGCAGAGCAATTCTACTCCCTTTCCAGCTACTATCACACATGTTGTCTTTGACAAGGCTGGCCCCAGGACTTGTTCTGCTTGAAGGCCTGAATCACTAGGTGAGCGGCTAGGGAAAGCTAAGTCACCCACTCTTCCCTGCCTCTCAAGAAGGGTTCAAGGTGCTGACACCTAGCACAGTGCCAGAAGTGACAGGACCCAGTGGGCTGTGGAATCAGACCATGTGGCCTGCATCCTCTGAGCAAGGGCTAAGAGAGCTGCCATGAGAGTTCATGTTGCAAAGGTTAAGCTCAGGGAGTACCTGGCACCCAGAAGACTCGAGTGGGTTTGCTGCTGTTCTGTTTTTAGCACTTTTCTCCCCACTTACAGACAAGACCGAACCACATATGTAAGATCACATGACAAAGCCAAGCTGTGAAGCACAGCTGCAAGACCACACTCCTGGGGGACCCTATACCCATGTGAGTCATAGCACTGGTGTGTACCCATGCACACATGCACACCTTTCCACAGCCGGGCACCTCGACGCCATCCACAGGCCGGGGGATCTCAATGGACTTGACAAGCCCATACTTGCTGCACTCATCTCGCACATCCTCCACAATCTCCTCATACTCCTCATCGTCTAGCAGCTCCTCGGGCAGCACCATGTTCATGAGGCACAGGACCTCCGTTGGGTGGCCGCCCATCTGTACCTGGGAGCTCATGAGGCCCGGCACTTGCAGGGTCACGGGGGTCTGGTTGATGGTGCTCTGTGGGGAGAAGGGGGGAGGGCAGGGCTGTCACGGCCAGGGCCACACCGAACCCCCAGAGGCCTACCCAGAGAATCACGTCCGCCCCTGAAGGCCCAGGAAAGCCAGGGCTGGAGCCGAAGCTTCTGAGGATCTGCTCCCAGCATCCCCCAGGCCACCCCGCCCCGCCCCTCCCCAGTATCCCTCTAGCCAATGGAAGATGACGTGCCGGGGGGCTCACCAGCGTGGCATTCTTGGCTCCCACACTTGCCCTCTGCACGAGCAATTTCTTATCTCCCAGCTGCATCCCATTCAGCCCCGCAATAGCCTGTGTGCGGAGGACAAGGGGGGGGGTGCAGCAGAAAGGTGCGGGTCAGGTGCAGGACTTGACGCCTCCCACCAAGCCCCAATACCCCAGAGCTGGGCACTGGTGGTGAGAGGAAAGGCCAAAGAGTGAGCACCTGGCAGGAGCCGGAACCAAGGGGAAGGGGCCCAGTCCCCCACACAGGACCCTACCTAAGCTGGCCTCCTCCCACCCATCCCCAGGAGGGCGACTTGGGAGTGGACACAGCAGGGCAGGGGCCCGGGCTCACCTGATCCGTAACGTTGATGTCCACGTACTCACAGAAGGCGTAGCCCTTGGAGAGCCCTGTGGCGCTGTCCTTGACCAGGTTGAAGGCCTTGAGAGGCCCAAACGACGTCAGCAGCTCTTTGACCTGCGGCAGGGCCGCAACTCCGTCAGGGCTGGTTGAGGTAAAGAGTGGGAGGGGAGAAGCCAGAAGGAGGCGAGGGATCTACCTGGTCGTCGTTCAGGTAATTGGGTAAGCCCCCGATGAACAGCTTGTGGGCAGAGTCCGGGACCACGGTGGACACAACTCCTGGGGGGAAGGGGAGTACATAGGCTTTGGTTTCCAGCACAGGGTCTTTAACCAAGACCCCGGGGTGTGTGCACAGGGCCTGGCCCATTATATCAGCCAAGGTGGCCCAGCAACGCTGACAAAACCACGGTCTCCCAAACCTATCCAGACCCTAAGACTCACACTAGCAGCTCTTCTTCGGATGTGCCACGACACCAGGGTGGCACCACAGCGAGGGTCCCCACTAAGGGGCCACACCTCAAACCTGCCAACCACAAGTCCTGGCAGCACTCGCCCTTACTGGTAAGACATCAGGATGACACACCTACACCCCCTCCGTCTTTCAGATCACAACCCCAATGCCATTCCTACCACCCAGACGTTTACATCAGGTCTCCCGTTGAGACCCTTGGTCCTTCTCTCTGTGGTCCCGAGCTTTTTGCAACCACAAAAACCCAGCAACTCCCTCTTTGGCCTGCTGCTCTGGGTCTGCGAAGGCAGGGACATGCCCAGTCGACTCAGCTTGCTGACCTCAGGGACATCACAGTGGGCTCATGTTTGTCGGCTGAATGGTTTAATGACTACTCTGCATCCACCCCAATCTTGCCATATCCACTCAATTTTGGATTCAGACACAAGTGCCTGCCAGGTGGCTCAGCCTGTTGTCCACTGGCTTCAAAAGCATGTCGTTTAATTCCCAGGGGCCTCCTGTGAGGTGTGAGCTACCCAGAGCCCCAGATCACTATCAGGGCTCATTGGAAGAGAAACACCACTGGTCAGGCCCGACCAGTTCCTGACTTTCCAAAGGCCAGAGCCCACTACCAAAAGCAGCATGGCCCGGCCCACCTCAGCAGTCCACACCAAGCAGCCCCTCCACACTTCTTCCTGACCTAGCTAGGGTCGGACAGGTGAAATGAAAGATGGCAGAAAGCATCAGACACTGAGTGACTGGACACAAAAAAGAGTGCATTTTCTCCTGACACCACCCCAGCCACTTCAACCAGAGCTAAGCACCATCAGAGTGGGGCCTGTGGGGGGGTGGGCAGACCATGAAGATCCAGCGTGTCCAAGGTAGGCTACGCAGAGGCCACAGGCCAGACACCACAGGTAAATTCATGAAGTCTACTATCCGTGCTCTCCAAAGCCCTATCCAGACAGGATAAACTGAGGCAGAGAAAGTTGGTTCTATCTTGGAGTCACACACACAGAAAGAGGGGTCCCCAAGCCCATAACACCTGTGCCTCCCACAGGCAGCTCTCGGCAAGCTAGGGACTTTACACAGGTACCAAAGCTCTGAACGATGGCTGACTAGGCAAAGCAGAGATTCCATCACCCCAGTAGGGAGTAGTGGCAGAGCCAGATGACCCTCAGCCAGCTGGCCTTGGCTGCTATCTGCTGTGCCATCCACTCCAGGGAAGCATGCAGAGCTTAGGGCACCAGGGTCAGACTCCCTGGGTTCAAATCTGGGGTACAGCACCAAGTGAGGCTCTATGTGTTCGCATCTATGACACAGGAGGATGAGGATGACCCACATGGGGCGTACACCTGAAATAGGGCCTGAGACCAGAGCTATAAATGACTGCAGACCCTGAGTGAACGACGGTTCTGAAGCAGGGGACTATTATCGTACAGAGTCACACAGCCAGAAAATGGGGATACCAATCAATCCCAGTGCCCAAAATCAAGCCCCTGGCAACATCCGCTCCCAATAGGATGGGCAGGGCAGCCCGGGTGGCTCAGTGGTTTCGTGCCACCTTCAACCCGGGGCCTGATCCTGGAGAACTGGGATCGGGTCCCACATTGGGCTCCCTGCATGGAGCCTGCTTCCTCTGCCTGTGTGTCTGCCTCTATCTATGTCTCATGAATAAATAAATAAAATCTTAAGAAAAAAAAAAAAAAGGATGGACAGGCTCCTCCTCCCTGACCACACATCCACTCCTTCAGAGGGTCCACCTGGCACACACCTCCTCTCTGAAGGCCACACTAGACCCCCAAAGGCTGAGCAATCTTTCCCTGTGCCTAGAATACCACTTTCTCCTACCATGCACTCACCACCAGACCAGGCAGAATAGGACTCTGCCAAGGGAGTGGGTATAAGGGAGTGGGTACATGGGGGTGAGGCCCCAGTGGCAGGAGCCTGATGAGGGGGCGGGGGGGGGGGGATTAGGACTCGGCCCTGCACGGGGAAGGGAGCCTGGCATGGCAGTGGGCGGGTGCTCACAGCTGAGCTGAACTCACACTGAATAACTACTGGGCTCCCCTGCTTCCAAAGACAGCTCTGGCCCACCCCCCACCTCAGTCTCCCTCTTGTCTTCAAAGAACCACCAGGATCCTGTCACCAGCACTCAACAGCAAGGCCTGACTTCAGGGGCAGATGAACTCAAGATTTCACAACCCCAAGTGATGCATGTTTAATCAACACATTTCCATCAAGGTCAGAAAGTTGCCTTCCAGGTTCCTGAACTGTTTCTCTTCCAGCCAAGAACATCTGCTAAATTTTATCACACATGCTTTCCTCTTTAGCCTCCTTGTATAATAAAATTGTTTTTTTTTTTTTAAACCAAAAAATGAAGACTGAAATATGAACTTCGCTATGAAAAGGTAACTAGAAGATGCTCAATCTACAAGCACAATCACACTTCCTGCCACCTGCCCAGGCACTAGTACTGCAGACCCTCAGGTCCCTCTGGGTGAGCAAATCCCAAAGAACAGAGATGGATGATGACCCACGCTTCAGCTGCTTAGTCACGCCAATAGTTACGTCTAGAAAGGGGCCCATGAATCTGGGAAGACGATCCAATACAAGCTATCCCTGACCCGCGAGGTCTCTGTTCCCACACGGTAAAGGGCCTGTGTCAGAAGGTGCTATGGAAGACCGCACAGCACCAACTCCAGAGACCATTATCATGCCTTGCCTTGCTCTCCTCCGGTCTGAAACAGGATCGCGGTACACACAACAGTGGCTGGCAAGCCTCTCACCAAAGAGCTGGGTGGCAAACATTTTCAGTTTGTGGGCCACGGGGTCTCTCATCCAAACTGACCGCTGCTGCAGAAAAGTCATACAGACGCTAGACAACGAGTGGACTCGGCTCTGTGCCAGTTAATCTTTATTTAAAAAAATGGGCAAGGGGCACCTGGCTGGCTCAGAAGGTGGAGCACATGCCTTTTGCTGAAGTACATGAAGTACAGTGAGTACATGAGTACACACCGGACGCAGAGCCCACTTTAGGAAAACAGGCTTACTGGTAAGCTACATTTGACCCCTAGCTGTCAGTTGCAGACTTTGTACTACACAGCTGTCACAAAAACTAACCTGATCCATGGACCCCACTCGGCAAAGTGCCTGACATAGTAAGCTTCGACAAGTAAGCAGGCTCCTTATATAATTAAAAACATCTTAAGAAGGGATCCCTGGGTGGCTCAGCAGTTTGGCGCCTGCCTTTGGCCCAGGGCACAATCCTGGAGTCCCGGGATCGAGTCCCATGTCAGGCTCCCGGCATGGAGCCTGCTTTTCCCTCCTCCTGTGTCTCTGCCTCTTTCTCTATCACAAATAAAAATAAATAAATAAATCTTTAAAAAAAAAAAAAAAAACATCTTAAGAACACCTGGGTGGGGGCAGCCCTTGGTGGCGCAGAGGTTTAGCGCTGCCTGCAGCCTGGGGTGTGATCCTGGGGACCCTGGATCGAGTCCCACATCAGGCTCCCTGCATGGAGCCTGCTTCTCCCTCTCCCTGTGCCTCTGCCCCTCTCACTGTGTCTCTATGAATAAATAAATAAAATCTTTATAAAAAGAAAAAAAAAAAAAGAACACCTGGGTGGCTCAGTGATTGAGCATCCACCTTCAGCTCAAGTCGTGATCCCAGGGTCCTGGGAGTGAGTCTCAGGGAGGTTGCTTCTCCCTCTGCCTGTCTCTACCACTCTCCCTCTCTCATGAATAAATGAATAAAACCCTTAAAAAAATAAACCTTAAAACACTAAATTTATTTTGCACAGGGGCGCCTGGCTGACTCCCATCAGTTAGGTACCAACTCTTGATTCTGGCTCAGGTGTCATGATCTTGCAGTTGTGGGACCGAGCCCACAGTCAGGCTCTGCCCTCAGTGTGGAGTCTGCTCCAGATTTCGCCCCACATCCAACCCCACCTGCGCACATGTGCACGCTTTCTCTAAAGTAAACTCTTAAAAAGAGATTCACTTTAATACAAAGCAACGGCCTATAACTTCATCTAGAAATGCTCTCACAGACGTGCACCCACACAGAAATCATCTGATCAAACACTTAGTACATGTCAACATCGAAAAATACGCCTCAGTTACCGGAAACATTAGATCCACCAAACTTACCAAATTTATTACGGTGGAAAACACTGGAAACAAGGCAGGGAACCAGCACCCAGTCCTGAGGTGTCACCCTCTCTGGGACTCCATGTCCCCCGCTTTGTCAGCAGTGGACTCGATTTCTAAAAGGTGTCCTTCAGGGCGAAGCCTCAGCCAGCAGAAACCCACCTTCTGCTCCTCCCCCCCACCCCCTGGCCCAGACCATCCATGCCTACCACCTTTACTGGGAGAACACCAGGGACCTAAGATCCAGGCCCCCCAGTTCCACCACAGCACTGGCTTCTCCAAGCCCACTTTGCTCCCTGCACTCCAACAGGGCCTCCCAGAGGCACAAATCCTCACTTTCACCCATCTCACCACAGGGGACGGCAACCAGCCTGTAAGTCGAGTTAAGCCGGCTGTCTTTTTGTATAGCCTGCAAGGTTTTTTAGAAGCTATTGCACAACGTGTGGGTAATATACCAGGGCCACACCCACTCATTCAGCTATCACGAGGCGGCATACAGGTTGCCACGTCACAACAGAACAATTGTGACCCAGGTGACCCAGTCGGTATGGCCCACAAAACCAAAGATATTTACTATCTGACCCTTTTCAGGAAAAGATCACCGATTCCAGTCTGCTATGATCTCCACTGACCCAGACTACTACTAAACGTGGCTGTGGGGAATAGCCCAAAGCACAGAAGTCAGGAGAAACAGAGGCCAGACAAGGGAACGTCCAGCAGCCGACCCCACACTGAGAAACTGCTTGTGTTCACACTATGAGCTCACACGCTTATGCTCACAAAGTCCCAGAGCCAGAGCAGGAATGACAGCCAGGCAGCAAACCCTTCACCTCCCTCAACACCTCCCACAGCCACTGTGCATTCTCCTAAGGTTTGGGGAGATGGATGAGAAGCATTCATGCCATCTCCCAAGTAGCTCCAGCGGGGCTGGAGAGGGAAGCGTGGGACAAGGCCCCCACTCACCAGGGACGTAGACAGAGGGGTTCTCCGACATGCCAGGCAGGGGTTGGTAGTCATGAGGCCTACGGATCTTCAGCGACTGGCCCTGGAAGATGATGCCATCAAAGGCCATGGCCTGGGTGGTCTCATCCACTGAGCGGAACTGAAAGAAAAGGTGGTGGTACAGTGATGAGGATCAGGGTGCCGGGTGTACCACGGCCTGCAGAAGGGCCCTGGGCAGATCAAGGCTGCTGCAGAGAAAGAACACACACCTTCTGACCCCACAATGCAACCCGCTCACCTCCAAGAAAGCAAAGTTCTTGTCCTGGTTAATCTGCACAGCCAAGACGGGGTTGCCAGGAGCCTGGGTCAGACCCCCAAGGCGCATCTGGGCGTTGAAGAAATCCATCATGGCCTCCTGCAGAGGGAATAGGAGACAGGGGGGGGGCGGGGGGAGGGAGGTGGAGAGAGGAGGGGAGGGTGAGAGAGGGAGACACAGAGGGGTTTGGGGGGGAGGGGAGGGAAAGGGAAAGGGAGGGTGGAAGGAGAAAGGGAGGGAGCAGTGGAACAGGGGTGGGGGCAGAGAGATCAGCAGGGACAGAGACAGGAGAAGATTAGAGAAAGCAAGGAGGAGTAGGAGGCAGCAGCAAAAGACAGCCAGGGGCCAGGAGTGTGGGGAGGACCGCAGGGGCCCCAACCAGAGACACGTCATTCAAGAAAAACGCATAGAAATGGCAATGACAGGAAAAGAAGAAAAAGCATAAAATAGAAAACAGGGAGGTGGAAGGTGAGAGAGAGAGAGAGAGAGAGAGAGAGCACATCCCGTGAGGACAGGAAGAAGGCACAGCAGGAGAGCAGGAAAGACAGGGGAGAAGAGTCAGAGAGGAAGACAAGTCCAGAGAAGAAAAGGAGTTGGGAGAGGAAGAGGAGCCAAGGGACAAGGAGGGCAGAGGGCGGAGGGAGGGAGGAAGGGTGGGAGGGGGAGAAAAGAGTGATGTGGCGGGATCTGGCCCTGGAGTCCGGGGGCTGCTTTATCAAACGTAGCAAAGTGCAGGTTGAGAAAGTCAGAATGGACCTTACTTGCCTTCGACGACGGTAGCAAACTTTTTGTTGCTACGAGGGATCTCAGCCCCACAATATTTCACTTTAAAGAGAAATGGAAACAACTCTTTGATCTCGGGATTCTCGGGGTGCCACGGGAAGGGGTGGGGGGGAGGGAGGGGAGAGGAGTGGTGGGGAAGGTTGGGGAGGTCAGGGCCATCAAAACAAAAGAGCAGCGACCACGGGAGGGACGTGGGGAGAGGATGGGAACAGGCGGCAGAGAACCAGAGGTGTGTCAGAGACAACTGAGGGGAGCGTGCGTCTGTGCGTGTGTGCATGTGTGCGTGTGTCAGTGTGCGTGCGCGCGCGCGTGCGAGTCTCCCTCTCTGTCTCTCTCGATACGGACTGGACTCATGGATTTTCGTAGGTTCGTTGTGTGTGCCTTGATCCCTGGGTTGCTGGAGGAGGTTGGGAAAGGGGAGACGGGAGAGGGGAAGAGGAGGGAGGGAGAGGGCCACCCCCAGCCCGGCCCCTGGCTGGCTCAACTCCATCGGTCCGTCGGGGAGGGGGCCGGGGGGCCTTGCAGGAGGCAGAGTCTGACCCGTGCAGGTTGGGGGAGGGGAGGGGGAGAGGGGAGGAATGGGAGGGAACTGGGGAGAGGGCAGGGAAAAGGCAGGGGGTAGGCAGTACCTCAGTGATGCCAAAGGGGATGTTCCCCACGTAGAGGCGCCGGGCCTGTCTGGTCATCTGGCTCCCGACCACGGGCACCGGCGTCGGGGTCACAGCCAGGCCATCAGGGGTCATGGTGGGAAGGAGGGCGGTGGCTGGAATCTGACCCGCCGCTTGGAGAAGGAAGAGCAGGATTAGATGGCAACCTGGCAATCCTCTACACACACATCCCACCCCCAGCACACTGGTGGGAGAGCCTGGATAGGGGAGGAGGCAGCTCCCTGTGGACCAGCCCACACAGGCTCAGCTCCCCATGGGAACCTCACAGCACCTCTTCTGCAGTGGTCAAAAAGGCAAAATCCAGAAAGCCCGGGACACAAACCTTATCCCCCCTGCCCCCCAGCTCAGGATCTGCTCCCTCAACCACCTAGCATGTTCTCCACCAAGGAGGCGACAGCTGAAACCTACCTTGCATGGCCTTGTACTGCATGGGGGTGATGTGCTCGAAGCCAGGCGGGGGGACATCCCAATATTTACGGACCTTCTTCTTCTTCTCATGGCGGGGGGAACGACTGGGAAGGGGGAAGGGAGAGCCGGGCAGGACGACCTCAGTCTGACCAAAGGTGGGCCTGTGAGCACCCCAGGCTCCCCTCAGCTACCCACTAGGAGTGCAGTGCTCTCCAGGAGGGAGAGGATCTGGTCAGGGCTGTACCCAGGCCTCGGGAAGGGTGCTGGTTTCAAGGCAAGTGGAACCTCTTCCCCAGTGCTTGGGCCAGGGCTGGACAAGGACAGGGCAGGGTACACGAGGGCAGGGGCAGAGGGAGTGGACATCAGGGTGGAAGGGGCAGGAAGAGCAGCTCACATCAATCCACCGTGCTCCTCTTTAGCGCCTCTGGTCAAAGGTTTGCTGAGGGATGGGAGGGAAAGGTATGGGGAAGGGTGACTGGGGACCCTCGTTTTCCCCACACGCCACACCTCCCCAAGGGCACAGAGCCCCAGGGCTGGGGGCAGGCCCCCTTGGCCCTGCCATCCCCCCCAAACCCCCAACCCAGGAAAGAGGAACTGTGGAAGGGATGAAAGGCCACACAGATCACTTTCTACTTGGAGAAACTGAAATGTAAGAAGGCAGAACTTCCACCTACCCTACCCTTCCTCGCTTAAGGGGAAAGAAAACAGAGGGGAGGCTAGGGAGGGAAGAAGCATTAGCAAAGCAGATGGCAGCTGGGTTCACAGAGGCTGCCCCACTTTGAGAACCCCTCTTCCCAGGAGGCAGAGTATAGACCCCAGAATACAATCCCAGAAAAACACAGAATAATAATGGGAAAAAGAAACGGGTCCTAGGAGGCAGGGACTGAGCCAGGCCTCGTGAACACAACACAGAAGAGTCAGCACCCTGAATCCAGACTCACCTCCATGATAAAGAACCCAATGCCCCCACCAACCCACCAGAAACTGAAGACTCTAGAAACAGAGTATAAAAAAAAAAAAAAAAAAAAAAAAAAAAAGCCCATATGCAAGACAGACAAGTAACAGACACCTAGACACACACACACAGAGAACTCAAGAGGCCGAAGCACACCAGTGTCTGGGTGCAAGGACACTCCATTCCCAGCCAGGGGTCCCCAAGCCCTGGTACCTTCGTCGCCGCCTGTCCCTGGAGGCACTCCGCTGGTCCCGGTTGCGCCGATCACGGCTCCGGCTCCGGCGCTTGCGGTCCCGGCTTCGCGAGCGGCTGTGGCTACGCTTGCGGTGCCGGTTCTCCTTGTCCCGTTCTGGGCCAGGGGAGGGGGAGGAGAATGAGCTGAGGGAGGACATGGCCCAGCCCACCCACTCACTGGTGGCTATGCCCCGAGCCCCAGGGAACCCACCCCCCAAGGGGAAGGGATTCAGTGGAGGAGGGAATATAGCAGGCTTCCTGGGTCCACAAGCCAGTCCAGGAGCCCTGGGGGTCCCAGGGGACAGGAGCTGGTTACCTGAGGGGACAGAGCCTGGAAATGCCCACGGGGTGTAAGATACCTGAGGATGCTCAGGAGGAGCTGGGGAGCCAGAGAAGACAGAGGAGGCTGGCTCCTGGTCCCCCTCGAGGGCTGAGGGGCCTGACCCCAGGGTCGTCCCTGAGAGGGGCAGGGCTAGAGGCTGGGGAATCAAGAGACCCAATGATGTTTTCCTGAATGAAGGAAACTGGCGACCCCTCAGGAAAGACCTCCTCAACCAGCTGGCACCCACAGCCCCACCATCAGGCCCCAGGGGCAGGTGCAAGGCAGGATCTGGTATCCCCAAGAAGTTAGGACACCTGATGGTCCCTTCCCAACCAGAGAAAGAATGCAAGATGCCCTCTTGTAGGGAGGTGCTCCCTTCTGAATGTGGCCTAGAAAGGGAGGTGCTGGGCCCTGCCTCAAGAGGTAGGGGAGGAGCATGCCCTGCCCCCTACCCCTTGCAGGCCAGATTCCCAAACCACCCTATCCTGCCCACACTCCCTCAAAGCCAACACAAGAGGGACAGGGTCCAGCCCCCTAGTAGGCTCACTCAACCCCTTCAGCCTTGGGGGTGGCGACTAAAAGAACGGAGCACAAGCCTAGCCCGTATAAACCATAGAAAACTCCGCTCAAAAGACCCTGGGAAGGATGTGCAGGCCAAGCTATGAGCACCACGTCACAGCAGGTTTCCTTATTCCTTAACTCAAAGACACCCCTCACCCTCCTCCACTAGCCCCGTTCTATGGACGGATACAGGTAAAGGCAACAAGGACGGGGTGTTAAAGTGGACTTGAGCCTCATCCGTGCTACTTTATGCTGAAACTTTAAACATCAACTTTCTACAAACAAATCAACTCTAGAACCCATAAAACTAAGGAAAAGCACCTCAGGAAAAAAAAAAAAAAACAGATGAGCAAACACAAGAATACTTCTAAAACCCACCTATACTGCCAATTCTTACAACTGTTTGGAAAAAAACACTACTATTCGTTCAAACAAAAAATATGGAAACGGAGGCACAGAGAGTTCACATAACTTGCTCATAACCAAAAAGCAAAAAGACGGTGAAGACTGAAGGTGAATTCCCTAATGTTAGCAAGTACAGCTAATCATCACCTGGGCAGACTCAACTCAGGACAGGCAAAGCTGCTGTAGTCCACCCAGAACCACTAGTAACAATGTTATCTCTCTGAACACGAATAAATAAAACCTAAACCAGACACTTGAAGCAAAGAAGAGCAGCAAAGAAACACACCAGCATGGCAGGAGGCTGTGGGGCTGCGGGCCTCTGGCGGCAAGCTTATAAAATGAGCAAGCTGAGGCTCTGAAACAAACAAAACAAGCGGGCAGAAGAACCAGGGGAGAGGAAGCAGTGATGCCTGCTGGGAGCCTGCAACCACACAAGGAAACTAATTCTCCGAGGACACACCTGCCCGACGCGGGGTCTGAAGGGCTCTCAGAGGGCTGAAGGCCTCACTCAGGCTGGTCCAGAGACCCACCCACAGGCAGGGCAGACGTGCACGGAGCTTCCTGCCTCCCCACACACAGATATCCCGGACAAAGAAAACAGAAAAGGTGCTTCAGTTGTTCAGAAGTCTGTGGCTGCATTGTGCGCACAGCTCCACCAACCCAGGGGCCGTGCAGGGCTGAGGGCCTGGCCTCCCAGCGCCAGGAAGAACCGAGGCACACATCTGCAATTGCCTAAGGAGCTCAGGCAGGTCCACCTGGCAGCCCCGCCACCAACCACACTCAGGTGGACTTCTGCTCTGTACGGGTATGAAACCGCCCAGAAGCCAACAAACCTTCCTGTGAACAAGGGTCCCACCTAACCCAGGTGTGTGGGGACCTGGCAGAAAGGCACTAGGAGAGCACTCTCCCCGCCGTGGTCCTCTCCAGGTCCTAGGATGACATCACCCCGAGAATAACTGCACAGTGGCCAGTAGATCGCTTCCTCCGCCCTTAGCGTAGACCCCGTCACAAGCTTCTACGCGCTACCCCCACGTAAACTCCGCCCGGCCTTGTCACAGCTAAGGCCTGAGAAACCTGTTTCCCCCTCTACGGCAAGAAAAATATCTCTCGAGCCTCGCAAGGATGCACTTGGCAAGCGCTCGAGGTCTGACCTCCACCGTAGTTACGACCGCCCTCCCTCGCCCACAGACTCAGGGACAAGGCACCGAGCCGCTGTACAGCCGTGAGAGCGGCAGGGCCGCCGGGACGGGAGCCCAGGACGCCCGGCTGCACGTGGCGCAGAGACCGACGCCACCCGGGGCAGGCCCTCCCGCCCGCCGGCGTCCCTCCCACGAGCAGTCGAGGCAGACGGAGCGCGGCAGCGCCCACCGCCTGTGCCCGTCGGAAAACCCGCGGCCCCGCGCCCCGACAGCTGTGTGGGATGACGTGCCCCCGCCACCTCCAACCCGGGTCGGGACACGCACGAGTGTCCTCTCCCGCAAAAGGTACCGCGACACGCTCACTGCCCCGGGCCGGCGTCCCCCCCGACCCACGCCCACGTGGGGAGCTCGCAACGGCCATTTTGGGACAAAAGGGGCGTGGAGACCCGGGCCGCGGGCCCGGCCGGAAGCGGAAGTGCCGGGACAGCGGGAAAGAAAGGAAGCACTGCGGGACCTAATACACATAAAACCTATTTTCAGATTTTAAAAAAAATTTTTTTAAATATATGGGAGTGCTTAGTCCGCAAGGGAACACCCAGCGAGCCCGCGGGCCCGCGCCGCCTCCACCGCGGACCACGTGGGGCGCAAAGCGGAGCGCGCCGCGCATGCGTCCGGGACCCGCGCCCGCGGCCCCCTCCCCTCCCCTCCCCTCCCGCGCGCGGCTGCATGCCGGGTGGTCACGTGAGCGAGGCGCGCGGCGAAGTGGGGGGGAGCGCCGCGCGGCCCTGAAAGGAGGGGGAAGAGCGGGGGAAAATGGCGGGGGACACGGAGAGAGGCCAGGAACCGACCCGCCCGCCGCCCTGCGCCCCCGGCGCCCTCACCTTGCTTATTCTCGTTGAGCTGCCGCTCGAACTCGTCGAAGTCCGACATGCTGAGACGGCCGCGTAAGGGCCCTGTGCAGCTCTGGCCTCGCCTTGCCGCCCGCCCGCTCCGGCCCCTTCGGCTACTTCCGCCGCTCGCTTCGGCTACTTCCGGCCGCCGCCGGCGCTCCGCCGCCTCCTACTTAATCAAGCCCGGGCCGCCCTCCCCGCCCCTGCTCCGCCCCTCTCCCCGCCCGCCCACCCGCGACGCGCCCCTCCCCCCAGAGCCGGGCTCCAAATAGCGTCGGCTATTTCCGGGCAGTAGAAGGAATCGGGAGCAGCGGCTTCGGCTGCCTCCGAAAACACCCGAAGCGAAGACTTCACCGGCTTCCCAAGCTATCGTAACTTTTCGTAAACTAGCTCTTCAACGTTCGGGTGTTTCCGTAGGTCCGCGCGTTCCTCTGCGCCTACCCCCCCCCCGAGGGGTTCGGCTTCTTCCGACAATTCAAACCGTCCCAGTCTTTGGCTGCTTCCGCAGATACTGCCCGCTCCTCTCCGCCGGCTCTATCCAAGCAATCAGCTATTTCCGACAATCCTAACACTCTCGGACTCCTGCGCTTTCTGAAGGTTTCCAGCGAGGGCTCTCGGACCCAGCCGAAGGATTAAACCCGACGCCAAGCTTCGGCTCTTTCCGGATAGTACACTTACTCCTCCCCTGCCGGTAAACTTCGGCTCCTTCCGCCACCGCTTCGGGAAGGCCTCACGGCAGATAGCTTCGGTTTTTTCCGTCGGCGCTTCGGCTCCTTCCGGCTTCGGGAACGGAAAAAGGGAGGGAGGACAGAGATGAGGTTGGTCAGGAAAAGGGATACAGAGAAAGGGCGAGGTCCCGGCTCTCTGCACTTGGCTCTCCGGGTGGGAAGAGTGGAGGAAAAGAAGGGCGGATTTCGCGGAGGGCCTAAAAAGCTTGCGCGAGACAAAAGCAGCCGGCGGGGTGAAGGGTGCGCGCGGCCGCTGCGGAGGTTGCCAGCGCGGCTTTGTGCGCCTGCGCAGAGGGGCAGAGGAGGGGCGCGAGATGGGCTTCTGCGCTTGCGTAGAGGTTGGTCTGAGGCGCGGTTTCTCACTGTTTGGGAGGTGAGCGGGTTCCAGAGGCCCCAGCACGCGTGCGCGAGACTTTCCCTTACTCCGGGGAAGGTACTGAATTTTAGTCCGTTAAGCACAGCGGCCTTCTCCTGGTTGCTGTAGCAACTGTGTAAGCGCGCTCGCGCCCCTCCTGCAGCGCAGGCGCAGTAGGCGACGTAGAGGGCACTTCCGGAAGACCGGTAATTGACAGTACCGCCTCCTGGCGGGCGGGCGTGGTAGCTTCCATCCAGACCTGTCGTTCCCTGCCCCCACCGCCGCGGCCTGTCCCGCGTCCCCCGCCGCCCGCCGCCGTCGCGCCTCTGTTGGAGCTCACGGGGGGGGGGGGGGGGGGCGGTGGCCCCTCCAAGCTCTCCGGGGCACGGCTGCTGCTCCTTCTCCCGCCCCTGCCGTGCCGCTGGGGGTGCTAATTACGTCCTGTCTCCCCAAGCTCCGGTTCCCTGCCTAACCGCCCGCCCCATACAACTCCCCGGAGCTCCCGTCACCATCTCCGCGGCAACGGACACCCCCTCTAAGAAGAGGCCGGGCCGAGTTTATTCCAAATTTTATTGTCTCTCTTTAATTTAAATCCTCTGAATAATTATTCGTCCGGAATGCGGGTGGAGAGCTCCTGGCAGAGCCGGCCAGCCTCTCCTCGGGGCTGGGATGGGGACGGGCTATGTACAGTGAGTGCCTGGCCCCGCGGAGAGTCTCGCAGTCACCCCAGGAAGCAGGGGCCCGCCGGGGCAGAGGAGGGGGCCAGTGCTGGGGAAAGGCAGAGCCCTGCGCGGCGGCTCCGGTGAGCCCAGCTAAGTAGACGCCCCTCCCCGGGGAATGCAGACGAAGGAGAAGGTGCCAGGGACGGGAGAGGAGAGGAGGGGGCCAGTGACCTGGGTGGGAAATACGCCGCCAGCCCCTAGGCTCTCGGGAGGAGCACACCACTCATGCACACGCCCGCCCGGTGCCAGGAGGGGCACGGAGGGACAAGTAGGGTGGGATCACCGCTTGAAGCGGTAGGTGATGGGCAACAGCAGCTTGCTCTTCTTGAGAGCCTGCACCTTCTTGAGGGTCTCGTCGTCCAGGGCCAGGAAGCAGCGGCGCGAGTACTCGAGCAGACGCTCCTTGGAAGGGTCGAACTCGCCTACCTCCGCCAGCTTCTCCGGGGCCACGATGAGCAGCTCCGCGATGGGCGTGGTCAGCGCCACCGTGTTGCGGTCTACGCGGTGGTGCTCAAAGGCCCGGGACATGCTCTTCAGCTTCTGGAAGGTGCCCAGTATCTTCTTGTAGCGGCAGAGGACACCGTCTGCATCCTTCACTGCAGGGCAGAGAGAGTGACGTGAGGAACAGGGATGGGGCAAGGACAGACAGGGAGCCCAACACAGGGAGAGCCAGGGAACACCGCAGAAATCAAGAGGACAGGAGATGCTGGGAGACATAGAGACAGTGGGACAAGTGGAAAATAGGAGAAGGCAGGCCCAGGGAGGAGGATCCGCAGCCCAGCTGAGGCTCAGATCCAAAGTAAGACCCCATGATAGGCTGGGACACACAACCAGGCCAGGGGAACAGGAAGGGCCTCCCCACGGTCACAGCAAGCCCCCAGCCCAGAACCCCTGAGCTCCCACACCCTGCATGCGCCTTGCTCACCCCGCTGCCTCTCCCGGGCCTTGGGCTTCCCAAAGCGCCTCCGGCCAGCACCTCCCTTCTGCTTCTGCCTCTTCCTCTCCATCGTACTGCCTTCTTCAGACACTCCACTGAGCGAGGAGGCCGCTGACTCCGGGTCTGAGGCCTCGCCCCCAGCCCCACCCCTGCCATCCCCCTCAACCCGCCTGGACCCAGGCTTCACCCGGCAGTGATCCTCTGGAGAGAGGTAGAGAGAGAGAGAGAGAGAGACCCATACACATGAACTTCCAGAACAGGAGGCAGAAGGAGGCAAGAGACTATCTCCAAGGTGGGGATGGTGTCACATCACACATGGTGGTAGGGGCTTCAACTGGGCCCGACTGGAGCCCCCAAGACAAACAGAAAATGCAGTATAGATGCTGCAGTTCCCACCAAGATGACTGGACACAGTACACTTGGTTGGATTTGGGGGTAAAGATCACAGGTGGGGCATGGTTTCATGCTCCTCTGACTCCTTAACTTTAGGGCAAGAGGTGGGGGGAAGGACTGAGAGGACCAAGACAGGACCAGACACCTCCGAGACTCTCTGACCACAGGCTCCCACAGTGGAGGAGGGGTTTTCTGGGGACTCAGTGGGACCTCACTGAAAAAGTCCAGAGGGCCCTTGGGCCCCACCATCCTAGTTTGGTTCCCATCAGCACCCTGGGCCACAGGTGGTTCCAGAGCAAAGGGGTCCCCAGTAACACAGATGCTGAGAAAACAGAGCCCTTGCCCAGGCTGTCAGGTGATTCACAGGGGGATATGGAGTCCTGGGAAAGAGCCAGGCAAGGGCTGAACATCATGCAGAAGGGAGAAGTTAGACTCCCCAAAACAGGGAAGTTAGACTTCCCAAAGATTTGGGAAAGGAAAGCCCTGACATGGCCACAGGGTCCTGCCCATCAGCAAAGGCAGGAGTCAGGAAGGAAGCAAGCTGATCTTTGGGGTCTGGGAGATGGCCTGGGGAGCAGGGAAAGGACAAAAGATGCCAAAGGAGAAGAGTAGGTGAGGAAGGGTCACGAATCCCAGAGGAGGGCCAAAGCAGACATGAGGGACCAGCTCCTCAGGCACCTGACCTGCATCCATGCGGGCAGAGGATATAAACTTGTCTAGCTGACACCGCAAGAAGTCCCTCTCCTCCTCCAGGTCCTCAATGCGCTTCTGTAACCAGGAGTTCCTCTCCAGGGCCATGTGCAGCTGGGCCCTGACACCATTCATCAGGGCTACTGTCGGGGATGGGGCCTCCGGAGACTCTAGGGACAGGGGGGGGAGCCTTGGTCACACCCAAGGCCTCCAGGGCCCTATACCCCAGACGGCTGGGGTCCCTCCACGCCGCCCCCAGCTCACCCTCGAAGTTTCCCCGAGAGGGGCTCAGACTGTAAAAGATCTGTGGGTCTAGGTGGGGCGTCTCATCGAAGGGGATGGAGATCTCGAAGGCCTCATCGTCTTTCTTCACTGGAGAGGAGAGGCCAGGGGTCACCCCAGGGAAGGCACCTGGGACCAGCCCCCAACCACAGCAGCCCCGGTGAGGGAGGGGACAGGGTGGTAGGGGACAGGGAGGGGAGCTCCAAGGGTGGGGCAGGGTCCCAGCTTCCTCACGTGTCCTCCTCCGGCTGTTTGGGTCATTCATGGCGTGGCCTCCTGTGGACCCAGGCAGCTGAGCGCCTCAGGGGCACTGGACAGAAAGGAGAGCCGCAGATGGAGGCACATCTCAGAGGAAGTGGGGAAGGGGTGGCATAAGGGGGAACGCCTGGGGTGTCACAGTCCTGGGTTTCTAGGGAACTAGGGGGCTGGGCACCCAGACCTCGAGCTCCTGAGGGGAGGAGTGGGTTCCCCGCGGGGCCGCCCGAGCGGAGACTTTCTGGCCTGGATGGTGCGGCCCCTCATCACGGGTCACCTCGGAGCCAAAAGAAGCGAGAGGCGCGGCAGGGAGGGGACCGTGCCCCAACTTCCAGCCATGGGGCGGGGATCCATCCCACGCGCTGCGCCTCCCCACGACCCTCCCCCGCACTCGTGTGGGCGAGCAGGGCCCCTCCCCCGTGGTGGAGGGGGCGGGGCGCGTGCGCAGTGCTGGGGAAGGTCACGCTTGGGGATGCGCCCCCGCCCCCGCCCTTTGTCCCCCGGGTGGGAGGGGGAGCGAGGTTGGCCGGGGGTCTCAGCGGGAGATTCACGAGGTCCCGGGTGCAGAGGCGGCCACCACCCCCCGCCCACAGCTGCCCGGGGCCGGAGGGGCCAGAGCCCCGCGCTCACCCACCCGCGCGCGGAATCCGGCCAGGGGACCGACAGCGGCGGCGCCCATGCCCGGCGCCGGGGAGCGTCTGCAAAGTGTCGCGGGGAGTGGAGGGAAGTGCCCACCCGCCGCGGACAGGCGGGACGGCAGAGACTGCCAGTCTCCCTCGGGGCGGTGGGAGGGGCAGGGACGCTGGCGCTTCCCGGTCTGCGGGGCGTCGCGCTTCTCCGGGAGCCTCTGGCCCCGGGTGAGGCCTGCCGTTTGCGGCAGAGGCGCGGGCTGCACTTGCGCGACGGCCCCTTGCCGCACGACCCCGCCCTCCGCGAAGCCCGGCCAGGGTGCGTCGAGAAATTCCCAATTCCTGGAGAGCAGCGGCTCCGGGATCCCCGGGGTGGGTGGCGACGCACCGGGAAAGTTAAGACCCGACACCTTGAGAACTGCCTTACGGACCCGCGCAACCCGCCCCTTCATCTCCCACAGATGGCTCCTAGGACCGGGGAGGGGGCGGAGTAGCGTGACCGACCCTGAACGCATGGGCCTGTAGCAGCACCCGCATCGCCCAGGTGGTAGCGGGTCTGAGCTGGCATTGGAGCACTTGGACCTGACCCCGCCCCGGTTTACCCACCTTGTACCGTGGGGAGGTTAGGATCCTGCTAGGTGCGCTGGGAAGATGTACTAAGAGAGTGCAATTTACTCACCTGTGCAGTCGGGAGGCTAGGATCCTGCTATGTGTGCTGGGAGGATGTACTGAGAAGGTGCAGGCAAAGCGCTCAGCCCAGCGCCTGGCCATGGTCCAGGATCAGGATCCGGGCTCTGGAGGTGTCATTTAAGGGCAGGCAGTGGGAGGCTCTTTACCTCTCTGGGGAGTGGGGATGGCTAATTTGTTCTTCCACCGAAAAAGAGGTCGGGAGAAGAAATGAGGCCCAGCACAGTGCCTGGCACGAATCAGACGCGCAAGGAAAATTCGTTAAGAAGGCAGATGTTTATTGAGCTTGCGGCTCTGCTCCCTGCCTTTCTGCCTGGTCACCAGTTGCTCCTGGGATTTTTGCCAGCCCTATGACAGTAGGGCTTGAACTTGCAGAAAGAGAATTGAAATGTTTGCACCGCTTAGAAAGCTGTGGCCACCCTTCTCTCCTACCTGCTTCACAGTATAGATAAATTGCAGCCTGGGTCAGGACGTCCAGGGGGAGGCACCTGCCCTAGATCCGTGTTTTGCAAACCACAGGTTCATGGGCAGGGAATTCAGTATAATAGGACAGAATTGGCAGGAGAGAAAAAAAAAAGTGAGCTGCATATGGCAGATATTAAGTATTGTTAAAGTTTTGTCTGACATATATTTTTTGTATCTTATACTGGGTTGCCAGATAAAATGTTTCTTACAATAGGTCCTAGCTTTAAAAAAAAAAAAAAAAAAAAAAAAAGGCTTAAAACACTGCTTAGGTGATACACGTTGTGAGGAGCCACACTAGGACTGACCCCTTGCGGAAGGCTGACCTCCCATCTGCCACCAGGCAAGCCAAGCACTGCGGAGGCACTGGTAGGACCCATGCAAAATGCTCAGCCCAACATGTGGCAATGGTCTAGGCTCAAGATCAGGGCCCTGTTAGTGTTATTTGAGGTCAGAAAGTGGGAGACTCTTTCCTTCTCTGGGGAAAATAAATGGCTGACTTGTTCTGCCCAAAAAGAGGTGGGCCAGGCACTTGCTGAGTCTGTTAGGCAGCAGGCAGGTCAAGCTGCTGTCCCCAAAAACAAATCTCAAGTGCTCAAAATGGGAAAGGTGTTTATTGGGTATCCAATCTGAGGCCCTGGCTGGGGGTTGGGAGGTGGTTCCGGTCCCCTTCCCCCAGCATCAACATGGAGGCCTCAGAAAGCTGCTGCAAATTCTTGATGGCTCCCAACCACCTCTTTCAAGCTGGAGGACTTCCACATGGAGCACTCTCCCCCCACACCTCGGGTCAGGGCTCAGCCTGAGGCTGGAGGGCTCCACTTGGAATGCAAGGTGTAGTTTCCATCTTATCTCCACCACACAGAGGCTACTCATGGGCTCCTCCTTCAGGCAGGGCTTGGCCTTTGCAGGAGGTGTGTCTGTGTTCCTGTCCAGGGCTGCAACCAGCCCTCAGCACTGGCCAGGTGTCTGAGGGTGACAGGAGTCCAGGTTCCCCCAGAACACCATGGCATCTGGGGTACCCTGCAGCCTGGCTCATGGATGCTTCCACCGAGTGTGCTTTTGCAGCGTGTTCTGCTCCATAAATCGGCGTGGGCAATGTGGGCACTGAAATGGGCGCTCCCCTGAGTGCACCCGGCTGTGCTGGGCCAGCTCACCTGCCTCCCGGAAGCGGCGAGGGCAAAGTGGGCAGCCGTGGGGTCGCCCACCACCAGCCCGGTGAATGGAGTGGTGCCGAGCCAGGTGACTGGCCCGCTTGAATGCCTTCCCACAGGTGTCACACTCAAAGGGCTTCACCTCCGAGTGGGTGATGCTGTGTCGCTGCAAGTAGGACATGTACTCGAAGACCCGGGAGCACACGGGGCAGCTGTAACACTTTTTCTGGGCTGAAGCCCCGTCTGCCCCGGGCTCCCTCTGAGACTCCTGGTCCACCAGCACCGTGTAGGGGACACCCTGGGTGTCAATGAGCAGGTAGTGGCTGGGCTTCGGAGAGGAGGAAGTCTGGGGCAGTCCTGTGGATGAGGAAGGTCCAGGTTCTGGAGACCGGCCTGTCCGAGAAGGGGGGGCCTCCATGGCTTCTGTGGAGGGTAGCGCCAGGGGCTGCGGGCTTGGGGCCAACGGCAGCACCAGCATCCGGAGGCGTGGGGAGGCCTGGTGGACGGGAGAGAGGAGTTACATCAGGGTAGGAGGCAGGGTAGGAGGCCCCCCAGCGTCATCTACTGTCACCGGGACTCGGACCTTCTGCAGAGTTTCCAGGACCCTCTCCCACCTCTGCTGACCGCCCACCACCCACCGCAAGCGCAAGCCCACCAAGACCTCGCTGTGTTGCTGTGTGCCCCCTACACTGGCCACCCGCAGGGCTCTCCCTGCCCTTCCCCAGGGTCTGGGTGTCGCCCCATCCCATGACTCCACCCGAAACCTCGTCTACCCCTTTCCTGTTCGCCCAAGCCTGCGCGAGAGGCTGCCACGTCAGACCCCCGGTCTTGCCCTGCCGTCCAGCAGCCCCCCAAACGCCCCGGCCCCCTCAGCCCAGCTACCTCTGGAGTCCCTCTAATCCATGCCCATCCAGCACCCCCCCGCAAGTTCTCCCCAGGGTGCCGCGCCCCGTCTGAGCCCACGCCCTCCGGAGCCCCCCACAACGGCCTCGCCCCACCCGGCGTACAGGTACCGGCCCCGCCCCTCCAGTGGCCCGCTCCCTCCCGCCTCCCGGCCCCCGTACCCGGTGCAGCAGCCTCTCGGGTCCGGGCGACTCAGGAACGGCCCCAGGCTACCCCCGTGGTCGCAGGCGGTGACGGGACGGGCGCTTCTGGGTGTCCCCCGGGAGCTGGTAGAACCGGTAACGGGAGAGCGGGCCGGGGCGCAGAGAAGAGGGTCCAGGGAAGGAAGGTGGGGGCGGGGCGCTTGAGCCTTCGGGAAACGTATCCGGCCAGAAACACCCGCCGAGAGGAAGGTTCCCGGGCGCAGACGGTCCGGCCCTCCGCCTAGCTCCAGCCCGCTGCCCATCCCCCACCACACACACGCATGTCTGAGCCCTAGAATGGAGTGCGGAATGTTTATTGAGTAAGGGGAGAAGGGGTGAATGGAAAGTGGGAGATACAGAAACGAGCCAGACCGTGCCGTGCTCTTCGTCAAGTCTTCCGTGCGCACACCCGGTCGCCACTGAGAAGACCGAGGCCGGGAGAGGTTGTGTCACCAGCAAAGGCTCGCACAGCACAGCCGGGCTAGGGAGGGGATCACGCAGCTAGGCGGGTAGGTAAGGAAGGAATGGTGTCTGTCCCCGGGGCGGACGGAGACACCCAGGCCCCGGGTAAGGCAGTGGCCGCGGGGAGGCGGGGGCGCTTGGGGGATCCGCCGTGTGGCCCGCGGGGCCCCGACGGTCCGGGATTCAGTGCAGGCGCACGTGCTGCGCCAGCTCGGCGGCGTCCTGGAAGCGGCGCGGGCACAGAGGGCAGGTGTGCGGCGGGCCTGCCCGGGCGCGGTGCGTGGCGCGGTGCCGCGACAGGTGGCTGGAGCGCTTGAAGGCTTTGCCGCAGGCGCCGCACGTGAAGGGCTTGAGGTCCGAGTGCGACACGCGGTGGCTCTGCAGCCGCAGAGGGCTGGCGAAGACACGTGCACACTCTGGGCAGCTGTAGCCCTTGCGCGGGCCCGGCTCTCCCGGCGCCGCCTCGCGCTGCGGCGGGCCCCGGGGCTCCTCCTCCAGCTGCACCGTGTACGTGTAGGGGACCCCGTTGGCATCGATGAGCAGGTGGCGGCCCAGCCGCGGGGGGCGCGGCCCTGCCGCCGAGGACGGCGTGGAGGGAGGGCCTTCCGTCTTGGGGAAAGGGGGAGCCTTGGGGGGCGGTGGGTCCATGGCCTCTGGGGAGGAGGACCGAGGGTGGGGTGGCCGAGGCGGCAGCAGCAGCATCTGGGGCGTCAGCTGGGAGCAGTAGTGGAGGGGAAACAAATTAAAATCGCCTCTTAGCGAGAAAACTGTCCCCATTCCCGCTGCTTGTTATGCCCTCTGGACCACTGACCTACCTCTCCTGCCAAAAAGAAACCGACTCTAGGCCAGACGGCTCTGGTTCCATGAAGCTGCTTCCAGGACACCTCCAGCTGAGCCGGGCGCACCCCTGCCTTTCCTCCTGCGGCTCCCCCGAGGCCAGGCCAGAGGTCTCTGCGCGGCCATTCCCCCCGCCCGCCCCCAGCTCCCTCACAGCCTGTTCACCTCCAAGTCTGGTTCCTCTCTTGACGGCCTCAGGGCGTCATCTGCTCCTAGTGAGTCGGGGGCCTCCCCGTTTTCCCAGGCACAGCCCGGGTGGAATCCTGTCCCCGTCCGCGGGGGCACACAGCCACCTCCCACCCGGGAAGGCCAGCCTAGCTCCGGGTTCCCAGCGGCTCCATACTGGCCCTGTCTTAGCCCCCCAGGTCTCACCCCGGTCCCCGCCCGACGAACCCATTGTCTGTTTTTCATGCACCCCCAGACCCTGCACCTCGCTGCCCGAGGTCCCCTCGAGTGCGCCCCTCTCTCCGCCGACACCGTTACTTCTCCCGTCCTCGCCCTCGGGGGCCTCGTGCCACCCCTCGCTGCCCTCAGCGTGGCCCCCGGAGCCCCCGCCCCTGCCCTCGGGGCGCATCTGACACCTCTGTGTCCCCATTCCTCCAGCCCACTGCTCGGATCCGCCTCCTCTAACCCCGGCGCCCGGGTCCCCCAGCCAGCCGATGCTCCCCCGCCCCAGGGCTTCCTCCACCCCCAGCCCGGCCCCACCCCCACCCCCGTGGCGCCCGCCCCTCCCCCAGTCCGGCCCGGCCTTGCGCCGTGAGGGAGCCAGGCTCCTCCCTCCGTCCCGGCCCGCGTACCCGATGCGGCGGCCTCTCGGGACCGGAGGAGCGGGCCGAGGTCCCGGGCGGCCCGGGCTTCCCCTCGCGAGTACCGGCGGCAGCGGGGCCGAGACTTCCGGGAGCTCCGGGCCGGCGGCGCCGGGGACGCGGGCGCGGGGGGCGCGGGCGCGGGGCGCGAGGGGCGGCGGTGTCGCTGGAAAAGGGCGCCGTCAGGAAACGCGCGTGCCACCACGAAGGTTCCGCTATCCCCGAGCCTGCTGCTCCCACGATCCCGGTCCACAGAGCTCCGGCGGTGCGGGCAGAGGAAGCCCTGTCCTCTTCCCCGACAGGAGCTGATCGGCGCTGAGACACCGATTAATAAACAGGCTAGGCGGTCTGCGTGGCCTGGTGCTCAGCGAGGAAAGGGCGCGCCCAGGTCTGTCCAGGGGCAGCTGCACCCCCTGCCCGGACATGCGGAGGGCGGGAACGGGAATGGTCCTATCGGTGGGGCACATGGGGAGACCCAGGCCTTCAGAGGGCCAGGCATCAGCAGTGACAGACATGGAAGCTGTGGCCTCCCCTCGGACAGATGGGGGAACCGAGGCCCTCGGAGGGCCAGATGTTACTGGATGTGGAGGTGGGAAAGGGTAGCTCGTCCTGGCAGGCTGATAGGGAAATTGAGGCCCGAGAGGGATCGGCGGCTGGTCCTGATGGTGCCCAGTACAAAGCGCCTCCCGCGGCGCAGGGGGAAACCGAGGCAGCGCCTGGAGCTTGCTTTGGGGCCGCGCCGGGTGGCCGTAGCACCTGGAGGCCCGGCTGCAGGTGCCCCCCCAGGTGGCGGCAGGTGCGCGGGCAGCCGTCCCCGGGCCGGGAACCGTTTGAAGAGCAGGGGTAGCGGTGGGGAGCGCGCTGCGTAGAACAGGCAGCAGAGGGGGCGGGGGGAGCGCCGAGCGAGAGGAGGGGCCTCATTGTCGCGCCCAGCCCCAGGACCCGGGGAAAGGGGTGCGGGCGGAGCTTCACACCAATGAGTTATCAAAGAGAACTGTCTGGGTGACTAGCCAAGTGTGGCGACTGCGGCTGAGGACCTGCATTTTAAATGTTTCTCGGGATGCCCGGGTGGCTCAGCGGTTGAGTGTCTGCCTTTGGCTCAGGGCGTGATCCTGGAGTCCCTGAATCGGATCCCACATTGGGGTCCCTTCATAGAGCCTTCTTCTTCTGCCTGTGTCTCTGCCTCTCTCTGTCTCTCATGAATAAATAAATAAAATCTTTGAAAAAAAAAATGTTTCTCTTCACTTAAAGCTAAATAGCCACACGTAGCTAGTGGCTGCCCATGGTTTGGAACCGCTCCTAAACCGCCCTCAGCCATTTGCAAACTGGAGGCCAGCAGGCCAGAAAGGATTCGCAGTTGTATTTGATTTGGACCATACACGCTATTTTTCCTAGTGTTTTACTGGGCAATATTTAAGAAGCCAGAAAATGACAGTGGTCAGTCCCAGGTTATCAAGAGGGGCTGTGGCAGAGTCGGGATTCCAACAAAAGGCTCTTGCCTCTCACCCCTGACCAGAGTGGGCTGGCCATTCCCCCTTTCAAGAATGAGGAAACAGGTTCAAGTCACACAGCAAGAAAGACCAGGGCCTCTGCTATCTGTACCAAAAAGAAGAGATTCTATGGAGTCTCCGTGGCCTCTTGGCCGTCCAGCAAGTCCCTTCCAGCCTGCACATGCTGGGCCAGGCACTGGGAATCCTTCGCACTCCAAGACAAAGCTGGCCCCGGGGCGTGAGTACCACCCAGCCCAGCAGGTGCACAAATGAAGTGAGGCCTTGCTGCAGCGCTTGCAGGATCAAACCTGATCCTGGAGCTCTGAGTGGGCGATGCTGTAGCTCGTGGGTGCCTGCCCATCTTGCAAGCCCAGGGTCACTAGGGACCAGCAAAGCACCGAGGGTCCTGAGGTCCCCGTGCCAACTGGGACCACTGGGGACCAGTGAAGCCCTGGGTAGGTCCTGGGCTCCTGCGAAGACCATTGAAACCCCCGGCTGTGCGTGGGGGGTAGCGGGGGACGGACCTGAGCTCCCGCCGGCGGGCCTCCTCTCTGCGCATGTGGACCCCAGCCGCCTGCAGGGGTCCGCGGCCGCCAGTGGGGCACAGGGGGAGACGCGGCCACCGCAGGGCGCGGGCCTGGGCGGGAAGGGCCGGGGCAGTCCTACCTCGGGATTCCGAGCCCGCCGGAGGCAGACGGGATAGTTCCCCGCGCAGCGCCCCGCTCCGCTACTGTGGCCAACGCGGCTCCGGAATCCACCCGGGGGGGACACGAACACCCCCAAACAACGGTTCCGGCGTCACACGGGGACAGCCAGCGACCGAAATCAGAGGGGCTGGCCATGTCTCTATTGGTTCCCAGCAAAAACAGAGGGCCGGAATGATTTTGCCCTGCAACAGCGGAGGAAACCCAGGCCTTGACACGTCAAGCATCAGACCGCCAGAAAATAGGGCGGGGGATGCCCCTGAGCCGATGGGAAAGGCAAGGCCAGAGAGAGGCGGTCAATGGCCCTGGACTACATGGCTGGTCAGGGCGGGTACTGTCCAGCTGGAGTAGCTGAGGGAAATGATACCCAGATCTAGAGTACGCCAGAAGTCCTGGTCTGCACCCCCATAGCCAGCCAGGACCTGCTGGGCCAAGGGAGCAGGGGCAGGCGCCCCCACGTGGGTTGACCAGCTGCTGGAGGCTTGAAGTACTTCCCACAGGGGTCGCACACTTCTGGCCAGAATCCTAAGTGAGAGACACCTGCTGGCCCAGGTTAAGCACGCTTGTATAGCTAGCACCTGGAGAAGCCCAGGTAGGTGTTGGCTCATCTCCCTTTGCATCATCCTGAGCTGCTTACTACAGCCACAGTAGGAAGTGTGGAGGAGCACCCCATGGCAGTCAGTCAGTAAGTGACAGCCTGAGCATGGAGACACAGACGAAGGAAGAACAAGGCAAGAAGAAAGATGTCTTAGCAGGTTTGGCGAATCATTACTATCTGGTGCTGACAGGGAGGAGAGAACTCATTCCTGGTTTACAGAGGGTTGCCTGAAGCCAAAGAGTGAATGCCCCAGTCATAAATCCCACCCAGTGCACAGTCAACATCCAGGTTCCCTGCCTTTTGGGTGAGGCTTCAGGGAAAAGATCCCTAATCATCTTAGGAGGTGAGGACATCTTTTTCATTACCCTCTCCCACTTTCCCTGCCACACACAGGCCTCCAGCATGCCTCGAAGTTGGAAAGCATTCATTCTGGGAGAGAGCAGCTCAGAAAAGGGTGCTGCTTTGTCCATGAGACATGCCAGAGCCAAGCTCTGCAAATGACATCTTTCAAGCTCCACATCGGAGAGCTGTAGGAAGATTCCCAGCACGCTGTTTGCCATGGGCATCAGTCTATCAGTGATAGACTTAGTTGGCGCTAATGCACCAGGATGTGCTGAGCCAGCTCCCTGGTAATCTTAACCACCTCAGGGGCAGAAGGAACACATTCAGGAAGCCCAGCGCTGGACTGGCTGGTGCTGGCAGACTGCTAGATTGCTTGAAGGCCTCCAGATGCAGTGCCAGACATCCAAGTGGGACAGGCCGTGAGCCTTGAGACAAAGTATTCTTTTTTTCTGTATGTATTTTTAAGATTCCACCCACTTGAGAGAGAAAAAGAAAGAGCACACAAGCAGGAGAAGTAGCAGAGGCAGAAGGAGGAGCAGATTCGCTGCTGAGCAAGGCTCAATCCCAGGACCCCAGGGATCATCACCTAAGCCAAAGGCAGACACTGAACCACTGAGCCACCCAGGCACTCCTGACAGCATTTTGAAGACCTGCAGGCACTTAGGATAGCTATAAACCAAGTGGGAGTTAGTGCCTTTGACTTACAGGCGTCATCAGGCTTCTCCATTCCTTCTCCACATATCACATTGTATATGTAGGTGGATGTTATGCCCTCTAGGCACTGAGCAGGTACTGGCCTGGAACCAGGGCAGGAAATGAGCATGAAGGAGGAGGAAGAGTTGGAGGAGGAAACTCAAGGGAAGAGTATTCACTGAGGATAGAAGGAGCCTCCGTTGATGAAAATAAAGCCATAGGCATCCTTGAATCGAGAGGAGTAGCTACAGGAGGAAGACCTGCATTAAGTGAAACCAGGGAGAAGCTAAGGGGCTGTGGTGACCAGAGGACCTCCCTGCGTCCCCCAGTCTTTGCTAATCCATGACACACACACACCCTCTACTCCTTAACACACACGGTCTGGACAAGGGGCTGGGGGGTCGGGTCTTCCATGCCCTACTATGTGCCAGATGCTGGACTTGCCAACTTTACCACTTCTGCACGCTTCCAGGACTCCTACGGGCCTCTAGCATCTGTCACCCCGTTCCTACCGGTGTGCACCGCGGTCCCCTTACACTCCCTCTTACACTCCCGCACCACCCAAGTTTTCCCTTACGCTGTCGCCCTCCGTCTCCTCCTTCTAACGCCCAGCGGGCGGGGTCCTCCTCAGCCCTCCCTCCCAGGGCTGCCCGCGCTCCCCAGTCGCGAGATCCCGTCCTTTCGTGCTGGCCCTGCAACACCAAATGTCTCCATTCCCTCCTCCCCCGGGGGTGTTTCCACACACACACCCCCAGCATCTCCATCCCCCTCCCCACCCAGTGTCTCTCCTCTGACGGCGGGGCTTCGACCTCCTGCGTCCGTCCTCACCGCCCACCTCGGCCGCGCTGCTGTCTGCCCCTCCCCTGCCCCCGATGGCTCCTCCACGCCGACCTCAGTCTCTCCAGCCGCCCCGCCACGGTCCGCTCTTGCCAGAGCCCCGGACGCCCACCGGATCATCGCCCCAGACCCTCTGGAGAACCCTCCCTCTCGGCGCGGGGTCCTTATGCTTCCGGACCCCGACTCTTGGCACGACCCTTTCTGTCCGTGGGGGCCCGAGGCTCAGCCGCCCCGTGAGCTGCCCCCAGGAACTCAGGAAGCACTGGGACTGGGTCTCCTGGGGTCCCTAAAGGTGCCATTGCCTCCGACCGGAAAGGACGGGGAGGGTATTCACGTGAAAGCCTTCCGGGCGGAAACACACGCCTTCGAAGGAAAGGTTCCCAGTAGCCCTTCGTTCCACTGAACTGAATCTCATTCCTTCAACAAATTGTTAAGTGTCGCCTTCGTGGCAGCTTCCGGGGATAAAAGAGTGAGCAAACTAGTGCCTTTCTTCCCTTCAGAAGTGACAAATCTTGTTATTGGACACCTAGTGCAGCAAGGAGCTCTCCTGAGCCTCGTGGGGGCGACAAAGACCGGAATTTTTTTTTTTAATTTTTTATTTATTTATGATAGGCACACAGAGAGAGAGAGGGAAGCAGAGACAGAAGCAGGCTCCATGCACCAGGAGCCCGACGTGGGATTCGATCCCGGGTCTCCAGGATCCCGCCCTGGGCCAAAGGCAGGCGCTAAACCGCTGCGCCACCCAGGGATCCCTAGACCGGAATATTTAACTGTCACCCCACCTAAGCACCTGGGAGAGGCAGAGGGACAGCAATCAGGAGACTAGCATCACTAAAGAATCTTGTAGGGGAGACAGGAATTTTGAAGGAGAAGGTCCTTTAGTATCTCAAACTCAGTCTTCCATTTTTCAGAGAAAAACTGACGCCTAGAGAGGTTAAGTGAAATGTTGGTCACACAGCAGGTGGACCCTGAAAGTCACACTCTTACACTCTGTGGCCCCTGAGTGTTACAAGGGGTGAAACGAGAAAGTTCAGGTTGAAAATGAGAGAGCTGGGACACCCGGGTGGCTCAGTAGTTGAGCGTCTGCCTTTGGCTCAGGTGGTGATCCCAGCAGTCCCGGATCCCAGGAGTCCTTCAGCCCAGGGCATCCCAGGAGTCCTTCAGCCCAGGGCCTGATCCTGGAGACACGGGATCGAGTCCCCCATCGGGCTTCCTGCAGGGAGCCTGCTTCTCCCTCTGCCTATATCTTTGCTTCTCTCTGTGTCTCTCACTAATAAATAATAAAATTTTTAAAAAATGAGAGAGCTTCCTTGGTGAAAGAGTTGCCTGAGTGTGACACAGACGGGTAGATCTTCCAGCCACAGTGGTCAGTCTGGGGCTGGCCAATTACAGGCTGGCTATGTAAGGAAAAACCAGATGGCATGACCTAAACTCAATGCTGTCTTGAAGTAGTAGGCATTCCATCAGAATTTTGTGGCAAACTTCAGATTTTAATGAAGCAGCTTAGAAATGATGCAATCAATTTAGTCTCCAAACAGACCCAAGTCTCTCCAGGGGAGTCTGAGAAGCGTTGTGTGACACCATTCTCATTTGGCTCAGTTTTCCCATTTGTCACATAGAGGCCACCATTCTCTTTTTTTTTTTTTTTAAATATAAGAAGTATATTACACAAAGTACACAAGTCTTAAGGTTACAGATCAGTGAATTTTAATGTATATACATAGTAATATAACCAGCACCCCAGAGAGCACCCCAGGATGCTTCCTGTCAGTCATTAGCCTCCAGTAAGGGGTGACTTTTTCTGATTTCAACTCCCAAGGACTAGTTTGGTCTGCTCTTAAACCTCATACTAAATATAGTTATAAGTACTTTTTCATGTCTGACTTCTTTCACTCACATTATGTCAGCCATGCTGTTTTCAATAATTTGTTTTTCCCTTGCTGTACAGGTTCTGTTGTATGTTCTTATCCTACAATTTCCTTCTTTTTTCTTTTTAACTGGACAATGGACATTTGTTTTGAGTTTTAGTCTATTATTAATAAAGCTACTATGAATGATCTTATACATGTTGTTTGGTGGATATAAGGACTCACTTCTTATGGGTATTAATGGTCTTCTAAGTGGCTGCAACAACTTACATTCCTGTCAGCAGGGTATGTGGGTTTCATCTGCTTCACACCCTCCCCAACACTTGTTATCTGAAGATCTTTAATCTCAGTTTAGTGGGTGGGAAGTATATATCATGTCATGCCTTCATGATGCCCAGTGATGCTGAGCACATGTGCCTGTATTCATTGGCCACTTTAATAGCTTCTGTTCTGAGACATCTGGCCCATTTTTAAGTGGAGGGATATCTCTCCATGTCCAGGAAGGAGGTTTGGAGGATTGAAGAAACCAAGGTCTGGAGAAGCTGAACGTGCTCACATCACACAACTTTCCTAGTCCATTAGACTGCCATCATAGAATACCAGGTCCAGGGTAGGAGAATTGTACTTCTCACATTTCTGGAAGCTGGGAGGGCTGGGATCAAAATACCAGCAGATTCTGTCTGCTGAGGGGCCCCCTCCAGATTCAGAGACAGCACCTTCTGTGTCCTCACATGGAAGAAGCAAGGGAGCTCTCTGGGTTTTTTTATAAGACCACTAAACCTGGGATGCCTGGGTGGCTAAATGATTGAGCATCTGCCTTTGGCTCAGGTCGTGATCCAGAAGTCCCGGGATCGAGTCCCACATCAGGCTCCCTGCATGGAGCCTGCTTCTCCTCCCTCTGCCTATGTCTCTGCCTCTCTCTCTCTCATGAATAAATAAAAGCTTTAAAAAAAAAAAAAAAAGACCACTAAACCCATTCATGAAGCCTCCACCCTCATGACCTAATCAATTCCCAAAGGCTCCATCCAATACCATCACACTGAGGATCAAGGTCTCAACATAAGAATTGGAGGAGTGGAGGGTCACAAACACTCAGTCTGTGGAAACAGCAAAGCAGGCACACACACACACACAGTCTTAATCCTAGCACCTGAATCTCTGATAGTGAATATGGTCAAATGTTGCCCCATCTATATCCACAACTTAATACACTTATCAAGAATCTAGGAAGCAGGTGTGATACAAAGGACAAGAAAAAGAAGCTGGATGGGTGAGGTGAGTGCTTCCAGAGGTCATATGTAACTCAAGTCCAAGTGAGAGGTGCTCAGGACCTGAAGGAAAAGGCTGTTGGGTGAACCCAAAGAGCTTGATGAGGACATAAGGAAACTGGAACCATCAGATACTGCTGGTGGAAATAAAAACTGCTGTTGTCTCCTGAGTTTTCTCAAAAAGTTAAAGATGGGTAGCCCTGGTGGCTCAGCGGTTTAGTGCCGCCTTTAGCCCAGGGTGTGATCCTGGAGACCCGGGATCGAGTCTCAAGTCAGGCTTCCTGCATGGAGCCTGCTTCTCCCTCTACCTGTGTCTCTGCCTCTCTCTCTCTCTCTCTCTCTCTCTCTGTTTCTTTCATGAATAAATAAAATCTTTTAAAAAAAAGTTAAAGATGATAATTACCACGTGACCCAGTAATTCCATTTGCAGATACATACTCCACAAAACTAAAAACCTATGTTCCTATAAAACTTTAGGCATGAGGGACGCCTGGGTGGCTCAGCAGTTAGGTGTCTGCCTTTGGCCCAGGGCGTGATCCTGGAGTCCTGGGATTGAATCCCACATCAGGCTCCCTGCATGGAGCCTGCTTCTGTCTCTGCCTCCTTCTCTTTCTGTGTCTCTCATGAATAAATAAATAAAATCTTTTAAAAATTTTTTAAATTTAGGCATGAATGTTCAAAGCAGCATTATTCATAAGACTGAAAATGTGGAGGGGTGCCTGGGTGGGTCAGTTGGTTAAGTTCTGCCTTCAGCCCAGGTCATGATCTCAGGGTCCTGGGATTGAGTCCCAGGTCAGGCTCCCTGCTCAGCAGGGAGTCTGCTTCTCCTTCTCACTCTGTCCCTCCTCCTTCCTCCTTCATCCCTGCTCATGCACACTCATGCAGTCTCTCTCAAATAAATAAAATCTTTAAAAAGAGAGAGAGAGCAAAAACGTAGAAAGAAACCAAATATTTACCAGTGTTTGAGAAGTGGATAAATTCTATGCGGTATATCCATTCTATGGACTGTTTTTTCAGCCAGGACTGAACAAGCCTACAGAACAACTCGTCCTTCAGAGTGACTAACCATAATGTACATATGCAGCCAAGGAAAATGATGCCTGGAAAGACATCAACAGGTCCTAGCCCAAGGAACTTGGACTACATGCTGCACTGTCATGGAAGGGTTTGAGGGCTTTAGGATTCCTCTAAAACTAGTGGTCTTAAGTCAGCAAGAGAGAAACTTGGGGTGGGGGTGCCTGGAGGTGGGCAGGAATCAGAGATGCTTTCTGTAGGAATTAAGATGTGGAAAAAAAAAAAAAAAAAACAGCCATATTCCCCCCAGAAAGGTTGCTCTGAGCTGCAGTAAGAGCCCAAGACCTAGCCGCCGGATGGATGGAATGCTGTGTTTGGTCAGGGTGCAGAGTAGTTAACAGTCGGGGGCTACAGGGCTTGCTGGGCACTACTTCACGAAGGGATTCCAATGTCAAGGCAAGGAGTTGCGATTTCCGTCTTGGGTCAAGAAGGAGCCGTGGAAGGGCAAGATCAGATCTGAGTTTCTGAAAGATCTGTCGGCCTGTTGGGCTGGTGGACACTGCGGGGTAAGGTTGGGATTGGTGCTGAAATGCAAACATGAGAAAGACTGAGGTCCAACCTTGGGAAGGGGTGGTGGTCATGTAAATTTCAAAAGCATTAGACAGGAAACCCTAAATTTTCGCTGTCCATGCTCAATTAGCTAACTTCAACGCCGTCGAGAATCTCAGAGTTGCAGAGAGGAATCCATCCTGGAGAAAACCGACAGCAACAGCTCATACATCTTCCAGCATCTGCTCAAAGGCATTATCACGCTTGGCGCCTTCATACTGTCACCTTGCGAGGTTAATGCATGACCAGTCCCATTTTGCAAGAGATAAAACGGAGGCTCAGAGAGAACTCAAGGACCGCTACGCAGGCAAAACAAAACAAAACAAACAAACAAACAAAAAACACAAATCTACATTCATCCAGCCAAGAGTCTGTTTGCAGCTTTGGTTTCCGCCTTCAGGCACCCAGACCCTTTCCCACACCCGCTTTCTTCCGCCCCATCCACCACCGCCCTTTCAGTCTCTACGGGCCTCGCTCCGATTTCTCCTCCCGCCCTTCTACACATCGCTTCTTCTCGTTTCCCTCCCACCCAGGCTGCTCTATCCGCCGTCACCCTCCCTATGGTTCCCACCGCTCGGCCGCCAACACCGTGTCCGTTCTTTCTCTTAAGTGACTCGATACTGACCGTCGGCCTCTCGCGCCCCTCCGAGCCGAGCTGGGGCGGCCTCGCTGGTCCGGCCCGGCGGAGGTGGCGGCCACTGGGAGAGCGCTTGTAAGGGAGGCCCGGGAAAGAAGGGACCCCCGACTTCCAGGGAGAGACCCTGGGAAAAAGGGGTACCGTCCAGGCCCTTCGCGAAAATGCTCCGGCTGGAAACGCGCGGCCCATAGAGGAAGGTTCCGCTTTGCGCTGGGGGCTCCCGGGAGGAGCCAGGATCCCAGAAAGGCTGCTGCGTCCAGAGGCCGTTCCTGCTTCTTGTTTCATTTTTGACCAGACCGCACTGCAAACAGACAGGAAAGTCAGGAAATGCCCTTCTCGTGACACACCAGGGGAAATAAGGATGAGAATGTGGAAGAAGGGGATCCCTGGGTGGCTCAGTGGGTTGGTGCCTGCCTTTGGCTCAGGTTGTGATCCTGGAGTCCCGGGATCGAGTTCCACGTCGGGCTCCCTGCATGGAGCCTGCTTCTCCCTCTGCCTGTGTCTCTGCCCCTCTCTCTCTCTCTCTCTCTCTGTGTGTCTCATGAATAAATAAATAAAATCTTTAAAAAAGAGAGAGAGAGAATGTGGAAGAAGCTCGCTCAGAGCTAGCAGGCCAGGACTCATGGATGGGAGGCTACTGCCTCCCCTGACACCCAGTTTTCAAAAGTTCAGTGGGTTCTCCTTAAAGTAGGTGTGAGGGCTTCTCACAGCTCCTGTCGGATGCCCATCCTCACCCACCTGCATTCTCCTTCACACCTAACAAGCCAAATATGTTTTCTTTGAAAGTAGGTAAAAATCCTCCAAGTGGATTCACTGCAAAGCTAATGAAGCTGAAACTTGAAAGAAACTTCGTTCTGACTTGACGACAAAACAAAAATACTTGTCAATCCAAAATTTAAAAATTCCTTAATTGGGGCACCTGGGTGGCTCAGCAGTTGAGCGTCTGTCTTTGGCTCAGGTCGTGATCCGAGGTCCTGGGATGAAGTCCCCCAAACAGGCTCCCTGCACAGAGCCTGCCTCTCCCTCTACCTATGTCTCTGCCTCTCTCTGTGTCTCTCATGAATAAATAAATAAGATCTTTTTTATTTTTTTTATTTTTTAAAGATTTTATTTATTTATTCATGATAGTCACAGAGAGAGAGAGAGGCAGAGACACAGGCAGAGGGAGAAGCAGGCTCCATGCACCGGGAGCCCGACGTGGGATTCGATCCCGGGTCTCCAGGATCGCGCCCTGGGCCAAAGGCAGGCGCCAAACCGCTGCGCCACCCAGGGATCCCAAGATCTTTTTTTAAAAAAGTTTCTTAAGTTACAAATAAAATTTTGAACACCCACATTGGAGAGCACATTCCCTTCTGTTCCCTTGGTAGAAAATATTACAAATTTGCCATATAAAGAGACAAAGGATATAGGGAGAGACTCTTACAGAGCTGAGCCAGACAGCAATCTCATAAAAATACTATAAATAGCATATTTATAAAAGTGGATACACTTTTAAACGTGGAGGTTGAGGGGAATCCCTGGGTGACTCAGTGGTTTGGCGCCTGCCTTCAGCCTATGGCATGATTCAGGAGTCCCGGGATTGAGAGCCCCACATCAGGCTCCCTGCATGGAGCCTGCTTCTCCCTCTGCCTGTGTCTCTACCTCTCTCTCTCCCTCTCTCTCTGTATCTCTCATGAATAAATAAATAAAATCTTTTTTAAAAAATACAATTTTAAAAATTGATTTATTCTTTAGTAATCTCTACACCCAATGTGAGGTTTGAAGTCACAAGCCTGAGATCAAATGTTACATACTCTTCCAACTGAGCCAGCCAGGCACCCCTCATTTATTAAAAAAATTTTTTTTCAAAGATTTTATTTATCTATTCGTGAGAGACACACACAGAGAGGCAGAGACACAGACAGAGGGAGAAGCAGGCTCTGTGGAATGAGCCCGATGTGGGACGTGATCCCAGATCCCAGGATCACTCCCTGAGCCGAAGGTAGCGGCTCAACTGCTGAGCCACCCAGGCATCCCCAAAAAAATATTTTTAAAAAGATTTTATTTATTTGCTAGAGAGAGAGAGAGAGAGAGAGAGAGAGAGAATGAACATGGGGGAAGGGCAGAGAGAGAGGGAGAAGTCGATTCCAGGCTGAGCAGGGAACCCATCTCAGGGCTGGATCCTGGGACTCAGGGATATGACCTGAGCCAAATGCTGCTTAACTAACTGAGCCACCCAAGGGCCCTTACTAGAAAAAAAATTAAAGCACACAGAACAATATCATATATAATATATAGGAAAATGAGGAAGACATGCATAGGAATGATAAATATAAAATGCAAACTCTAACGTCAGGGGAGGGTAGGAGAAGGGGTGAGGGGTACATAAGTTAGATTGTTATCTGCAATGTTGTATATTTTAAATTTATTAGTGAGTATGGACAGTTGTTTGTTTTTATATAGAAATAGTTTATATTAGGGGCACCTGGATGGCTCAGCTGGTAGGATCTGGTCTATCCTGGGATAGACCTCCCTGCTCAGCGGGAAGCCTCCTTCTCCCTCATGCTCTGCCTGGTGCTCCCCCTGCTTGTGCTCTGTCAACTAAAATCTTTTTTAAAAAAGAAACAGTTTATAATTTTAAAATGTAAGTAACAGACTCCTTATGTGTATCAGTTAAGATACAATAACTTATATGGGGGATCCCTGGGTGGCTCTGCGGTTTAGTGCCTGCCTTTGGCCCAGGACGTAATCCTGGAGTCCTGGGATTGAGTCCCACATCAGGCTCCCTGCATGGAGCCTGCTTCTCCATCTGCCTGTGTCTCTGCCTGCCTCTCTTTCTCTCTCTCTCTCTCTCTCTGTCTCTCATGAATAAATAAAATATTTTTAAAAACACAATAAAAAAATAAAATTTAAAAACACAATAGCTTATATGGTAGTAACAGCCTCAATGACTCAGTGGCTTAACAAAATAAAACGTTTTTTAATGCTACATAAATGCTACATCTCCAAGGAGGCCCAGGACCAGGCTCTGTTCTCTGTAGACACTCTAGAACTCAGCATGATGGAAACCACTGCAACCATCTGATCCCAAGTACAGATCGGCAGGAGGGAACCTGTTGAAGAGCTCTGTGGCTCTTTCCGGGAGCTGTCATTCATAATCCACTGGCCAAGGAAAGCCAGCACACCAGGTCTAACTTCAAAGGAAAGTGCAATATATATATATATTTCAAAGGAAAGGTGCAACATAGATATTTATATATTTTTATATATCTCATATATATATATAAATATATATATAATGTTTTTATTTATTTATTTATGAGAGAGAGCAAGCAGGAGCGGGGTGAGGGGCAAAAGGAGAAGCAGACTCCCCAATGAGCAGGGAGCCTGATGTGGGGCTCCATCCCAGGACTCCAGGATCAAAACCTGAGCTGAAGGCAGACACTTCACCGACTTAGCCACCAGGTGCCCCAGGAAAGTGCAATCTTATCACCGCAGGGAAGGAGGAGAAACAGCAAATTTTCGAAGGATGGTAATGTTCAAGCATCAGCTACCCTGCCTCCTCCCAAAACACCAAAGTGTGCTCAAAGTCCCATATCTCGTCTTGTTGGGTTTTCACGCCGCCGCTCCAGTTTTATACGTGTAGAGAAAACATGTACAAGGCCCAGACCAGTGTGGTGACTTGTCCACGGCCACACAGCGGGGCCCCAGTTCTGTTCTGGGTGCTCCCACAACCCACCGTCGGGGGGTTCTCTATCTAGACGTGCGCTCCCCGGTCCGTGGATGCTTGCAAACTCCCAGGGCCGCCAGTCGCTGTTCGCCGAGTGCCTCCTGCGAAAATGTTCACATTCTTTGTAAACTTTCCACCACTCCGTTGAGGGTAGCCACCCGGAGGCGGCGACAAACGCATGTGGTAGGAACACAACAAAAAACAGAACAAAGGTAACACAGGTGGGGTTCTGGCGAGGGTCGGCTAATGCCGGAGCCCGCGGACGCTGGTGAGGAAGGGAGGTCTTGCTTGGCCCACAGCCACTTCAATTTTTTTTTTTTTATTTATGATAGTCACAGAGAGAGGCAGAGACACAGGCAGAGGGAGAAGCAGGCTCCATGCACCGGGAGCCTGATGTGGGATTCGATCCCGGGTCTCCAGGATCGCGCCCTGGGCCAAAGGCAGGCGCCAAACCGCTGCGCCACCCAGGGATCCCCCACAGCCACTTCAGCTAGAGACGTGGTTAAAGTGCGCTCAGCGCTCCCCCGGTGGGCGGGGCTCGGCCTCCGCAGGGCCACGCCCCCCCGCCCACCACTGCGCCTGCGCGGCGCCTCTGACGCAGGCCCGAGCCCCGCCTCTTCCCACCGCGACCGCGGGCCTGGGGGCGGGGCCTGGGCACAAGATGGCCGCCGCGCGCCCGGAGGCCCCGAGTCCAAGCTCAGCGGCCCCGGAGCCGCGATCCTCGGAGACGCCGGACCTGGTGCGGGCGGAGAAGGGGCCTCAGCCGGGGACTCGAGGCGGGAGGAGGTCTCGGGTCAGGGGGCGGGGCTTGGGCGGAGCCTAGCGGGGCTGGGCGGAGGAGGTATTTAGGTCTCTGGGTCTGGGGGCGGTGCTTCTTGGGTGGGCGAGGGGCGTGGCCTAGGAGGAGCCTATGAGGGTGGAAGGCGGGGCCTAGAGGGCGGGGCCTGAGGAGGGGGTTGGGTGGAACATCTGGGCGGGAGACGAGTCCAGTGAGAGGTATATGTAAGTAGGGGACGGGGCATTCCGAGGACGGGGCTTCAAAAATTCTGGGGCTGGTGGATTTGCTTGGAAGGCTGAGAAGGTGACCCTGAAAGGGAAGGATGGGCAGTTATGGTGGGGGCACGCACGTTGGAGTGAGGTAATGATTTTGCAGAGGTCTGAGTGATAGGACTCAAATGCTTAGGGGAGGATTTTGGGAGGAATGATGATGCCCCAGGTGACTCTAGAACTTCCCCACTCAGAACTGGAGAGTGATAGGACATTCATTCATTCAGCAAACATCTCCTGAGTTCTTACTTGGGCCCCATAGACAAAACAGATTAAGGACTGTATTCTGTTGGAGCTCACAGTCTAGAGGACAGAGACAATAACGGATCTTTATTGTGTTTCGCTATAAAGGAAATAAAAAGTGAGCTGATAGACTGGGGGTAAGGAGAACTAAATTTGGACGAAAGAAGTCAGCAGTGTGCTGGCTTAGATTTACACTGGGGTCAGAGACAAGCAGGAGCCAGAGCATGATGGATAATATGATGACAGCTTTGGATTTTAAGTGCAGTTGAAGCCATGAGAGTTTTGGGTTTTTTTAATATTTAAATTTATTTAAATAAATAAAGAGGGAGAAGCAGGCTGCACACAGGGAACCCGATCTGGGACTGGATCCCTGGGCTCCGGGATCACGCCCTGAGACTAAGGCAAATGCTCAACCGCTGAGCCACCCAGGCGTCCCTATGGGAGTGTTTTGAAGGGAAAATGGCAATCTAATTTCCATTTTCAAAAGGTCATTTGAGCTACTTTGGGTAGCCAGCAGACATAGGAACAGGGGTTCTGTTCAGGAAGCTTTTTCGGTTGTCAAGCCAAAAAATTGGCTTTTAACTGGGGTAAGGGAGAGAAACAGCTAGATGCTTGGGAAAGGTGTGAAGTCTTGATAGGAATGCTGCAGGATCCTGTAGGATGGAGAGCAGGATCTGGAAATTGGGGGGCGCAGTGTGCTTCCAGGGAGATGGATGTTTTAATAAGTGGGGGCATGTTGGGAAGGGTCCACAGGCTCCTGGTCTTTGTCTCCCCCCTCACCCAGGTCCTGGTCCCAGATGATGGCCGCCCCGCCACCCCCCCAAGTGACCTCATCGAGATCCAGGTAGTGAAGGTGACAGACACCACGCTGGTCCCCGAGCCACCGGAGCCAGGCTCCCTCCACTGTGCCTTGTGCCCGGCTGCGTTCCGGCTGGTGTCTGAGCTGCTATTCCATGAACATGGCCACCTGGCGGAGGCGGAGGGCGGCGGGCAGGGTGGGGATCCCAGCCGGTGTCATGTGTGTGGCCACAGTTGCCCCGGCCCCGCCAGCCTCCGCGCCCACTACAGCCTGCACACGGGGGAGCGGCCCTACCGCTGTGCCCTGTGCCCGCGTGCTTTCAAGGCCCTGGCGCCTCTGCTGCGGCACCAGCGCCGACATGGGGTGGAGCCAGGGGCCTCTCAGAGGTCTCCTGAAGCGGTTGCGGCTAGAGCACCGAGGCCCGGGGTGCCACCGGAGAGGTCAGAGGTGGTGATGGCAGCGGCGGCTGCGGGCGCCGCCGTGGGCAAGCCTTTCGCCTGCAGGTTCTGCGCCAAGCCGTTCCGCCGCTCCTCAGACATGCGCGACCACGAGCGGGTGCACACGGGCGAGCGGCCCTACCACTGCGGCATCTGTGGCAAGGGCTTCACCCAGTCGTCAGTGCTCAGTGGCCACGCGCGCATTCACACTGGGGAGCGCCCCTTCCGCTGCGCCCTGTGCGACCGCACTTTCAACAACTCCTCTAACTTCCGCAAGCACCAACGCACCCACTTCCACGGGCCGGGGCCGGGAGACTCTGGCACCCGGCAGGCTTCGGGGGCCGAGGGGCCGGGGAGTGGGCGTGGTCATGGGCCAGAAAAGAGCCTGGAAGAAGGACGGGGGGAGGCGGCCAAGGTGAAGGTGGAGGTGGACCAGTAGGCTGGGAGAGCAAGGCCGTGGGAGCATTAATACAGGAAGTAGAAGGTGGATTGCAGGGGAAGGGGTGGATGGGAAGCAGAGGCAGGAGAGGTGAGGAAAGCTAAGGAGGTGGCTAAGAGCAGCTAGTGCGGGAGAACCAGTTTGGGGATACCCACAAATCCATACAGCACCTCCATGAGACTCAGAAAGGCACAGACACTGCCCTATGGATGCCCAGCTAAATGTGAGGAACATGGGCTGCATTTCACTGCCCAATCTGCCTGCCCCTTGGGTGTCCCAACAGAACCTAGGCACTACAGATGGGGAGCCAGGGTTGAGTGGAAGGGGTAGAACCAGAGTCTGCCCTGGTGTCTCTGGGCCAGCCCTTCATCTACAGAACCCTGGACTATCTTGGGACCTAGGGTGGACCAGGATGGAATCTTTTGCCTACCTCACTGGATTGCACTGAACCTGGGGTGCCTACCCACCCTCAGGCAGAAGACACCCACCAGGTCCTCCATAAAGAGATTCTGGAATGCCATCACCTTGAAGCCAGAGGGTCCCCAAGTCCTAGCCGAAAGCACTCAAGCCTCAAGGATGTAAGCCTGAGCATAAGAAACTTGACTCCAAGAGCTGCTCCCTGCTCCCACGGTGGTCCCTCCTTAACCCACTGACTCTGAGGCAACAAAAAAATCCGGACAGCAAACAGCCACCTAACGTCCCCCCTCATAAGGCTTTAGGTTCAGAGCCCATGGCCCCCAGGGCTTTGGCATAGCCTCAGATTTCTCTGACTTCCTCCACTCCCAATGTGAACCAAACAGCTTACTACCTGACCCAAGGCTACCCACCCCAAGGAAGGGTTGGGGGATGGCAGCACTGGTGGGCTGGCCTGTGTAAAATGGGCATGGGGTGGGGTGAACTGAGTCACTGTGGTGAGGGTGAGAGGAGGACTTGGGAGCTGGAGGTGGGGAGCCTCCAGTTCTACTCCTATTAAAGGACTTTCTGAAGGGTTTCTCTGTCAGTCTTGTGTTTGGGGATTGGGGATAGAGGATCCACACTGGTCTTGCCACAAGCAGTGAATCGCAGCATCTCTCCAAAATCTCTCCTTTAGATCTCTATTCGGAGATATTTATTTTAGCTGTGGCAGTGAGTGTCAGGAAATCTGGCAAAAAGAAGGGATTCCTCTGATCAGTATGCCTTTCAAGGAGGGAGAGCCCTGGATTTGCACACCTTCCTGTTCACTTCCCACAAGATATCCCTTAGGTCAGAACACCAACAGAATTCATTCTGTTTCCCCCAAAGAAAGGGCTGTGTTTCCTATTGACCTCACCAACCAAGCTAGAGACCTGGACAGGTTCCTGAAACCTTCGTCCCTCATGCACACATCTAATCCCTACCCTCATCCCTTTCCTGCTGTTGAGCCAGTTAAGTATCTTGAATCTGAACATTTTTTCATCACTAGTCTTTCAGGCCAAGCCAACAGTGGCCCCACATTTGGACACTACCCAGTAGTAGTCTCCAGTCTCCATACCACAGCCTCATGGGCCCACTGCTCCTTGTGGCTTTCGGAAAGGACTCCCCCCGCCAAAAAAAAAAAAAAAAAAAAAAAACAGAAAGGATCCCATGCATAAATGCCTCTAGGAGTAGGGTGACAGTGTAAATGAGTGAGGGAGGTGGCTGGAAAGCACAAGCACTGGTGAGGTGACACATGGCAACTGACACTTGGGCCCAGTGTTGGCCTTCTAGGCATGGCAGAACTTGGTGACAGACTGGAAAGTGTGCTCTGTCTGAAGAGGGCAATGGTTACTCAGCTCTGGGAGAGTGAGAGTGGATTGCTAGATCTGGCAAATTTTTCAGAAGTTGCATTAGTTTATTATGCAAAATCTTTTTATTTTCAAATGTTGGCAACTAAGTCAAACTTTATTTTTTTTAAAATGCATGGGCTAAACAAAGTGTGTCAGTGGCTTGTGTCCAGCAGCCACCACCTTCCAACCTCTGGCCTCCAAGATCATCCAAGCTTCACTATTCGAATCCAAAGCCCTTCATGATCCAGCCCCCCCCATCCCCAACCTCTCCAGCCACACTTATCTTTGAAACATTCTCTGGAACAGCTGGGTTTAATGAGACACCACACCCTCTACCTAGAATTATATGCTCACATTACCTGGCAAGCTTCTGTGGCTTCTGTTAACGTTCTGGCATCACTTTCTCCTCCAGCAAGCTTGGCTAGCTCTGATAAAGTGACTCCTTCATGCTCTCAGCCCCCAGTGATAATTCCATGTACTTTTTTATGGTGGTGCTCCTGGGGCACTGGCACATGGTCTGTCTTATGCTGGGTTTTCAGCACTATGGTGTTGACCATACACAGCTGCTGCCCTCATGTGGGTCAAACTGGACTTGCCCAGGCAGTGCCCCAGAACCAGCTCTGTCTTCCAGGATCAGTATTGAGGCCCCCAAATCCTGCAGTCCCAGTTCTACAGACTCACTAGGTGTCCCTGGAGCATCTTTCTTCTCCAGGACGTCAGCCTTCTCCTCTGATGGATGGCATAACTAAACACACGTTGAAGAGCACAGGGCTCGCTGTTTCAACAATGGAAGTGAGAGCTGTGGAAGGACTTTTGGAGCTCCTTCAAATCATCCTGGAGGGACAGGTGCCATGGGTGAGGTTGTAAGAACCACGAGTCTGTAGAGTGCTGGAACACAGCAGTGGTTCTTTTCTCCCTAACTCAAGGGCAAGAAGCATGTCCAATTTAAGTCTTCCCAGTGTCCTGTGAAGGACCCAGCAGGCGGGGGGCTTTGGTAAATGCTGGCCAAGTGAACAAATACCAAAAACATCTTGAAGGGGAAGGAGTCTACGCACACTGTCAGTTACCAAGAACAGAAACTTACCTGTCTTGTTCCTCTCCCTTTGCTCAAGGTGCCGACTTAAAGCTTGGATGTGGTAAATCCTCAGCAATTACCCATTGAATGAGGCAAAGCAGAGAGCGTGAGCGTGAAGCAGAGGGTGGTGGGGAATCAAAATTCCTGGGAAACAAAAGTTCTCAACTGTTTGTCAGCGCTTAATTCCCCACTCTCTGGGATGCAAGAAAGGACTCCAGCGGCCCTGTTGGTAAGATTTATTATCCTCCGCTCTGTACAAGCCGCGTCTGCCACCCCACCCCCACCCCCACAATCCAAAAGAGCACCCCGTCCCACTGGGGCCTCCCGACTCAACTCATACTCCACTTTCCAACCAGATCCCAAAGGAATGGGGAGGGGCAGTTCACACCCACATCCTCCACCAAAGCTTATTGGGGGACAGAATATTGCAAGGGAGGGGGAGCGCTGATGAAGGTTACAAACGGGGTTGGACAGAGGACCCGGTTCAGTGGCTGGCAGGACAAGAGAAGAGCCAGAGAGGTCCCGGATGGGAGCGATCCAGTCTTGAGTCTGGACGCCATGGGCCTTCTAGGAGGCTAGTCTGTCTGAAGTTCTGAAGGATGGCTGGGGCAACAGCAAGGAGGGGTAAGAGTCTGATCAGCAACTGGAAGGGGTGAGTGCGGGAGAGCACATCTGATCGAGCGGCGGACCCGAAACCCCTCCTTGTCAGGCATCCTTTCCCGCCAAGGTGCCCGCCCCTGCCCCAGGACCCCCAAGGCCCTCAGCTTTGTGGGCCAAGCGGTGTTTCTTGAGGCCATAGGTGTTGGCAAAGCCCTCGCCACAGGAGGAGCAGCGGAAGGGCCGGCCGCCCTGGTGGGCCGCCAGGTGCTTCCGAAAGTAGCCGGGGTCCTTGAAGGCTTTGAGGCAGGCAGGGCAGCGGAGCTCGGGCCGCGGCGGCTCATGGGCACGCTGGTGGCGCAGCACTGAGCTCAGGTAGAAAAAGCCCTTCCCGCAGTGCTCGCAGCGGTAGGCGCGCTCACCCAGGTGCAGCCGCTGGTGCTCCAGCAGGTTGGAGCGGTATCTGAAGGTCTTGCCGCAGGCGCCGCAACGCTGGGGCCGGGCCACCGCGTGCAAACGCCGATGCTCTGCCAGGCTGGAGGACTGCGCAAAGCGCTTGGCGCACACGCCGCACTTGAAGGCGCGCTCGCCCGTGTGCACCACGCGATGTTGCCTCAGGTACCAGGAGCGCAGGAAGCCCCGGCCACACACACCGCACCGGTAGGGCCGCTGCTCTGTGTGACAGCGCTGGTGGCGCATGAGCAGAGCTGCCTCCCAGAAGCGCTTGCCACACACTGGGCAGCGGAAGCCTCGCTTCTGCCGGTGGCTGCGGCGGTGCAGGAGCAGGTCGTAAGCACCAGCGAAGCTCTGGCCACAGAGGCCACAGCCTAGGGTCCGCCGCACCAGGTGCACATACTTGTGAGTCACCAGGCCCAGGAAATGCTTGAAGCTCTGGCCACATGTGGCACAGCTGAAGCGCTCAGGGCCTGAACTGGCACCCCCACCGCCTCCAGCCACCGCCGTTCCGCCAGCGTCGTCACCCCCAGACACGCCTGCCAGCGCTGCCACAGCCGCCCCCACCTCTCCTGCCAACCCATTGTCCAGCACACTGGCTGCATCGGCACTGCCAGAGCCGTCCTGGGGCTGGGGACCGCCAGGTGTGGGTGGGAGCAGGCGCTCAGGGGCAGCCTGGTGGACCAGCTTGTGCCACATGAGATTCTCGATGAAGCCAAAGGTCTTGCCGCAGGCGTCACAGCCGTAAGGCTTCTCTGCCATGTGGGCCTCCTTGTGGCTCATCACGTGGAAGAGATCGGGGAAGTGCTCGCCGCAGTCTGAGCAGGCATAGCTCAGGGCATCCGCAGCTCCAGCAGAACTGGCCGAGGCGCCCGGCCCACAGGCCCCTGATGCGCCCTGGGTGGCCGGGAGGCCCGCGGCCCCGGCCAGGGCGCAGGGCAGCTGAAGCCGGTGCACCTGGCGGTGGCGAGTGAGGCTCTGCGGGTAGCCGAAGACTTTGCCACAGAGCTCGCACTTGTAGGGCCGCTCACGAGTGTGCACCACGTGGTGCTTGCTCAGGTGGAAGGACTCTCGGAAGCGCTTCCCACACACCGGACACTGGTGGGGCTTCTCCCCGGTGTGGATGCGCTCGTGGCGCTTCAGAGTCTCACGCCGCCCGAAGCCCCGCCCACAGATGCCGCAGCAGAATGTCTTTCCAGGGACGTTGGCGCTGGACCCCCCGGCCCCACTGGTCCCGGCCCCGCCGAGCAGCAGCGGGTGCGCCCCCAGCAGTGGGACGGGCACGGCACCATATACCACGGCCGCCGCTGCCGCCGCCGCCTTCTCGCTGTCTGTGGCGGGGGGGTCGGGAGGCAGGAGGTAAGGGCCGGCAGGGAAGGAAGGCGGGGGCTGCGGGACGGAGGCCGCTGCATCCTTGGGCGCGTCGGGGGCGGCGGGGGGGGCATGCGCTGCCTTGTGCCGGAGCAGGCTCTGCGGCGCGGAGTAGGACTTGCCGCACAGGTCGCAGGGGTACACAGGCCTCGGCCCTGCCGCCCCCGCGCCCGCGTGAGCCGCCTGGTGCTTGAGCAGGTAGGCGGCGTCGCGGAACGCCTTCCCGCAGACGCCGCAAGGTAGGCGCAGGAGATCGGCCGAGTGCGTCTTCACATGCCGCTTGAGGCTCTCCCTGCGGTTGAAGCTCTTGCTGCACACGGAACAGGAGAAGGGCTTCTCGCCGGTGTGGATGATCTGGTGCTGGTGGAGGTGGCTGGGCTTCTTGAAGACCTTCCAGCAGAGCGGGCAGGCAAATGGGCCCTCGCCGCCCCCCGCCGCGGGAGGGGGCACGCCCACCCCGGCAGGGGCACCGGTCCCCTCCGCAACGGGGGCGGCCACGGTGGCAGCTCCAGCAGCAGCAGGCGGGGCGGGGGGACCGGAGGACACGGGCGTGGGGGGGGCAGCGGCGGCAGCGGGGGGCACTCCCGCAGGGGGTGCGGGCAGGCCCAGCGGAGGAAGTGGCGCCCCCGGCTGCGGCGGGCCTGTGGCGGCGGGCGGCACATCCTTGTGGCAGCGGCGGTGGCGGATGAGGCTGGAGACGTGGTTGTAGGTGCGGCCGCACACGCCGCACTCGTACGGCCTCTCCCCGGAGTGCACCAGCATGTGCTGGACCAGGTGCGAGGACTGTTTGAAGGACTTCTGGCAAACGCCGCACGGGAAGCGCCGCTCCATCAGGTACTTCAGCCTGCGGAAGTAGCCCTTGTCGTCCTTGGTCGGGTCACAGGCTGCCCCTGCGGCAGGTCCCGGCGGGGTCTGGGAGGGTGCGGGCAGAGGCCCCGGGGTCCCCGTGGGCGAGGCCAGCCCCGGAGTCACCCCCGGCCCGGAGGCGGGCCCCCCACGTTTCAGATTCCCAAAAAGGTGCTGGTGTCCAGAGAGGTCGACGATGCCCCATTGCGGGGCGGGGAAGGCAGCATCAAAGAGGGGCGGTGGGGGGGGGCCGAAGGCGGGAGGCAGGGGCGGGTCGGGCTTCTTGGCCTGAGAGGAAGAGGAGGATGAGGAGGACGAGGAGGAGGACGACGACGAGGAGGACGACGAGGACGGCGCCTCCGCCTTGGGTTTGAAGGTAGACTGGGGCGGGTAGTCGTACTGGGGCGGAGGCGGCTGGGGCGGGGGCTGGGGCGGCGGCCCGGGGGCGCAGGGCAGGGCTGCCACTGCCTTGGCGTGCTCCCCATAGAGCTCCATGGGCTCAAAGCGCTGGTGGTTGAGGAACTCGAGAAAGTCGAAGGGGTAGCTCTGGAAGTGAACCCCGTCCTCGCCCCCTATGCCGCTGCCCCCACCACCCCCGGTGGCACTGCCTGCTGCGTTTGCCTCCATCTCGGGCGGGCCAGGCGACGGGAGACCCTGCAGAGAGAGGAGGGGGCTGAGCACACAGGCCCAGGCGCCGCCCGGAAGCTATGTGCACTAGCAAACATGTGTGTGTGCCAGAGCCACTACTCCCTGGTGCCTGTCCCTCCACCCCACTGGGCCACCTCCTTTCAGTATCCTCTTTGTTCCTCCTCTCCCATTCCTTCCATTTTTCCCATTGTTTCTGGGGTCTTCACGTATCCTCTTCCCCAGTGCTGCCTGCAGGCTCTTTGTCCCCACCCCCAATCTAATGCTCCCAGCACCCCTGGCCTCTGGTCACAGTCCCCTTGCAAACTCTTGGCCATCAGCACTGCACCGTACCCTCCTCTCCAAAACACACAAGCCCTGGGGATCCCTGGGTGGCGCAGTGGTTTAGCGCCTGCCTTTGGCCCAGGGCGCGATCCTGGAGACCCAGGATCAAATCCCACGTCGGGCTCCCGGTGCATGGAGCCTGCTTCTCCCTCTGCCTGTGTCTCTGCCTCTCTCCCTCTCTCTGTGTGATTATCATAAATAAATAAATAAATAAATAAATAAATAAATAAATAAATCGCACAAGCCCTGTTCTTAGTCCCCTCAGGGTTGGACTCTGTAAAGTGGTAAGAGGGTAGACTCTAGAGCTTGAATTCCAGATAGACTCTGAGCCCCACCACATTCTAGCTGTGTGACCATAGGCAAGTGCTTGAATCTCTCTCTGCCTGGATTTCCTCATCTACAAACAGAAGTGGCAAAGCATATCCCTACTTCACAGGGCTGATGTGAGGATCCAACAAGCAAATCCACATAAGGCCTTTGGGTAGATGCTTCAGGCACTTTACAGGCACTAGGAAAGTGGAAGGCATGATGCGGATACCACTCTCACTACTGCAGGTGGTGGCAGAAAGTCAGGACAAACCAAGAGAACTGAAATGAAATCTGTGTTGGAGGAGGGAGGTTCTTTTACTACAAGGTGGGAAGTATAATGTGTTTGCCTGGAAGAAACAAGTTACAGCAAGAGGACTGGCTGTGAGAGGGAAGGCAGCCCAACACAGCAGAAAATATGTGGGCCCTTGCACCTGGGCTGACCTGGGTTCAAGTCCCATCTCCTTCCCCATCCACACTTTCTCCATTTCTAAGAGAGGGCGGCCACCCCTAGACCACAGGGGCACTCAGGGGATCTCACCCAGGATGTAAGGAAACATACTCATTGGCAGAGCTTCCAGTCCCCAGAACTATCTGTACCTTCAGTGTCCTCACACACCTGGGAGGAGCCTGACAGCAGCTAGCCAGGGAGTGTAGGATCTTGTCCTCAGCCCAGGGGGCCTTCCCGGCCTCCTCTGCCGTAGGAGTCATTCTCTGGGCACCTCTCTTACAGCACTTTGCATTCCAGATGGCAGCTGCCCATATCTGCACCCCCTACCCCCACCTGAGCCTCAGTTCCTACAATTAATTTGTGAACCTGAGCCACCCAGGGGGGCTGGGGAAATGCCCCCACCAAAACAGTGCAGAGCCAGCAGGAGAAGGGTCCCTGAAGTGTGGCATGCTCCTTGGTCATCATCCCTGGCCCCTGGAGGCCTGGCTCTGTGCCCAGCCCACGGTAGGGGTCAGTGGTGAATACAAGGCCAGGGCCCATCAGCTTCCATCCACTGAGCTGGCTCTCTCTCCCCGCAGGTGAAAGGTGAGTATTTCCTTCACTCCCCTGGCCAAGAGGCCGTTATTTTTAGCCTCTAGCTCTGGGTGTCCTTGGATGAGACTCAACATCCCATGCCCTTCACACCCCCTCTAGTTAATCTGATCTGCAGAAGGAGAAAGGCATGGTTGGAGTGGTAGTGGAAGCCTGTGGGTGACACCTAAATCTGGGAGACCAGGCTAGAGTGGGCTGGATGGGCAGAGAGAAGCACATAGTAGAAGATGGGGGGCAGGACGGGAGATAAATGTCTTAGGGAAGAAGCCACCGCCCAGGCTTCCCACCATCAGAATACACATTAGTAACAGCCAATGTGGACTGGGCATTTCCTTTAGGCCCAATGTGTTCCAAGCCCATTACACATATTAACTCAATCTCCACAAGTCTATGAGACTATGACATAGGAACTACTGTTATTCCCATTTGACAAAAGAGAAGCACAGAGAAGTCAAGTGACTTGCCCAAGGTCACAGAGCAAGCCTGCAATTCAGCCCATCCCCTCCCCACCACAGGGTGGTTTTATCAGGTTCTCTAAGGTGGACAAAGATGGGGTGGAACTATGGGGGTAAGAGCTTTATTTGGGGGTGTTCTGTAGGTTATGGGGGGGTTATGGCAGGGGTTGGGTGGGAGGGGAAGTGGGTCACCATCTTGAACAGATGGAGCAGTGAGGTGGTGAGACTGTTCCCCAGATCTCAAGGCTCCGTCCCATGCCTGTTTTGGGTCTCTGCTCAGATGGTAATGCCCACCCTGTCCTCCCTAACCCCTTGTCTTGTTGCATTTTTCATCACTGTCCCTGTCATGACTTGCTGCATGCATTTCCTTCACGGTGTGTTTGCCTATGAGGAGGAGGATTTGTCCTGTCTTGTTTGCCACTAGGCCTGCAGCACCAAGCACAGCACCCAGTGTGGTTGCTTGCTAAGTATTTGCTGATACATGGGAATTAAACATACCCTCTTAAATCACCAGTGGGTCCATGAAGAAATCTCAAGGAACCCCAGATGAATAAAAATGAAAATACAACATACCAAAACTCAGTGAAGATGCAGCTAAAGTAGGGCTCAGAGGTAAACTGATAGCCTATATTGAGAAATATTTGTTGAGCAAAGGGATGAAACTGATTTGTCTAGAACTCCCTGAGGGAGCACGGGGAACATAAGCAGAGATGGTGTTGACATGGGGGAGGGGGTCCCCAGAAGAAGGAATTCTGAGGGCAGTGATGTTATAAGAAGTGACCCAAGGGTAAGTGGGAAAATGCGATGGGTTGCTGCCATGAGGGGCAGGGAATAGAACCGGGGGGCAGAACTGATCAGGCTCACACGAGGAGGCATTTCCTCTTTCCAAGCCTTAAATGAGTGTCTTTCTAAGGAGAGACGTGCATGGGAGGCTATATGTGGAGAGGGCATGATGGAGGGAGCCCCTCCCAAGGGGTAGGAGTTCCACAGCAACTGCAGTCATAATCATAACAGCCATGTTTATTGTTCAGCCAGTTTGAGCTGTAGCATCCCCGAGGCCCCAGTGGTCCTGTACTGGTATTGGTCCCACTTTATATGTGGGGAAACTGAGAGGGGGGTCATTTCTCCAAGGTCACATAGCCAGTAAAGGGGAAAGCAGGATTGGATCCCAAGTCTCTCTGATACCAGGACCTGTGGGCCGTTCTGTTGCAACAGAGTTGACTTGTGATGAAAGTCCAGTCTGTTAGTAACAATAACGGTGACAGAGTAACACGTAACATGAAGTGCTCTTTTAAATCCTTTATGTATGTTGACTCAGTGAGTCTTCCTGATAACTCAAGAAGACGGTGACCATTATGAAGTCTGTTTTACAGAGGAAGAGACTGAGGGCTAGAGAGGTCACCTCATCTCCTGAGGTCATACCAGTAACAAGCTGTGGCTGAGCCAGGAATTGAAGGCAGGCGGTGGGGCTGCAGAGTGAATGACCCCCGATACTATACTGTCTTTCGATATCCTCTCTCCAAAATGAGTAAGACCCCCACTCCGCCTTATGCTAGAAATATACTTCACCCCACTTTCCTGCCACCTAACCCCAGAACTAGCCACCAGCATTTACTAAACACAAATGAGCACTGTATTAGGTGCCTTATGTGGCTTGTCTCAATCAAACTTCCTAACAGGTTCATAAGATAAGCATAGCTACTACTTGTATTAATAGACAGGAGGACTAAAGCTAAACCATGTCCCTCCCTCTGCTCAAACTCTGCAGTGACACCCATCTCACTTAAAGTCAAAGTCAGTTATGATGACCTACATAGTCTCCATGGCCACCTGGCTGCTTCTCCAATGTATCAACATTGCTGCCCCAGGGCTCCTGCACTGGCTAGCTTCTGCCTGGAATGCTCTGATTGTTATCTATACACCTCTCCTTCTACCCCTCCTCACCTCCTTCACGTCTCTATTCAAATGCTGCCTCCCTGGTGAGGCTCTCCATAACCACCGTAACCTGTCATCCAGACCAACATTCTTGCTCTTCACAGCCTGCTTAATTTTGCCCCTACCTATCAGCATCACCTAATAAACCACATATTCTGTTTGTCTTGTTGCTGTCCTCTCCTTCTAGAAGGTGGACTGGACATAGGCAATGATTTTCATCTGTTTTGTTCACTGTTCTATCCCAGGACTTAGAATAGTGCTGTCTCTGAAAATATTTGTGAAATAATTGAATGAACGGGTCTAGGAAAAAAGGGAGTGGTCTGCTCAGAGATGTGAACCACTTCACTCTTTAGGGGAGCTGGTAAGAGCAGCCCCTGCCTGGCCACCATTGTCCAGGAGGAACAGGGTTCATGCACAACTGTAACTTTTTGGTGTGTGGTATCTTGGAGCAACAAGATGACAATGGGAATCTTTTAGAGGAGGCCTTCTTGCCTTCTCCCCTGTAATATACCCTGATCCTGCTGTATTTTGCTTTTTAGTTGTTCTATAAACTAGCACAGGCAACCACGAGGGTAAAGGTTTTTGTCTATTTTGTTCTCTACTGCATCCCCAGCGTGTAAAAGGCCCTCACCAAACACTTGCTGAACAAATGAATGAATGAACAAATGAAGAACATTTTGGGCTTGGTAGAGCTGACAAAGGCCAGATAATTGATCACAACACCCTTACTACACCCAAGGCCCTGTGAGATCAAACTGTCCCTCCTCTTGTTCTTCTCTTCAGGTCCTCTGCTCCAACTTCACTGACCTCTCCTGGTGCTCCTCCACTCACCATGATCATGACCACCTCAGGACCTTGGCACTTGCTATTCTCTCTGCCTGAAACAATCCATCCAGATCATTACATGGTTGTTTCACCTGTGAAGTTGCCCATCAGGCACAGGGAGAACCCAGAAAACAAAACTGACCTTATTCACTAGTTTTGAACTCTCCTCAACTAGACTGTAAAACCCACAAAATGAAAGACTGCATCTTCTCCTTCATCTCTGTATGCCCTGCACCTAGAACACTAAATGAATGAATGTATGTATGCATGCATTAATGCCTGGGGAAGAGAAGAGGTCAGACCACAGAAAGGCTGGGGGTCTTCTCTGGGGTGTTCAGGGGATGAAATGAAGTTGGGTGAGAAGTGGCAGGAGAGAGTTGTTGCCGCTGGGGAAAGAGGTGCAGCCTAAGGGAGAGCCTCAAGGGGTGGGGGCGAGGGCTGTTCCCCCAGAGGACTGAGGGCAGGGACTGCCCCGATGGGGGGGGGGGGGGGAGGCGGGGCACAAGCATTTCATCAGAGCCTGGAGCTACACCGGGCAGCTATTTTACCTGAAGGGGGAGAGGATATGGGTGAGAGCAGAACTCTAGAGGGAGCTATTCTATTGGTGGGGGGGGGGGGGCTGAAGGGGTATTCTCAAGTACTGCGGGAGGGTGGTGCAGAAGGACAAAAAGGCATTGCGGCTGCAGACTGGAAGAGAAAGTATTCTTCCGCGGGGAGGGGGCGGGCGCGGGTGCAGGAGACCTGGAGGCTGCTGTGTGTGCAGAGGAAAGAGGGCAGGTCTGCAGCAGCGCACCAGTGCAACACTCCGAACCGACAGTCCGCGGGCAGCTGCCCCCATGAGGCTGGTGCCGATCGGAGGGCTGTCCCAGAGGCAGCAATGACAGGAGATTATGCAGAAGCGAGCCTCCGAAGAAGCATTCATGGGGGGCCCTAGCAGCCGTGTAAGGGATCGCCACAAACCAGAGTGCTCCGGCAGTCGTCCTGCACGGGGGCGTTGCGGGGGGGGGGGGGGGGGGCAGATGTCTGGAAAGGTCTCACAGGGGGCATGACCGTGGACCCCCGGAGAGGGCCCGGCGAGAGAGGTACTGACAGGGACGTTCTGGGGACCAGAGTGGGCCAAGGCGGGACCCCCCGCCCCCGTTTCCCCCAGGCCCCCGGGCCACGCGCCCCGTCACTCACCGGCGCAGGGGTCTCCGCCGGGAGGAGGCCGAGGAGGCGGAGGAGACGCCGCCGCTCCGGGGAGACCCGAGGGCCCGACCGGAAGTGCCGCCCCCTCCCCCTCCCCGGCAGCCCCGCGCCGCCTGCCTGCCCGCCCGCCCGGAAGCGGAAGTCGCGCCCGTCTCCGAGGCGCCGGCGTGGAGGAGCGGAAAGAGGGGGCGGCCTTGGCGACCGGGAAAAGAAACTGCGCCTGCGCGCTGGCTCGGAGACGCGGACGGGGAAAGCCTAAACCGCTTCCGGTAGCCGAGCTGAGCAACGTGCGCCTGCGCTCTGAACGCCCGCCTCCTAGGGCACCGCCCACACGATCCGGACATCCGGTTAGACCACGCCCCGCTCATAAGTCTCGCACTTAAGCCCCGCCCCCTTTCGGATTCACGCCCATTTTCCTGGCTTAATTACTGAAGCCCCGCCCATTGCCTCAAAATCCGTCCTCCTCGCCCCAGTACGCTAGGGCTTTCTCCTGTTCTTCCCCACCTCCGAGTCCCCAAGAATTCCACCTCTCCCTCCTCAGCCCCGCCCACAGCCCCAGCTCTTTCTTTTAAGCCGTGCTTCTCAGACGTTTTTAGGCTGCACCAAACCCCTTGCGTCAGCCCCGCCCCTCCCTACTAACTGCCCTGTCTCAGGGGTTTCCTTTCCTTACCCCTTCCTAGGTACCCGGATCCTAGGCACCCCCTCGGTCTGAACATCATGCCCACCTCTCTGCATCTTTAACAGTTCCCGCCTCTCCTAACATCTTGCTCTCCTCTCAGATAAACCCTTTTCGTTCCTTCTAAATCTATACCTTCTACCTGCCCACCGCTAAACCAATGTCAGCCCCACCTTGTTCGCAGCACTTTCCCTAAGCTTCGCCCCTCCGGCCCCGCCCCTCCTGGCTACACCTCTCACCTTTGCCGGTCCTCTCACCTTCTACCCACGCCTTACCCAAGTTATCGGTTCTGCCCACAACCCTCACCTCAGTTTTTCCTACAGTGTCAGGATAAAAAGATGGGGCAAAGTAGTGAGTGCACTTCCAAGAATCTGGCTGGAATGGGGCAAGGGGACCTAGAGTCATGTTTGCACAGAGGTTTCAGTGTTTTAGAGTGGATATTTACATGGAGTACGTGAGGTCCGCTGGAGATGAGGGAGGGGGCAAAGGCTTCCCGCAAGCCAGTTTTCAGCGCCAGGCGTGATAACAAGGCACATAAGATGAGGGTTCCTCCAAACTCCATGCACTCCCATCAGGGTGACATAGGGACAGGAGGGCATTTGAAGGAAGGGCCAGCCCTGGTAGCATCACTGAATACACACAGGAAGCCAGTAGGCAGAGATTTATTTCCAAGGCCCCTACCTCCAGGGGCCTGTCAGTCCGGGGGAGGGTGGCAGAAGGCAGCAGGACCCAAGAGTTCAGGTCCTCACCCTCAACCCCCTCCCACAACGAGAGGACCACCAGGTATGAGGGGGGCCCAGCTCTCCTGCCCAGGCTCAGCACCAGCTGAACTCCCAGCTGTAAACCTGACCTGGGGAGCCATGGCCCAGGATCAAGCCAGCTCTTTCTCCTCCGGCTCCTCCTCCACCTCCTCCTCAGCCCCTGTTGTAGCCGGAATGCCCTCCTCGTCCCACGGTGGTTCAGGCCCTGGGTCCGGGGAACACAGGGGCACCCCCATGGCCTCGGGGTGCTTGCGCTTGGCATGGCGCCGGAGCGTGTTGGCCTCCGTGAAGCGCAGCCGGCAGACAGGGCACTGGTAGGGGCGCTCCCCAGAGTGGACACGGTGGTGGTGGGCCAGCTCGCCCGCCTCACGGAAGCGGCGGGGGCAGAGTGGGCAGCGGAAAGGCCGCAGGCCGGCATGGATGTTGCAGTGCCGCCGGAGGTGGCTGGACCTCTTGAAGGTCTTGCCGCAATCCTTGCACTCATGCGGCTTCAGCTCTGAGTGTGAGATGCTGTGGCGTTCCAGGTCGGAGAGGTAGGGGAAGGCCCGCAGGCACACCGGGCAGAAGTGTGGGGCCTTCTTAGGGCCAGAGCCCTCAGGCAAACCTGCCGCTGACCCCTCAGAGACGGTATAGGGTACACCCTGATCATCGATCAACAGGAGGTCGCTGCCACCGCCGCTGCCCACAGGGGCTGTCACCCCCTGTGCCAGCGGGGGCTCCTGCCCTGACTTGGGGGGGCGGCCCCGCTTGCGAGGGAGGGTGGCCTTGAGCGTCTGATTCGAGGAGGTGGCCCCACCGGGACGCCGGCCTCGGCGGCCCCGGGGAACAGGAGAAGGTAAGGCCAGAGGTTTCTCTTCCTCCCCTGGCAAAGGCGAAGGCAACGGGTCTGGGCTGGGGATGTCCATTGAGCAGTGGGGGACTTGGGTCTGGGCACTGGAGCCGGGCTAAGAGGAGAGAGGGGGCAGCCGTCAGTGCAGGGAGGGTCTGGAGCATCCCTTGTCCCCCAACACCTCGCCCATCCCTTGGTCCGAGTCTCTTGACCTGGGCATGGCCGACATTCACCTGGACAGTTATAGCCACACTGGTGGGTAAAACAGCAAGGTATTCTGTAACAGTTGGTGAGCAGACACTGAACTGAGCCACACAGGCATCCCCTAAGCCTCCCTAACCCCTCTCCTGGAAGTTTAGGGTCAACTTCAACTGAAATAAAGAAAAATCTTCATGGGAGGATAGGATAGATCCAACTAAGGGTAAGGGCTGGTATTTCGATCCTCAAAACAAGAGCCCATCACGCCTGAGCCATGGAGGCCCAGAAATGTTTTGTCCCGACTGACCAAGTGGGAGGAGTGGGAGTTTAGGACTAGAAGAAAGGGACTGGTCCCAGGAGATGTTTGGCCCCGAGTCGTGGATGAAGAAATAGAACTCAAGAGTCTGGGTTCCCAAGTCAGAGGTTCTGAGTTCAATTTCGAGGTCTATCACTTACTCTCTGTGTGGTCTGGGGCAAAGTGCTCGTTTCTCTGAGCCTCAGTTAAGCCTTTCGCAAAACAGGATGAATAGCTCCACCTATTCACAGTCATGTTATTTGGATAATACACATAAAGTGCTCAGTGCAGAAGTGATGTATCAACCTGTGTTATCTGGGTGAGTGGCAGCCTCACATCAACTCTCTGGATAATGGCACATCATCCCCATTTTGCAACTGGGGTAACAGAGGCACAGGAAAGCCAAGTCAGTTGTCCAAGCCCTCCCTGCCAATAAGTAGCAGGACCAAGACCCGAAGCAGATCTCAAGGACCCCAACAGTCTTGGGAGTTTGAAGACATGGATCCAGAAGACAAGGGGACCTGAAGGAGTCCCTTACACTCGTGCTAGTCTCCAGGTCTGCCGCTAACTAACAAGTGACTGTTTCTCTGAGCCAGTTTCCACCTCTGTAAAGTGCACATAGCAGTGTTGTCAGTTGGTGATACGAAGCACTCTACAAACCACCACCACCACCACCACCACCACCACCACCACCACCACCACCACCACCACCGGGAACCAGCACCTCCGATCCCAGAGCCTGGGACCAGGAGACTAAGATGTCACACAGGAGAAAGGGAGGAAAGCAAAGGTGCAGTTAGTAGCGGGGCTGCAGGTGTCACTGCTCCCCTTGGACAGGGCACGCACACGGGAGACGAGAGAGCGGCCAGCACTTCTCCACGATCACAAGATTCGCTTGGGCAAGAAGGTCTGGACTAGAACCCAGGTCCCTGGAATCATGCCCTGGCCCCTGGCCCCTCCGTCGCCCCCGTTCAAGCGCGCGCCCGCCGGCCCGAGCGCGCGGGGCGGGCCCTGCGGGGGCGGCGGCCAATGAGCGGCTCGCGGGCCGCGGACGGCGAGGGCCGCCAGGAAGGGGGTCTGCGCGCGCGCGCCCGGGCCGCCTCCGCGGGGCGCGAGGTCGGCACGCGCGCGCGCGGGCGCAGAGGCAGGTGTGGGGCGCGCTCCAGGAGTGCGCGGCCCCAGGCCTCCCCTCCCTCCTCTCCCCTCTCCCCGCCCGGACCCCCGCCTCTCGGGTACCTCATTTGCATGTCGCCTGGGCTCGCGAGTGTGCGCGCGCGGGGGCGACGGGGCCGGTGCGTGGGAAAGGGCGGGGGCCAGGGGGCCCTGCCCCTCGGCGGCGCGCGCGGGGACAGCCCCGCCCTCTCCCTCCTCCTCCCTCCTCCATCCCCCTCCCTCCGCTATACCCTCTCCGTCGGGCCTGCGCCCGCGGGAAACAAAGAGGACGCGCTGGGTCCTAAGAACCGCTTACATCCTCGCAGGGAAAACGCGCCCGTGCGCCCGTGGCCCTCACCGGCCCCGAGCGGGAAATAACCCCACCAACACATTCCCCAACCTTGTAGGAAAATCTGTCCTCTCACAAAGCACCCAGCAGGGTGACCCAATCAAAGGTACCGCAGGGATGAGAAGCGGGAAAATGGCTGCTAGTTCCCATAATTAACATGGCGCCTGGTAGGCTTCAAAGCGCCCAGGAGCGCAGACAAGATGGAGCCTGCTCTTTACTCTGAGCGCTACCACAGTCGCCGAACTTCGATTTTTCCGTTCTCCTGATGCAACTCCACTAGGAGGAGCGTGGGGCTGCGAAAAGAGAATCAAATCTGCTCTCATTCACGTTAACACCCGTCAGGGCAGGGACGGAGAAGAGGCAGCGCAGAGAACTGGCTGCCCTTAGTCTGCATGGCGCAGGAGTCGCCCCAGGCCCCGCCCCCACCCTGCCCTCACCCAAGATGGCGGCGCCCTGGCTTCTCCAACCTCCAGGGCTAGGGGAAGGCACGGGAAGCAGAGAAGGGCGGGGGAGAGGGGGAAGCCAAGGGGGCGGGAGAAAGGAGGAGTGTGGGGAAGAAGGGAGCCGAGGCGGAAGTCGAGGGGCCCCCAGGTGGAAGTGACGCTGCCCCCGCTGCCCAAAATGTCGGCGCCCAGAGGGAGGTGTAAGTAATTAAAGAGAAAAGCCGACTGACTTTCCCGGCCCCCTGGGCCCGCCCCAGGGCTCCAGAACCCCCGCTCCGAACGAGCGAGGTGGGCCCGCCCCGCTGCGGGTCCCGCCTGGGCTGCTCGTGCCCCGGGCGCCCCGGGCCGCACCTTTTAGGGGCAGGGGGGAGGGGCACAAAAGGCCGGTACTCGGGGCCTTGGTCCCAGAGCCGACGTGGGGGGGGGGTGGGCAGCCCTGCGGGCTACTGGGTGGGAAGGAGGCGGGGCTTCGTGGCGGCGGGGGCGGAGCAACCGCAGGGAGGAGCTTCCAGAGTGGGCGTGGCTTGGGATGGAAATGGGCCGGGCTTGAAAGATAGACGGGACCTACCTGGGGCTGAGTGGAGGAACCGAGCTCAGGGCAAAGGCGGGCACAGCTTAGAGCAGAAGGGGAATCGTTCGTCTGGGAGTGCGCACGGGGAGGTGATGGGACTGAGGTGTGTGATTTGGCTAGTCCTGGTGGAATTAACAAGTCTCCGGAACGGGAGTGCGGTGACTTAGGGGGGTGGGGAGGCGCTCCCAGTAGAGGGCTGAGAAAGGGGGGGGGAGGGGAGAGGTCTTGCAGAGGACCGGGCTTCCTCACAAGTCAGAGTTCAGGGAAAAACTGAATGCAGCTTTGGAGGCGGACCTTAGCGGAGAATGCTTGGTGGGACTTGGGAAACTCAGAGGAACTTAGCAGACTGTCCTAATCAGAACAGCTTACCTGCTGAGCACTCGTTGCGCCCCTGCCTACGTACGTAAGCTCCCAGTATGCATTGCCAGTTTTGCCTAATGCTCACCTCCACTGCATGAGGTAGGTACTCCTGCTATCCCTATGCTGCAGATGGACCGAGTTTTACTTGGTCTCACTGGAGGTTCCAGGGCCCCCACACCTTTGTCCTCTCATTCCCTAGGAATGTGACTCTTTGTCTGAAGATGACTTTCACTCATGAAGAAGAGTGGGAGGGCCTTTCAGAGGGGAAGGGTCTTATCTAGGAATACAAGAGGCTTTGGGAACTGTGTGGGGGGGACCTTGGGAAGACTAGGTGGTACCTGACTGGGAGTAGGCGTGGCTTACCAACAGTGGGCGGAGTTTATATTGGAGTGGGCACGGCTTACCAACAGTGGATGGAGTTTAGAGAGGAGTGGGGAGTCCATTGGAAAAGAAAGTGAGAGGCTTAAAAACCGTCCAGTAGGGTGGAAACCATCTGGCCGGCATGGGAAAGATCGGCAGAGGAGTGGGAGGAGGGTTTGTAGGGGAGTGGGAGGGGCTTAAGGGACGGTGAGTGTGGCTTGGAGGGAAGTGGGAAGGGTTCCCAGGGGGAAAAGGGTGGGTGTGTGAGTCCAGGGAGCCTGATGGAGAGGGCTCGTGGGGAGCTGACTACCTCACTTGCCATCCGTGTCTCCCCCTTGCTCCAGAGATAGCCTCCACTTGCCACTGCCCTCGCACCACGCCACCATGGATGATGCCCCACTGCCAGTGCCCCCGGTCCCTGCCCCGGCCCCGGCCCCAGCACCTCCCGCTGCCGCTCCCCGGGTCCCATTTCACTGCAGTGAGTGTGGGAAGAGCTTCCGCTACCGCTCGGACCTTCGGCGCCACTTCGCCCGGCACACTGCACTCAAACCCCACGCATGTCCACGCTGTGGCAAGGGCTTCAAACACAGCTTCAACCTGGCCAACCACCTGCGTTCGCACACCGGCGAACGGCCCTACCGCTGCTCTGCCTGCCCTAAAGGGTTCCGAGACTCCACCGGCCTGCTGCACCACCAGGTGAGTCCAACAGGCTGGCCACCGTGGGAGTCACAGGGCTCCTCACTGGACAGCAGAGAACACTGTATTTTCTCACTTAGCCTTACAGTTCTCCAGGCAGGAACTACCAATCAAAAGGACTCGTCGCTCCAAATCTCCCTCTTCTACTCCCAGACTTTTAAATAAACCACAGAGGCCAATATCAGTAAAGCACAGTCTTGCACCATACATTGGCCACATGACAAGTACCAGTCGCTCATGGCTGCCTCGTTGGTCAGTGGCAAATATAGAATGTTTCCATCATTTCAGAAAGTTCTTTTTTTTTTTAAGATTTATTTATTTATTTATTTATTTATTTATTTATTTATTCATGATAAACACAGAGAGAGGCAGAGAGACAGGAGGAGGGAGAAGCAGGCTCCATGCCAGGAGCCCGACGCGGAACTCGATCCTGGGACCCCAGGATCGCACCCTGGGCCAAAGGCAGGCACTAAACCGCTGAGCCACCCAGGGATCCCCATTTCAGAAAGTTCTTTTGGACAGTTTTTGCTCTAGAAGTTTGGGCATTTATCTTAAAAAGCCACCTCCCAGCCCAGGGAATTATATATATATTTTTAAAGATTTTATTTATTCATGATAGTCACACAGAGAGAGACAGAGAGGCAGAGACACAGGCAGAGGGAGAAGCAGGCTCCATGCAGGGAACCCGACGTGAGATTCAATCCTGGGTCTCCAGGATCACACCCCAGGCCGAAGGCAGGCGCCAAACCGCTGCGCCACCCAGGGATCCCAGCCCAGGGAATTATAAATGTTCCTCTCTACCTTTCCCTAACATCCACTGCTGTAGAGGACACCAATAGGACATTGGAAAGTTTGTCAACGATAATTCTAATTTCTAGGAATTGAGTCATTTTTTAGTGATGATTTTATCCTGTCACAAAAACCCTGTGAGGTAGGTAGCACATATCACAGAGGAGAAGAGTAGAGTCCCAGAGATGATGTTTACTTGTCCAGTTTTCACTGAGAGTGGAAGGCAGAGCTGGGGTTTGAACCCAGTTTTGTTAGTGCTCAGAGCCCTAGGACTTGGCCACTCTAACAGGGAGTCCCAATCTCCTGGGTGGGCTTGTTGAAAAGGAATAGAAGTTAATCCGGAAGAATGGGAGGAAGAGTCTTCCAGTCTTAAGGACCAGCATGTGTAAAGGTCCTGAGAATGAAGGGACCAAAAGAATGCCAACACGACCCAATTTATAGAAGACAAGTGAGAGGGATCCCTGGGTGGTGCAGCGGTTTAGCACCTGCCTTTGGCCCCGGGCGCGATCCTGGAGACCCGGGATCGAATCCCACGTCGGGCTCTCGGTGCATGGAGCCTGCTTCTCCCTCTGCCTATGTCTCTGCCTCTCTCTCTCTGTGACTATCATAAAAAATAAAAATAAAAAAAGAAGAAGACAAGTGAGAGGATTGGAGCTATATGGGGCTTTGTAGCTGCAGCAGGGAGCTTGGGCCGCATCTCTCTGGAAGTGATGACCTGATGCTATGCTCTTTCTCCTGTCCTCCCAGGTCGTACACACTGGTGAGAAGCCCTACTGCTGCCTGGTCTGCGAGCTCCGCTTCTCCTCGCGCTCCAGCCTGGGCCGCCATCTCAAGCGACAGCACCGCGGGGTGCTCCCGTCCCCGCTACAAACCGGTCCAGGCCTGCCAGCCTTGAGCGCGCCCTGCTCCGTCTGCTGCAATGTGGGGCCCTGCTCCGTGTGCCGGGGCGCAGGGGCCGGGGGCGGAGAGGGTCCAGAGGGGGCGGGCGCGGGCCCGGGCAGCTGGGGGCTGGCGGAGGCCGCTGCTGCCGCCGCCGCCTCACTGCCCCCGTTTGCGTGTGGTGCCTGTGCGCGGCGCTTTGACCATGGCCGTGAGCTGGCGGCCCACTGGGCCGCGCACACCGACGTGAAGCCCTTCAAGTGCCCGCGCTGCGAGCGCGACTTCAACGCCCCTGCACTGCTGGAGCGGCACAAGCTGACGCACGACCTGCAGGGCCCCGGCGGGCCCCCTGTGCAGGCCTGGGCCTCGGGGGCCAGCTCTGGGCCCGACGTGGTGGGCGAGAGCGGCGGCCCTGCGGAGGCGGGCCCCGCGCAACCAGCCTGGGACGGCGGGCTGCTCCTGGGCAGCACTGGGGGCGGCGTGCCCGAGCTCGGGGGGCTGCTCCCTGAAGGCGGTGGGGAGGCCCCTGCCCCGGCGGCTGCAGCCGAGGCTTCGGAAGACACCCTATACCAGTGCGACTGCGGGACCTTCTTCGCATCAGCTGCAGCGCTAGCCAGCCACCTGGAGGCCCACTCGGGCCCCGCCACGTACGGCTGCGGCCACTGTGGGGCCCTGTATGCTGCCCTAGCGGCCCTGGAGGAGCACCGGCGGGCCAGCCACGGCGAGGGCGGCGGCGCAGAGGCAGCCGCGGTGGCCCCCGAGGGGGATCCCAGTCCCGGGGAGGCCGCATCCGGCTCCGGCCGGGGCAAGAAGATCTTTGGCTGCTCCGAGTGCGAGAAGCTGTTCCGCTCACCGCGCGACTTGGAGCGGCACGTGCTCGTGCATACGGGTGAGAAGCCGTTCCCGTGCCTGGAGTGCGGCAAGTTCTTCCGCCACGAGTGCTACCTCAAGCGCCACCGGCTGCTGCACGGCACCGAGCGGCCCTTCCCCTGCCACATCTGCGGCAAGGGCTTTATCACACTCAGCAACCTCTCGCGGCACTTGAAGCTGCACCGGGGCATGGACTGACCCCGTCAGGCCGCGCCTCCGCCTGACAGCCCCTCCCTAGGGGCTGGACGCAGGGGCCTGCGGTGAGCGACCCCAGCCATGAGCGACCCCAGCCGTTAACACGGGGCCACCAGACACCCACGCAGACCCCTGAGCTGGGGGCAGCAAATGAACAGGGAGAGACTCTGCAGCTCCAGAGTCCAGGATCTCAGAAGAAACTCCTGAGCTTGACACCTCTGGAGTAAATGCTGGGCACCCCCAAATCAACAGGCCTCCCCAAGCTAGGGGGGGCTAGCAATGAGAAATGGGTCTCTACAAGTACTTCTCATCTTGAGGACCCTACTAATAAGAGATGGGCATCCTTCCCCCAAAGGAAGAGTGCCCCTCTCCCCAAGAGCCATCATTCCCAAGGACCTTGATCTGGAGAATGTGGGGGGACCATGTCCCCAAATTTCCCTAGATCTCCCAAATGCTACCCACCAGTCACTGGTGCCCCCCCCCCAAAGGATATAGCCGGAATCTGCCTTTCCTCCACCCCCATTTCATTCCTTATGCTGAAAGAGGACCAGGGTAGATGCCCCCTGCCCTCAACCCCTGTCCCCAATTAGGTCTCCCTCCCCTACTGCACAATGGATCAACCCTAGTGAATTTCCCCATCCCAAACACTAGAATAGGCTGGTTTGAAATCCTTCCCGCCCAGTAGAATGAACTGAATCAGATACACACCCCTGTCCACTGGAATGGGCTGGTCCAGATTGTGGCCTGTACCCCCGCTCTCCTTAGGCAAATAGGGCAGACACTCCTCCCTTCCTCTAGAGTATGGGCCAGTCCACATCATTCCCCATCCTGTGAACTCATCTGAGTGGGAGGTGGTGGACATGGGGTTTTCCTCCCACTCTGTTGTAGCACCTGTCTTTTCATCTCTGTTGGTTTGTCTGTCTCTGTGTTACTCTTAACCCCAAGGGGAAGGGGGGTTTGGCTACGGGGTTCCCCCTGTGAGCCTCAACCTTGCCCCTCATCCCATTCCCTAATGTCTCCAGGATCCCAATAAACCTTGTCCTGTCAGTCATTGCTGTCTCATTTTCTGATCCTTGGCTCCAAAGAGGTGGGAATTTCTGTCCCTGATTTAGGATGAGCTCCCTAAGTAGAGACAGATCTTCCCTCCATCCCTCCCTTTGACAAATGAGTCTCTTAGATAGTGCAAGACCATTAAAATCAGAAATGGCTTAAGTTTCATCTAAATGGAACTCCATCCCTTAAAACACAAGATCCACCTCCAATGGACTGAACTTGCCCCGTAGAACCAGACATGGCCTTTAGAAACCATCAATCCCATAAGACCTGCCCCCCTAAAATCCAAATGGTCTCCTTAAAGAAAAGTCCTACCCCTAAGAAGAGACCTTATATCTTAGACTGCCTCCAGGTGACCAAATGTAGACCAACCTTGATAGGATAGGATTATCCAACACTATCCAACATCAAGGGTAGGACTCCCCCATCAGGGAAGGAGTCAGTGACTCCTGTCTTCTGGCACTAGATCACATTCCTGTACTGAGTACCTGAGTAGCTGTTCTGTGCCAGACATCCTCTTGGGTGATCCAACAGCAAAGAAAAGAACTTATGCGGTTTATATTTTAGTGTTTGGGCGGTGGGGTGGAGAAAAGTAATCAAAGAAATGAAAGTCTTTTCGAGTGTTAATGAGCATGCTGAAGGAAGGGAGGAAAGATGTTAAGAAAGTGAGCGACTCCGTGACTATGCTGTCTTGTTCATGTGTCCGGTGGACGTCTCTACAGAGGTGGCATTTGATCTGAAACCAGAAGGATGCCTGGACAGCCACAGGAGAGGGAGGGAGGGATGAACAAAGGTGGAGGGGTCAGGCCCTGCATGGTGGGCAAAGACAGGCATTTGGCTGTGCTCTCCAGCACTGGGACACAAGATTTTAACATGGAGGCATGTGACCCCTCTTGCACTTTACAAAGTTCCTTCTGGCTGCTGAGTGGAGAAGGAAGTGGAGACAGCAGGAGGCTACCGCAAAGCAGCAGGAGAAATGCATCAGTAGGGGCCTAGACCAGAGTGGTGAAGAGAAACGGATGGATTCAAGATGAATTCTGTAGGTGGAATGTGTGTGTGTAACTGAAAGGGAGGAATGAGGAGGGACTGGTTGGTTGGTAACACTTTGTATCAAGGCCAGAAAAGGGGAAGAACAGGTTTGGATAGGGGCTTAGGGGGATCAAGAATCCCATTTTGAGGTTCTTAAACTTAAGATGCCTGGGGGATTGGCATCGATTAATAAGGCTGAATATGTGCATATCCTTTGATAACAGTGATCCCACTGCTAGGCACAAACCCCAAAGAATTTCCTTCACCTGCACTGGAAGACACATTTAAAACATTCCCAGAAGTAACAGGTACAGCCTCAAACTCTGAACAGCTGATATGTCTTTGCTATGGTCTGAATGTCTATGTTCCATCAAAATCTCTATGTTGAAATCCTAAGGCCCAATGTGACAGTATTTGGAAAAGGAGCTTTTGGGAGGTGCTTAAGTCCTGAGGGTGGAGTCCTTATGCATGGGATCAATGCCCAAACTTAAAAGGCTCCAGAGAGATCCCTAGCCCTTTCCACCACGTGAGAACACAGCAAGAATGCACTGGCCATAAACCCAGAAGAGGGCCTCCCCCAGAAGGCAAGCATGCTGGTGCCTTGATCTTGGACTGCCAGCCTCCAGAACTGGGAGCAATAAATTTCTGTTGTCTATAAACCACCCAGTCTATGGTATTTTGTTACAGCAGCCACAGCAGACTAAGATATCCATCAATAATATAGCAGATAGGGGATCCCTGGATGGCTGGGCAGTTTAGCGCCTGCCTTGGGCCCAGGGCATGATCCTGGAGACCAGGGATCGAGTCCCGCTCAGGCTCCCTGCATGGAGCCTGCTTCTCCCTCTGCCTGCGTCTCTGCCTCTCTCTCTGTCTCTCATGAATAAATAAATAAATAAATCTTAAAAAAATAATAATATAGCAGATAAATAAATGGTGGTATATTATGCTATGGAATACAATACAGCAGTGAAATAAAGGAATGGAGATACACACAATTACACAAATGAAAGTTGTAAAGCAGCCCAATGCACGAAGCCAGATACATGAGTATGATCCCATTTATATAATGTTCAAAAGGAAGCAAAACTAAACTATAATATTGTTTATTATTATGGATGTATTGGGTAGTGAACCATCTAGAAAAGCAAGAAAATTACTCTCCCATAAAAGAACAGTGGGGGGGATCCCTGGGTGGCGCAGCGGTTTGGCGCCTGCCTTTGGCCCAGGGCGCAATCCTGGAGACCCGGGATCGAGTCCCACATCGGGCTCCCGGTGCATGGAGCCTGCTTCTCCCTCTGCCTGTGTCTCTGCCTCTCTCTCTCTCTCTCTGTGACTATCATAAATAAATAAATAAATAAATAAATAAATAAATAAATAAAATAAAATAAAATAAAAAGAACAGTGGGGTTGTATGGGTTAGGCTAGGAACAGGATATGCCAAATCTTCTATGGACTCCGGCGTGGCTGCTAACATTCTGTTTCTTAATCTGGTGATCTACTGATAATTATTTGTTGACTGAACATCTGTATCATGCTCTTTTAGTCTATGTGTCTTATATTTCACAACGAGAAAACTTAGAGGGAGGCATATTTGGGGAGAGAGAGAAAACAAGAAGACATTTTTGCCTGGAGATCCACAGTTGCCCGTTTGAAGGCTCCAGGTCAGCTCCTGGGGATACGCAACCTTAGAGATAGTTCCCCTCCACTCTCCCACCCAGGAACCAGGAACCAGACTCATCCCCTGGGGAAAAAAAAAAAAACAAAAAACTGTGATGGAGAAATGAGACTCTCCCCCTTCCATTCAGGCACTGCCCCAGGGACAAGACCGGCTCACTTAAAGACCTGCTCTGCCTGGAGCCTTGAGGGCCTGGAAAGGAGCCAGGGTTGTCGTGGAGATGGTAGCAGGCTAGGGATTAATGAATTGGGACCTCTGGAGGCTGAGGCTCCACCCACCTCACCTCCAACTCCATCTTTTCTGAGACAATAGAGGCAAGGACTCAGCCATTTCCTGTCCATCTCCCTAGGGACTGGCAGCAGGGCTGGACCTTGTACTCCACTCCTCTCTCTGTGGCCCCATTTTATAGATGTGCTAATTAAGGCTCAGAAGGGGTGGGGGAGGATTTTACTCTGGGAGTGAGTGCCAATTCCTGGGCTGGAGCAGATGACTCCCCTCTCCCCTTGCATCTGCTGGAGGAGATGGCACCTGCGCTCTCTGCTGAATTCCGCATGTACCCATCACCTCAGTCTTCTCCCTTCAGGGGCATCCCCCTCTCATGAAACCCCAACTTCACCCCTCCTGGCTCATCCACTTTTCTAGGCGCAGCTGGGCACTGATGGATAAGCAGTTAAGCAAACTGGCAAAGCAGACCCCTGCCCTCAGGGATTTTATTATATTCCTCAGTGGGTAATCCACGAACCACCTGATGCTTGTTTGTGCTAAGTACAAATTGAAAATTAAGGCAGAGTAAGGAAGATAGGGGTGACAGGAGGGCTGTTTTTAGCTACGATGGACAGGAGGTGTCTCTGAGGACATATGATAGAAATGAGGGGAGTAAGGGAAAGTGTGGAAATCTAGGGGAAGGGCATTCCAGGCAGGGGGAACAGCACGTTCAAAGGCCCTGAGTCAGCCCGGGGGGGGGGGGGGGGGGAAGGGGGGGTGCTCAGCGGTTTAGTGCCGCCTTCAGCCCAGGGCGTGATCCTGGAGACCGGGGATTGAGTCCAAGGTCCTGCTCCCTGCATGGAGCCTGCTTCTCCCTCTGCCTGTATCCCTCTGCCTCTTTCTCTTTCTGGCTCTCATAAATAAAGAAACAAAATCTTAAAAACACACACACACGCACACACACACACACACACACACACACACACACACAAACAAAGGCCCTGAGTCCCCAAAGAGGGTGGTGTGGCTGGAGCAGAGTGAAGTGGGAGAGAGGCAGCAATCAGTTGAGGGCGGCTCCAGGGGCCAGACCTGCCCAGCCTTACAGGCAGGGGGTTAGGAACTCGGGAGGAAGGGTTGGGAAGCCAAGCAGGGTTCACAGGATGTGATTTCTGGGGGCGGGAGACTGGCCGGTGGGAGTGGGGCTGGAAACAGGAGAGCCAATGAGGAGGCAGTTGCAGGGGGACGGGCACCCAGGAGTGCAGTCCTGAGCCAATCAGTGCTAGGTCCCGCCCCCTGCCCGGGAGCCTGCTGCCCCTCCGAGGCCAGCACTACCCAGGCCCCTCTCTCACCTGGGCCCGCGCCTCGCCTCCTCCCTGCTCCCAGCCTGGGTCTCCCCTGCATCCGGCGGGCCTCCACGCGGGTCTCACAGGAATTTCTCTAAAACACTAATCGGATCATGTGACTCCGTAGCTTAAAACCTTTTCAATAGCTTCTCAGTGCACTAGAAATGCGTCCAGCGTTCAGCCTGGACCAAGAGGCCGACATAGTGGTTTGTGCAGCTCCTGGCTTCTCTCCACCACAATCCAAGGCCTGGAGTTTCCCCCAAGACAAGATCTCCATTCCCACCCCACCCCCATAAGCTGTTCCCTCTGCTTGAAATTCTATTTCCCACCATTCCATTCCTGAATCTTTCTTTCTTTTCTTTCTTCTTTCTTTCTTTCTTTCTTTCTTTCTTTCTTTCTTTCTTTCTTTCTTTCTTTCTTTCTTTCTTTCTTTCTTCTTTCTTTCTTTCTTTCTTTCTTTCTTTCTTTCTTTCTTTCTTCTTTCTTTTTCTCTGGAAAAAACGTTAAGCCCTTAAAATATACATAATGAAATAACACCCCCCCCCAGGTATAGACTCAGAATTGAAAACAACCGTTAAAACAAAAATGTATACATGAACACTCACTATTCACAACAGCCAAAAGATAACAACCACCCAAATGTCCATGAACAAATGAATGGACAAACAAATGCGGTATACCCATACAGTGGAATATTATTCAACCATCAAAAGGAATGACCTACCAATACATGCCACACGTAGATAAATCTCAAAAACATGCTAAGTGAAAGAAGCTAGTCATAAGAGATGACATATTTTATGACTCAATTGATACAAAATGTCCACAGTAGGTGAAGCCATAGAGAGATAAAGCTTGCCAGGGGCTGGGAGGAAAAGGAAATGGGGAGTGACAGTTTAATGAATCTAGATTTCTGTTGGGGAGACAGAAAAAGTTCTGAAACAAGATAGTGGGATGGTTGCATGACATTGAGAATGTACTTAATGCTACTGACATGAATGCAACATGCTCACACACACATATACTATCAGCTTTGAAACATTAGGAGGTATACCTTACTCACTGTAGGCTCCTCTAGGATCTGACTGCTTCTCTCTGCTAAAAGGTAACTCCTACCCTGAATGTGATGCTTATTGTTTCCATGGGTATTTTTAGATTTTTCACTCATATGTATATATCCTTTAAAAAGTGGTATTATTGGGGCACCTGGGTGGCTCAGTCCATTAGGTGTCTGCCTTTGGCTCAGATCATGATCCTGGGCTCCTTGTTAAGCAGGGAGTCTGCTTCTCCCTCTGGTCATCTTCCTGTTCCCCATCACTCATGCTCTCTCTCTCAAATAAATAAATAAAATGTTTCTTTAAGTAGTATTATTGACTGGGTGCTTTTTAAAATCATGCTCTTCATCTCTGTCATTTCTCCCATCTCTTTGTGAAAGGCAAAGACTCAGTTTTGCAATGTTTTAGTAACCTCACTTTAAAATGGAAGAACAATGTGACCCACTCCAGAAAGGAAGGAGAAACAAATGGGTTTGTATTCATTAAGCACTTACAAGACTAAGTTATTACTTATTTTGGTTATATTTATTTTTATTACCCCCCCCCATTTTATTTCTTGTTCCTTTACTTTTTTTTTTTTTTTTTTGAGTATGGAACACATTCACATGGTTTCAAATTCAAGAAGTACAAAGGGATAGAGTGCAGTAATTTTCAGTTCTGGGAGTCAGACAATGTTGCTAGTTTACTCTCTCTTCTTCCAGGCAGAACCTACTGATAAGCTCAGACAGAACAAGTTACAGGCTGTTTGCCACCTTGCCTTCCCACCCCCCCTTCCCTTCGTGTTATCACTTGGAGCTTTTCCATATTTTTACACAGAAAGTTTCTTCATTGGGACGCCTGGGTGGCTCAGTGGTTGAGTGACTACCTTTGGTTCAGGGCGTGATCCTGGAGTCCCAGGATTGAATCCCGCATCAGGTTGCCTGCATAGAGCCTGCTTCTCCCTCTGCCTGTGTCTCTGCCTCTCTCTCTCTCTCTCTGTGTGTGTGTGTGTCTCATGAATAAATAAATAAATAAATAATAAATAAATAAATCTTTAAAAAAAAAGAAAGTTTCTCGATTTTTTTTCCTTTTTTTGGGACACATAGCATTCCATTGGGCAGATCAATCATGACATCACTTGAATCCCCTATGCGTGGGCACTTAGCTCATTTCCAGTCCCTTGCAGTACTGTGCAATACAGAGCTGATTCACCTGGAACAGATGTCATTGTGCATTTTTCTGAACAGATCTATCTGACAGATAAGTTCCCAAAACTGCTCACTTGTTAAGGCTGTTTTGAATTTCACTCACCCCAACCATGTACAAAAAGGTCCTGTTTCCCACACTCTTCTACTTCACCCTAAACAGCGACACGCTGCAGCCATCCCTCTGCAACAAGCCTTTGCTGCTCAGTATCAAGCATTTGAGCTGTGTTGAGGTGCATTTCTCTCTGGTTTCCCTTTGCTCATCCTTCTCATTCCCAACAATTGGCTCTCATCCTGCAGGTTTCAGCTGAAACACTGTTGCCTCCTGGAAGACCTTGAGGATTGATCTCACCTCAATAGGAGATCAGCTCAGCGCCTTCTCTGTTCTCTGTCTTACCACCAAATCCTCTTTTCTGCATTAGAGTACATTTTCCATGAAGGCAATTGGATCTGTGTCTGACTGCCTCCTGAATCTGACCGTGAGCTTCCTGCAGACAGGGTTCAATGGCCTCTGCCACTGTAGATCCAGCACCAAGGACAGAGCTAGCCCACAGTAGGTGCTCAGCAAATACTGGTAGCTTAGGATCCAGGGAATGTGTGTAGCAAAATACATGCGGAAGGACTTACAGTGGGTGCTCAATACATGTTGGTGTCTTAGGAGCGAATGAAAATACGCAGGGCTTGTTATAGAGGGGGCCACTGAGCCTAGGAGAAGGGACAGTCACTTGTTCAGGCTGCAGTGGGATTCTAGTCCACAGGGCCCCTACTTTCCCTAAGGCCTCTGCCACTGCCTCATTCACCTCCCTCCCCTGGCACCCCCTTGCCCAACACAGTGCCTGGCACAGACAGGACCTGATAAATGTGTATTTGTTGAAGGAATGAATGAATATGTGTGTGTGCTGGGGTGGGGAGGGGAGCTGCGTCCAGCTTCCCAGGCCTCCAGCCCCCTCCCCGTGCAGGACCCAGGAATCCAAGCCACCCGCCCTCCCGCCCCCTGGGTCCCCTTGTCCTCCCGTTTCCGGCCTCTCAGCCTGTCTTTCCTCCTTTGGGCTCGGTCGGCAGGTCGGGTTTCCGGGGGGAAGGCTTAGGCGGTGACACCGAGCCCAGCCTCCTCCACCCCCCACCACGCTGGGGCCCTCCCTCCCTCCCCGCCACCACTGTCCGCGTTAGGCCAGCCGCGGGGAAGGAAGAAAGGAGCGAAGGAGGCGGAGGTAAGGACCGGGTGCGCAGCGATGGGGGCCCAGCGCCAGGCCCTGGGCTCTGAAATCTGTGAGGCCACGACCTGCTGCCCCAATTCTGCTGATCACGCCTCCGGGGAACCGCAGGCTGGGCCCAGTGGGGAGATTGGCCCCCCTTGGGGACCTGGGGCTCTGGACCCCAGCAGCCTTGGTAGAGGTAGGCGTCCAGGGGCTGGGCCCTCAGCTGCCTCCTCCCGGAGGATTCCGGCAGCTGAGCCCCCAGCCCCCTTCTCTCCGTTGTCTTTAGGAGCCCAGCCCCCTCCCCCAATCCTCTCTGCACTGGGACCCAGGAATCCATGCCCCCCCCCACACACACACACACAGGAGTGGATCCCAGTCACCTCCCAAACCTGGGGTCCTGATCCCCAGCTCCCACCTCTGTCAGTCCCGGGAGTCCAGACCCCCCAGCCTCACCCCTACCCTAAAGTCTGAGCCCTCCTTGCCACAGCCTCTCCCAGAGCCTGGTCCCGGCACTCACACTGCATTTCTGGGGCCACCCAATGTTTATTCCACCCCCTCCATTTGGGCACCACAGCGGGTTCCCAGCCCCTCCCAAAATACTCTAGGGGGGCCACTGGAGAGAAAGCAGTTGGCGCAGTTGGCTGACTGTCTGCCTGTCTCTCCTTCTGTCTGCACCTCTGGCTTGTTCCCTCTGTCTCTACCTTTCCCTACCTCCATTCTGCTGTGGTCCTTCTGACCTCGGTGTTTGCACCATCTCCCCCCAAATCTCTTTGTTTTCTACCCATCTCTGTCTCTGCTGGGAGTCCCCATCTCTCTCTCCTGCTGTCTCCCATCCTGTTTCTGTGGCTTCTTCTACGCTGTCTGTCCCGGGGTCTCTGTGTCTCTCTGTCCTTCTGTCTTGCTGGCCCTTTCCCGGGCCTGGCTCAACATCTGGCCATCCCTGAATCTCCCATCTCTCTGGGTCTCTGCATCTCTGCCTGGCCCCACACATCTCCCTTTATCTGACCCACTCCACATCCCCCACCCTCCACCCCAATGTCTCCTTGTCTCCCCTTTCTCCTTACAGGCATGGATCCGCAGCCCCCTCCACCGGCCCAGGGCAGCCCACCTCACCGTGGCCGGGGCCGGGGCCGGGGTCGAGGCCGTGGTAGAGGCCGGGGCCGTGGCAGGGGGGGCGCAGGAGCCCCTCGGGCGCCCCTGCCCTGCCCAACCTGTGGCCGCCTCTTCCGCTTCCCCTACTACCTCTCCCGCCACCGGCTGAGCCATTCGGGCCTCCGACCCCACGCGTGCCCACTGTGCCCCAAGGCCTTCCGCCGGCCTGCCCACCTCTCCCGCCACCTGCGTGGCCATGGGCCCCAGCCCCCCCTGCGCTGCGCCGCCTGCCCCCGCACCTTCCCGGAGCCTGCCCAGCTCAGGCGCCACCTGGCCCAGGAGCACGCCGGCGGCGAGGTGGAGCTGGCCATCGAGAGGGTGGCCAAAGAGGCAGCCGAGTCCAGCTGGGGCGCACAGGACACTGGTACGGAGCAGCCCACCACCGCAGCGGCGGGGGCCGCAGAGGAGGAGGCCGCGTGGCCCGAGACGTGGCCCGCGGGGGAGCCGGCCTCTCTGGCGGCGCCTACAAGCGCCGAGCCCCGGGAGTCGGAGGAGGAGGAGGCCGAGGCCGGGGCCGCAGAGCTGAGGGCGGAGCTGGCGCTGGCGGCGGGGCGGCAGGAGGAGAAGCAGGTCCTGCTCCAGGCCGACTGGACGCTCCTGTGCCTCCGCTGTCGCGAAGCCTTCGCCACCAAGGGCGAGCTCAAAGCACACCCGTGTCTGCGCCCCGAGGGTGAACAGGAGGGGGAAGGGGGTCCCCCGCCCCGGCCGAAGCGCCACCAGTGCTCCATCTGCCTCAAGGCCTTTGCCAGGCCCTGGTCGCTGTCCCGCCACCGGCTGGTCCACTCCACTGACCGCCCTTTCGTGTGCCCAGACTGCGGCCTGGCCTTCCGCCTCGCCTCCTACCTCCGCCAGCACCGCCGCGTCCATGGAGCGCTCAGCCTCCTGGCCCCGCTGCCCCCGGCGGGCAAGAAGGACGACAAGGCCGCGGGCGGACGGAACTCAGGGAAGGGGTCCGAGGGGGGCGAAGGGGCCGAGTGCGGCAGTGCTTCGGAGGGGGGAGAAGGTGGGCAGAACGGAGGGGACACCGCCCCGGCCCGGCCCCCAGCCGGGGAGCCTCGCTTCTGGTGCCCTGAGTGCGGCAAAGGGTTCCGCCGCCGGGCGCACCTGCGGCAGCACGGAGTCACCCACTCGGGGGCGCGCCCTTTCCAGTGCGTGCGCTGCCAGAGGGAATTCAAGCGGCTGGCTGACCTGGCCCGCCACGCGCAGGTTCACGCTGGGGGCCCGGCCCCTCATCCATGCCCGCGCTGCCCGCGCCGCTTCTCGCGCGCCTACAGCCTCCTGCGCCACCAGCGCTGCCACCGGGCCGAGCTGGAGAGGGCCGCAGCCTTGCAGGCGCTGCAGGCCGAGGCCCCGCCATCGCCCCCGCCACCCCCGCCGCCCCTGCCGGCGGGGCAGGAGGAGGAAGGGCTCCCGCTGCCTCTTGCACACATCAAGGAAGAGCCGCCCTCCCCGGGGACCCCGCCCCAGTCACCGCCGCCGGCCCCCCCGGTCTTCCTCAGCGCCTCCTGTTTCGACAGCCAAGACCATTCAGCCTTTGAGATGGAAGAAGAAGAGATCGACAGCAAGGCCCACCTGCGTGGATTGGGAGGCCTGGCCTCCTGACCTTCATACTCACTCTTGGCCCCTCCATTTGGCTCCCGGTTTGCAATAAGTTTGCAATACGGAGGAAGGAAGTCGAAGGAGAGGCGCCTCCTATCTACCCACCCCTCCCCTTCCAGCCCTCAACACTAAGGAGCAGGGGGGGGCCCTGGACCACCCCTCCCTCCCCATTGCCCACCCCCAGGACCCCTGATGCTGGCTAGGAACTGCTTGCCCCAACAGGCCTTTGAAGGACGACTTGGAAAAGGAGGCGGAGAATGTTGGCCAGAGAGATGGAGACTGGGGGGGGACCCTCTGCCTGGCTGTCCCCCATAGTACACACTGGACACCATCACCTCTTTGGAACTGCCAGACCCTGGGGGTCCCCAGTGAGCAAAGGTCCATACCTGTCCTTTTGTCTGTCTGTGAATAAATGTGAGTTCGTGAAACGGGAGAGAGTGAGGTTGTCTGTGTGGGCTGCCAGAGGGGGTCTAGGGTGAGCCGGGATTTGTCCAGTAGGCTCCGAGCTTGCATTCCAAGCAGGAAGGATCCAGATTCCCACATTGGGGAACAGGAAGGAGGTGCTCAGCCAGCAAGAAACTTGTGAGAAGAACTGGGAGTGTGACAACCCTGGTCACCATCTGTCCAGGAATCTTTGGGGAGCCCCATGGCATCCCTGTGCAATCTCTGTATGCATTCTTTCAGCAAACATTTTCCAGGCACAGCACTTGGCCCCGGGGACACTGGAGAGGAGAAAGCCACTGCCTCTCTATGAGGAGCTAAAATTCTAGACCCACCCTGCTCCATACAGTTTGGCCACTAGCCACACATGGCTGCTTCCATTTAGATTTAGAATGAGCAAATCAATTTAAAACAAAATAATTAAAAACGTTCAGTTCCTCAATCACACGGTTTCAAGTATTCAATAGCCCCATGTGGCTGATGGCTACCTTGCTGGACAGCACAGATCTAGAACATTCCATCATTGCAAGTTCTCTTGGACAGAGCTGCTCTAGACAATAAACTTATCTTCAGTGGAGCACCAGGTATTAATAAGGGCTCCTGAGAACACTGTGTGGCTGGGAGGGCAGGCCCTCTGGTGACCTTTGAATGAAGAACCAGATGGAGGGAACAGCTAGAACAATGGCCATGAGGTGAGTTGGTGCTGCATGTTTGAAAAACCACAAGGAATGAGGGATGGTGGAAAGTATCATTTTTCTGCAAACCTTCTAATGGTTTTTTCTTCACCCACTTATCTGGGTCTTGAGAAGTGGATGGGGAAGGATGTGTTCAAGCCATCTTATTCAGACCCTCTCTCTTTCCTTCTATTGACATCTTGCCTTCCCCCAGCACCTCCAATGGCTCTCTCTTGCCCTTTGCAAATAATGGCATTAACCACTTAGGTATCGTCATGCCTGTGAGGCCAGGAAAAGAGAGGTGAGTTCATCCTAGTTTTCCAGGGCAACAAATAGAGGCTTTGGGAGGAAAGATTCTCTGGTGTGATGGAAACACCAGGCAGGGCCAGGATGGAGGGAGGGAAGCCGGGAACATGGAGGTTGAAGGTCTAGGAAGGGAGATGACTCTCCAGAGTTCTGCAGAATTCCCCACCCCTGTCAAAGATTCAACACACCTTGGCTGAGCCCTTGACACGATGCCTGGCACGTAGTAGACATTCAATTCATGTTAGCCTGTTTGATCATGGGGGCTTCAACCACAGGGGAAGGGGGGGTGGGGATAGAGTGATGAGTGAGACCACCTGAGCACCAGCCCTCCTGGAGCTTACAGACCAGCAGTGGACAATAATCAAATATTGGCAGAAATACATTAGGGCTTCCAAATGAGACCAGTTCTCAAACTAGATCCTGTAACTAAGCGTCAGAAGTGAGGGGCTGGGGAGCTGGGGTGTGCTTTCATGATGGCAAAGCTACCTCCCTCCCCAGGAACCTTCAGTGGCTCCCTATTATCACATCAAAACACAGGTCACTGTTTAACGAGCACCAACCATGGACAGACACCTTTTCAGCACAATCGCATTGACAAAACTCATTGAGGGAAGGGATTTTATAACCCAATTTACAGAAGGGGCAAACAGGATTAACATTAAGGCATTTGTCCTACTTTGGAAATCACTATCATGAATTGAGCTCTTTGTATTCAACGAGGTACTTTGTGGAGAGGTCTGCAAACACTGGTTGGCACCTGGGAATCATTGCTGTTGTTGCTTTGTTATATTATTTTCCCAGGCCGATGTAGACCTTATCTCAGGGAGTCCTCAGCACCCCACTGGGTATTAGGAAACATACTGACCACTTTCTGGGGGCTAGACAGACTCAGAGCGGGAGTCCCTTGTCCAAAATCTCAGCCAGGAAGTGGTGGCACGGAACCCAGTCCAGACCAGCTCCACACCATGCACACCTTGTAGCCAAGCCCATCTAACCCTTAGGATCTGTTCCCAGGCCCATTGACCCCTCCTTACCTGTGTCTGGGTCTCCAAGCCCCAGGCATCCTGCTCCACTCTCCACAGCTTTGCCCACTACCTGCCCCCTCCCTGCCGGCTTTCGGGCCTTGAGGATCTGCTGCACCTAGAGAGAAACGTTCCTAGAACAAAACACAGAACATAGGGTGAGAGAAGGTCCTTGAGGATGGAGCTCGGTTTCCCGTTTTGCAGATGAGAAGACTGAGCCCTAGACAGGTGGGACAAATCCAAGAAATGATAAGACCCCCCAAGGGACCGCTATTATTGTGAAGCAACAGTCCTGGTGTTCATGCATCAAACCCTGTAGCTTGTGTATGACTCAACCACATGTTCATAATCATACAAAACATTTCTTGAGTATCTAGCCTAAGGCTCTTTCTAAAGGGATTTCGTGGAGTAGCTCCTTTACTCTTCACATCAAGGTCAATAGATAGATACTGTTACGGGCTCAATTTGTTTCTCTTAAACAGCTTGAGATCTCATGTGCATACCGTAGAATGCACTCGTTTTAAGTGTATAACTCAGTGCCTTTTAGTGACTTTATAGGATTGTACAGGGGATCCCTGGGTGGCGCAGCGGTTTGGCGCCTGCCTTTGGCCCAGGGCGCGATCCTGGAGACCCGGGATCGAATCCCACATCAGGCTCCCGGTGCATGGAGCCTGCTTCTCCCTCTGTCTGTGTCTCTGCCTCTCTCTCTCTCTCTCTGTGACTATCATAAATAAATTAAAAAAAAATTTATAGGATTGTACAACTATCACCTAAAGCAAATGTTAGGACATGTCCACCCCAAAATCTCTTGTGCCCACTAATAGTCACTTCCCATCTGTACCCCCTAGCTCCAGGCAACCACTGTCTCCACAGATATGCCTCTGTTGGGGAGTTCCTATAAATGCATCATACAATAAGTTCGCTTCATGCCTGGCTTCTTTCACTGTGCATCCTGTCTTTAAGGTTCATCTGTGTTGTAAGATTTATGAGTACTTCATCCCTTTTTATGGCTGAGTAACATTCTGTTGTATGGATAGACTGCGTTTTGTTTACCTGTGCATCTGTTGGTGGACATTTGGGCTGGGTCCACTCTTCGGCTGTTGTAAACTGCACTGCTATAATTTTTCTTGGTGGACATAGGATTTATACTCTTGGGCAGGTTCTCAAGAGCAGAATTGTTAAGCTGTGTGAGAAGCTCATGATATACTTTTTTTTTAAAGATTTATTTATTTATTTATTTATTTATTTATTTATTTATTTATGATAGGCAGAGAGAGAGAGAGAGGCAGAGACACAGGAGGAGGGAGAAGCAGGCTCCATGCCGGGAGCCCGACGTGAGACTCCATCCCGGGACTCCAGGATCGCGCCCTGGGCCAAAGGCAGGCGCTATACCGCTGAGCCACCCAGGGATCCGCCGCCCCCCGCCCCCCGCCCAGCCTTTTTTTTAATGTGCTTTTGGCTCCTCTGGTGGTTGCATAGTCACTCTTTTTTTTTTTTTTTTAAGGTTTTTATTTATTTATTCATGAGAGACACACACACACACACAGAAGCAGAGACACAAGCGGAGGGAGAAGCAGAGACTTCATGCAGGGAGTCTGAACCGGGATTCGGTCCCGGGACTCCAGGACCCCACCCTAGGCCAAAGGCAGGTGCCAAACTGCTGAGCCACCCAGGGATCCCCTACATAGTCACTCTTTAAAAAATAAAAAAATAAAAAAAGGGAACCCTGGGTGGTGCAGCGGTTTAGCGCCTGCCTTTGGCCCAGGGCGATCCTGGAGACCCTGAATCGAATCCCACGTTGGGCTCCCGGTGCATGGAGCCTGCTTCTCCCTCTGCCTATGTCTCTGCCTCTCTCTCTCTCTCTCTCTGTGTGACTATCATAAATAAATAACTAAATAACTAAATAACTAAATAAATAAATTTATTTATTTGAGAGAAAGAGAGTGAGCATTAGCAGGAGGGAAGGGCAAAGGGAGACAGAAGCAGACTCCCCACTGAGCAGGGAGCCCCACATGGGGCTTGAACCTCGGACCCTGGGATCATGACCTGAGCGGAAAGCAGACACTTCACTGGCTGAGCCACCCAGGCACCCCCAAAGCCTGTGCTCCTAACCCTTGTCAGGTTTTTTTTTTTTTAAGATTTTATTTATTTATACGTGAGAGACACACAGAGAGAGGCAGAGACACAGGCAAAGGGAGAAGCAGGCTCAGTGCAGGGAATCTGATGTGGGAATCGATCCTGGAACTCGATCTTGGAACTCGATCTTGGAACTCCAGGATCATCCCCTGGGCCAAAGGCAGGCGCCAAATCGCTGAGCCACCCAGGGATCCCCCTTGTCAGGTTTAATCCGATCGATCGGTAGTGAAATGAAAGAGAGGTCAGGCAAAAGTTGGCCAAAACAGGCTTTTAATGGGATGCGCTCTAGGACGAGGTTCCAGGCCCGCAGGGGAGGGAGAGCGGGGAGTTGCGGGCCTGGGAAGTCCCGCGCAAGGGAGGGCAAGCGGGCTTTTTAAGAGGGGAGGGGTCAGCGGTTGGGTGTCCATAGGGGATGATAGGTATTAGGGCATATTAGTGGTGAAATCCGTATGGAGTAGTAACTGCCCATGCCCTTATATGGGGTCTGGGTGAGGTAGGTTCAGGTTTCCTTCATAGGTCCAGTGTCCCCCGATGACGTGTCCTGGGGCGGTCTGCTGGTGATGGGAAGTTCCGAGGTGGGGCAACAAGGTGGAGGGTCCGCCACCATTTTGTTGGTGCCTCCCGAGCCCCCTTGATCCCGACGGCTCAACAACCCTTATACAAAGATTCATTCTTGCCCTGTTATTCATTCATTCATTCATTCAGCCTGAACCTTTACTGAGCCCTTGGCTATGTGCAAAGTACTATGCTAGAACTGGGGAAAAGATCAGAGGACAAAGAGACAAGGTTACATTTTGGCAGAAGACACAGATAGACACGTATACTCAGGACACTGATTCCGCAAGTATTTATCGAGCCTCACTATGTGCCAGGCATTGTCATAGGTGCCGATCAACTGCTGATTGGTGAAACAGACACAAATCCCTGCCTGCATGGGGCTTCCGTTCTAGTGGCAGGAGATATATAGGACACCATAGGAAACAGATAAACTATATAAAACATCTTAGGGGGGGAATGCACGCTGTGGAGCAAGATGCAGGATGAGATGGGTGGAGGTTTAAAAGCTGCAGACACTGGAAGCCCCATGGATAACTGGGGACGTGTCCCAGGGGAGGGCACAACTGATGCAAAGGTTCCAGGCAGGAATGTGACTGGTGTGTTCAAGAAGCACAGAGGCCACTGGGATTGGGAGAGAGAGAGGAGGGAGCGAGGGGGAGGGGATGGGAAGAATATGGGAGTCCCGATCTGGATCCAGGAGGCACTCACAGGGACTCTGATTTCTACCCATGTGAGATGGGAAGAGGGCCTCAGATGGAATCATGAGGAGGCTGGCACAGTGGCACCTCCCTTTTTCCTTTTAACGGTAAAATTTTTTTTTCTTTAAGATTTTATTTATTTGAGAGAGAGTGTGTGAGCATGAGCATGAGGAGGGGCAGAGGGATAAGGAGAAGCAGACTCCTCACTAAGCAGGGATCCCGATACAGGACTTCATTCCAGGACCCCGAGATCATGACCTGAGCCAAAGGCAGATGCTTTGTCGACTAAGCCACCCAGGCACCCCTCCCCACCACCACAAAAATTTTAAGTAAACTCTACACCCCCAACATGAGGCTGAACTCAGGACCCTGAGATCAAGAGTCACACACTCCAGCCACTCAGCCAGCCAGGCACCCCAACAGTTGAAAATTTTAAAACACATAGCAAATGGAAAGAATTAGAGACTAAATGCATATCCTCAGCCCTTAGAGTCTACAGTGAGCATTTTTTGCTCTATTTGTCCATAATGACTTTGTCTATCCATCCTTACATTTATCCATCCACCATTCATCTTTTAAAAATTTAATGAACTTTCCTTTTTTGAGCAGTTTTACATTCACAGAAAAATTGAATGGAAGTTGCAGACAGTTCCCGTACACCTAACTTTAAAATAATTTCATTTCAAAGCAATTTGCAAATATTAGGTCACATCACCCCTAAACACTGCAGCATGCATATCGTAACAAGATATCAAATATTTTTCTAAGTTATCAAGTATCTGTTTAAGCTTCTTGTCTTTGGTAAAATTTAAAAACAGTGAAACGCATATATTCCACATGCTACCATTTGATACATCTTTAGAAATACTACTTCTGAATAGCACAGATCCCTCTCTTGATTTTTTTTAAAGATTTATTTATTTATTTATGAGAAACACACAGACAGAGGCAGAGACATAGGCAGAGTGAGAAGCAGGCTTTGTGCAGGGAGCCTGATGTGGGACTCTGGGATCACACCCTGAGCCAAAGGCAGATGCTCAACCACTGAGCCACCAGGTGCCTCTCCCTCTCCTAATTTAACAGATTCCCTCCGGCTTCTATATGGAAAATTAACTGATAGGAAGTGGGACAGAAGTCCTCTTGAGCCCACCTGGTTTGCTTTTTATTTAATTTTTTTTTAAGATTCATTTATTCATTCATGAGAGACACATACACACACACAGAGGCAGAGACACAGGCAGAGGGAGAAGCAGGCTCCATGCAGGGAGCCCAATGCAGACCCAATCCTGGGACTCCAGGACCACACCCTGGGCCAAAGGCAGGCTCTAAACTGCTGAGCCACCCAGGGATCCCCATGCTTTTTAATTTTTTATTTATTTTTATTTTTTATTTTTTCCCCATGCTTTTTAAATAGTCTTTTCTTTTTAGAATAGTTTTAGGTTTGCAGAGAAATTGAAGTAGTACAGAGGCTTCTCCTGCATCCGAGTCAGATTCCCCTCGTGTTATCCTACGACCGGAGTCCACCTGTCAAAACCAAGGAAACAAAGTCTGATTCTAGAACACTATCAACCAAACACTCCCCCTCACTCAGATTTAGCTCTTTTCCCCTTGATGCTCCTTTTCTGTTCCAGGATCCCACCCTGGATAGCACATGGCCTGTGTCATGCCTCCTCAGCCTCCTCTGGTCTAAGATCATCTCTCAAATTTGCCTTGGTTTTTGATGACCTTGACAGTTTTGAGGAGCTCTGGGGAGAAACCCAAAGCCAGTGTAGCACCTTTTTCAGCACATCCCCTTGGGGCCAGGGAGGCCCCCCCACCCTGCACATATCCATGTGACTTACCACCCATGATGCTTCCCTTCATAATCTGGCAGATGATGCCATGGCGCTCGCCAGGTGTCTCCACTGGAGAGTGACCCCTCACCCTCCGCTCTGTGCACAAGTCACTGATGCATCCCACGTGGAAAGTAGGGGGAAGCATCCAGATACAATTTTGAAGATTCTTCTGTCCCTTCTCTTTCCCCTGTTTATGCATTTATTCAGTAGTTTATTTGTATCTATATGGATTCACAGATGTTTATTTTATTTTATTTTTATTTTTTTTAATTTTTTATTTTTTTATGATAGGCACACAGTGAGAGAGAGAGAGAGAGGCAGAGACACAGGCAGAGGGAGAAGCAGGCTCCATGCACCAGGAGCCCGACGTGGGATTCGATCCCGGGTCTCCAGGATCGCGCCCTGGGCCAAAGGCAGGCGCCAAACCGCTGCGCCACCCAGGGATCCCCAGATGTTTATTTTATACTTTGGGTGATAGTCCCATATGATTTTTTTGTTTTTGTTTTTAAAGATTTCATTTATTTATTCATGAGAGACACAGGCAGAGGGAGGACTCGATCCCAGGACCCTGGGATCACTCCCTGAGCCAAAAGAAGACACTCAACCACTGAGCCTCCCAGGTGCCCCCATACCATGTTATTTATTTATTTATTTATTTATTTTATTTTATTTTATTTTATTTTATTTTATTTTATATAAATGTATATTATAGCCCCATACAATGTTATTTATTTCATTGAAGCCCACATTTTAATGTGAGAGAGTAAGAGAATAAAGCAGTGCTAGCAGAGAAGCAGGGGCTTCAAGCTGGTGCTATGACTTCAGTTAGGTGGTCCTAGAGGGCTTCTGAAAAGGAGTGATTTGAGACTTGATCCAGATGATCTAGAGAACTGAGCCTGTGATCAGGAGCTGGGACACCCTCCCTTTCCAGAGGGGCTCTGAGGCTCCAAGGGGACAGTCACCCACCCACAGACATCCAGCAGCTTGAAGCTACACCTCCCTCTGGGCACTAGGCCCATGGTGGGCGGTTTCCACTGCCTGCTCCTGGCCTCCCGGGGCGCGGTTTGGAATCCAGCCTCAGAGGCCAAACCCCTGTGCCTCCTGGGCCCTTTATCTCAACCACGCCCAGCACTGTGCCTGGCACAGACTCATGCTGCATAAATATTTACTGCCTCTCACCCAGCTGCTTGAGCCCCAGCCGCCTTCTTTTCCCACTGCCAGCTGGGGCTTTGCCCCAGTTCTGCCCTCCTCCCAAATCAACGTTTTTGTCTCAAGGAGGGAGGGGGCATTCTGGCACCAGATGTGGAGCCAGGGAGAGGGAAGTGACCCACCCAAGTTCACTGGGAGAGGAGGGCCAGAGAAAAGAGAAGGATAGTCCTTCCAGACTGGCCACCTCCAGGGTTGGACTATCAGGATAATTGTAGCTACTGGGCAGCTGGATGGCTCAGTCGTTTAAGCATCTGCCTTCAGCTCAGGTCATGATCCCGGAGTCCTGAGATCGAGCCCCATGTCGAGCTCCCTGCTCAGTGGGGAGCTAGCTTCTTCTCCCTCTGCCCCACCACCCCATTCATGCTCTGTCTCTCTTTCTCCAACTCAAATAAATAAATAAAATCTTAAAAAAAAAAATCAAAGCTACTGTTCACCATCACACTCATTCTCCAGTGCCCACAGGCCACACTCAAGAGCTGCTTTTGTTCCCACGACAGCTCGACAGCTCTGCAGGTTCCCAGCAGCCCCTTGGCTTCCTCATCTCAGCCTCAGATGCGCAATTCCTCTGCCTGGAATGACTCTCCCATCTGTCCTTTCAAGCCTCCTCTACGAGGCTCTTCCTCCCTCAGCCCATCTCTATCAATCTCTTGTTGTGGGCAGATCCCAAGATTCCTGCTCCCCTGGTGTACACACATCTCCCAGTGCCGATCCAGGGGCTACTGTGAAAGGCCTTTGCACACGCACTAGGATCTGAAGTCAGATAACGCGGATGGAGCTAGAGGGCATCATGCTTAGTGAAGTAAGTCAGACAGAGAAGGAGAAATACCATATGATTTCACTCATATGCAGAACGTAAAAAACAAAACAAAAGCAGACTCATAAATACAGAGAACAAACTGGTGGTTGCCAAGGGGGAGGGAGTAGAGGATGGGGAAATAGATAAAAGGGATTAATTAGGAGGCACAAACTTCTAGTTATTAGATAAAAAGTCTCAGAGATAACGGGTGCCTGGGTGGCTCACTCCATTAAGTGGCTGACTCTTGACTTCGGCTCAGGTCATAATCTTATGATCCCAGATTTCACACAGTGGGCTCCGCACTCAGCACAGAGTCTGCTTAAGATTCTCCCTCCCTCTCCTCTGCTCTTCCCCCCACTTACGTGCACATGCACTCTTTTTCTTGCTTTCTCTCTCTCAAATAAACCTTTAAAAAAGAAAGTCATAGGGGATCCCCGGGTGGCACAGCGGTTTGGCTCCTGCCTTTGGCCCGGGGCGTGATCCTGGAGACCCTGGATCAAATCCCACGTCGGGCTCCCGGTGCATGGAGCCTGCTTCTCCCTCTGCCTGTGTCTCTGCCTCTCTCTCTCTCTCTCTGTGTGACTATCATAAATAAATAAAAATTTTTAAAAAATAAATAAAAAAATAAAAAAGAAAGTCATAGAGATGAAAAGTACAGCACAGAAAATAATATTCAATAATATCATAATAGTGTTGTATGGTGTCAAGTGGTGATTACACTTCTCATGAGAAATGTCAAATTGCTATGTTGTGCACCTGAAATGAATATAATATTTTATGTCAGTTATGCTTCAATATAATTTTTAAAAAATATCTAACTCAGGGCAGCCCGGTGGCTCAGTGGTTTAGCGCCGCCTTCAGCCCAGGGCCAGATCCTGGAGACCCAGGATCGAGTCCCAAGTCAGGCTCCCTGCATGGAGCCTGCTTCTCTCTCTGCCTGTGCCTGTTCCTCTCTCCCTCTCTCTCTGTGGATCTATCATGATTAAATAAATAAAATCTTAAAAGAAATATATCCAACTCAGTTAATTTAAGCTAGGAAAGTGATCTTTGGTGGACCTGGCCTAATCAGGTGACTCCCTAAAAGGGACGGGGCTCCTTCTGGAGAAAGATTCAGAGCTTCAGGGGGATTCAACAAGAGGGAGATTCTCTGTTTCAGGCTTGGAAGGAGGAGAGCACCCCACACCCAGGGGATGCAGGCGGCCTCTGAAAACAGTGGATTCTGCCCAACAAGCAGCAAGGGAATGGGGAGTTCTCAGTCTTCCTGAAGCAGAGAGCCGTGTCATTCATGCCTAGGTTTCTGACTCACAGAAAGTGTGGGCTAATAAGGGGGTGCTCTTTTAAGCTGCTAGATTCCTAGTGGTTTGTTACACAGCATGGAAAACACATGCAACCTGTTTTGTGGCGGTCACAGAGCTCTCAGTCAAAAGTAAGTTGGTTTCTTTGTTTCCAATAGGTCCATGTTCATCCCCCTGTGCTAGTGAGGGGGGACTGCTGTAACAAAGTATCGCAAGCCCTATGGCTTCCAACAATAGGATTGTATAATACAGCATTGTGGAGGTGGAAGTGGAAGGTCCTGTGCTGGCAGGGCCATGCTCCCTCTGAAGCCCCCAGGGGAAGCCTATCTCTACTCTGCCTAGCTCCTGGTGGTTTGCCCGCCACCCTGGGCTTATAGGTGCCTCACTGCTCCACCTTCATCTTCACGCACTGGTGGCCCCACATGGCCATCTTTCCACTTTTTCCTGTGGGAGGATCGTAAAGGAACCCACCTTACTCCACAGTACCATCTCCTCTTACCTAATTTCATCTGCAGTGATACTATTTCCAAACAAGGTCACATTCTGAGGTACTGGGGGTTCCAGTTTTTGATGTGGGGGGGGCACAATGTAACCCATACCACCATCCCCATCCACCTGTGCCATGTGCAGGGGTGCAAATCTTGGCTGGGTTTCACTGGGTTCCTAGAGCATTTAGTATTGCCTTGGCACAGAGTAAATGCTTAAAAAGATTTCATTTTTGCTAAATCATCTGATGAATTATTTCTCAGAGCCTCTTTCGACATCTTTCAGGTGAGGATCAAACCACTGCCCTCTGTTTTCTTCTCATTTGCTGGTTTGTTGGGTTTACAAATTGGCAGCTGACCACCCCTCCCTAGAATGGAAAGGTGCCTGTGTGGCTCATGCTGCGTCCCCAGCACCCAGCACAGTGCCTGACACACAGTAGACTCACAGCAAATAACTGTTCCACAAATAAATGAGTTTATAATCTGTCCCACCCCCACTTTACACAGGGGGAAACAGAGTCTTAGAAAGGTGAGATGAGTTGTTCAGGGTCACTGTCACTGCCCCTGCCTTCTGATCACCTGCCGATGCTTCCCCTTGGCTGAACCTGAACAGAAGCCAGACGCAGCCTAGGTGATGCAGTTGGAAGGGGTCACCCGGACAGAGAGGAGGCAGATGGACAAGGGGAAGGGACCCAGCACATCCAGACTGCCCTTCTCTGGGAAAATCTCTCAGGGATGGATACACCCTAAAGAATCCTCAGACCTGGGGGTCCTGCCAGAACGCTGCTCTAGTCTACACACCCGCCTGCAAGGCCTGAGGGGCTCTATTTCCCCACATGCTCAACCACTTCCTATTTCTGCCCATCCAATGCAATCCCCCCTCTGTCATGTGCCGTTGAGACAATGGCTGGTGGGAGCAGCCTGCCCTGGATGCTGGGATGCAGTGGCCATGGTGGAAATGAAAACAAAGAGATAACTAAATGTTTGGTCCACTTTTCACTTATGTCATACACCAGCGATCATAACCAGTGTCAGTGATACACAACCCTCCCTGAAAAATAAAACAAGAGGAAACCAGAGAGGTAGACAAACTATAAAAGACTCTTAACTCTGGGAAACAAACTGAGGGTTGTTGAAGGGGAGGTGGAAGGGGGATGGGGTGACTGGGTGATGAGTATGAGGGTGATGGGCACTGCACTCTGGGGATTATATGCAGCTGATGAATCACTGAACTCTACATCTGAAACTAATAATATATGATAATGTTGGGCAGCCCGGGTGGCGCAGCGGTTTAGCGCCGCCTGCAGCCTGGGGTGTGATCCTGGGGATCTGGGATCGAGTCCCACATCAGGCTTCTTGCATGGAGCCTGCTTCTCCCTCCGCCTGTATCTCTGCCTCTCTCTTCGCTCTCTCTGAATGAATGAATAAATAAATCTTTAAAAAATATATATGATAATGTTAATTGAATTTAAATTTTAAAAATACAGTAAAGGCAGCCCAGGTGGTTCAGCGGTTTAGCGCGGTCTTGGGCCCGGGGCGTGATCCTGGCAACCTGGGATCGAGTCCCACGTCCGGCTCCCTGCATGGAGCCTGCTTCTCCCTCTGCCTGTTTCTCTGCCTCTTCTCTCTGTCTCTCATGAATGAATAAATAAAATCTTAAAAAATAAAATAAGTAGATAATACATTAAAAAGAAACCCCTCCCTGCGAACTTATTAATCTAAGTTCCAAACATTCACTGCAGATGTTACCATGGGGTTTTAAATCTATAATATACATATACATATACATATTATAGATTTAAATATATACATATGTGTAGATACATATAGAACAAGTATGGAAATGTACACAATGTGTATATATTTATATATACAATTAGCACACTTTGTTACTCTCCCCCATCTTTTGGAAAGCTACATTGCTACTGGAGGCTAATGCAAGAACTCCAGTGTGCAGAGGGCCTCCACTCGCAGAGACTCCTCTATGCAGGTTTCTTTTGATACTAAGTTCCTGAGGATGGGGGTTGTACAAGCTCACTTCAGATGCAACCTCTGCCTTCTGCATCTGAGATCTGCATAGCTCCATGTTCCCAGGATGTTTAAAATGGTAGTTTTGGGATAGTCTGGGTGGCTCACTGGTTGAGCGTCTGCCTTCAGCTCAGGTCATGATCCTGGGGTCCTGGGTTCGAGTTCCTCATTGGGCTCCCCATAGGGAGCCTGCTTCTCCCTCTGCCAGTGTCTCTGCCTCTTTCTGTGTCTCTCATGAATAAATAAATAAAATCTTTAAAAAAAGAAACTTAAGGATCCCTGGGTGGCGCAGCGGTTTGGCGCCTGCCTTTCGCCCAGGGCGCGATCCCAGAGATCCAGGATCGAATCCCACATCGGGCTCCCGGTGCATGGAGCCTGCTTCTCCCTCTGCCTGTGTCTCTGCCTCTCTCTCTCTCTCTCTCTCTCTCTGTGACTATCATAAATAAATTTTAAAAATTTTTAAAAAAATAAAAAATAATAAAAAATAATAAAAAAAGAAACTTAAAAAAATTAAATGGTAGTTTCGAAGTGCATGTAGATGCCATGGTGATTCTAAAAACAAAGAAATAGGAACTGAATAACTAGGGTTCTGACCTTCTCTGTCACTCCTGGAGTTGGTATTTGTGGATCCAGTTCAAAATGGGGAAGCAGAATACCAGCTGTGCCGTGTACCAGTTTTACTGAAGTGCAGGATTGAGCTCACACCTGAAACATGTGCTGAATTGGAACCAATATCTCTAACACTGGAATGCATTTTTTTCAATTCCTGTTTACAAACTAAAAAAAAAAAAAATCAAGAAAGAAATGATAAATGATGACTCTTAAAATTAGTTCTGGGGGTGCATAGGTTGCTCATTTAGTGAGGCGTCTGCCTTCAGCTCAGGTCATGATCCCAAGGTCCTGGGATCCAGCCCTTCATCGGTCTCCCTGCTCAGCAGGAAGCCTGCTTCTCCCTTTCCCACTTCCTGCTGCTTCCCCTGCTTGTGCTTTCTCTCTCTCTCTCTCAAAAAAAAAAAAAAAAAAAAAAAAATCTTTTAAAAAAGGCAGACACTTCACTGACTGAACCAGGCACCCTAAGTAAATCTTTTTAAAAAATAGTTGTAGGGATCCCTGGGTGGCGCAGTGGTTTGGCGCCTGCCTTTGGCCCAGGGCGTGATCCTGGAGACCCGGGATCGAATCCCACGTTGGGCTCCCGGTGCATGGAGCCTGCTTTTCCCTCTGTCTATGTCTCTGCCTCTCTCTCTCTCTCTCTCTCTGTGACTATCATAAATTAAAAAAAAAAAAATAGTTGTGTGGGGACGCCTGGGTGGTTCAATGGTTGAGCATCTGCCTTCAGTTCAGGGCCTGATCCCAGGGCCTTGGGATTGAGTCCAACATCGGGTTCCCCACAGGGAGCCTGCTTCTGCCTCTGCCTGCGTCTCTGCCTCCCTCTTTCTATGTCTCTCACAAACAAAAAAATAAAATCTTTGAAAAACAATAGTTGTGCTATACGAGAGATATCCAACAATTATGCCCCTTAGTGTTCAGGCAAATAAATTAAGATTTCACATGCACACAAAAACACACAGCAGGATGTTTACAGCAGCTGGATTCCATATTGACACTCAGAAGCAACTGAAATGTGCTTCAGGAGGTGGGTGGGCCCATATGGTCCATCCAGGGGACGGAATATTATTTGGTACTGAAAAGAAACGAGCTGTCAGGTCATAAAAAGGCAGATCACTAAGTGAAAGCAGCCAGTCTGAAAAAGTGACATGCTGCACGATTCCAACTGTAGGACCTTCTGGAAAAGACAAAGCTATGGAGATAGTAAAACAGTAAATGGCTGCCAAGGGTTACGGGAGGACAGATGAATAGGGGGAGCAAGGAGGGCTTTTAGGACAGTGGAGCTATTCTGTACAATACTCTAAGGGTGGACACACATCATTATACATGTGGCCAAGCCCAGACCATGGCCAGCACCAAAAGAGAACCCTAGCATGAATATGCTAGCATGGCAGCAGGGACCGACGTCCCAGAACTTGTCCAACACAGCAGCAACACCTCCTGGCCAACCACCCTCCTCACAAGGACCTGGGAGGCCCCGTCCACCATGGCTGTCAAGGTCCCGGGGTCCCCAGACGATGCAGTATGGCATCGTCAGAAGGCTGCCGGGTCAGCAGTCTCGCTTGACAGTGGCTCCTGGAGCGAGTTACAGCCCAAGACTGAGCTGCGACACCCAGCTTGGTGGGGCCAGGCCCATCCTCTAAGGCAAATTTAGGAAAATGGAAGAAGATCCTGTCATAGGCATAGACAGTTGCACATAAATAACAGGAAAAGCCCAAATCCTATGGATGATTCTATATTATTGAAGAGTTACTGGAAAGTTAGAGTTAAACCTCTAAAAGGATTCTGTTTGAGACTAGAATGGCCATCAGACTGTCACACAGGCTGTGTATTCCCTACAAGTTTGGATCCTAACTCAGCCCAGGAGCGGGTGGGGTGGGGGTGGGGGATTGAGTAGGATGTTGGGCAATAATGGAGAGTAATTTACATTGGCCTGAGCTGCCTCAGTGCCACTTAAAATGATCGTTTTGGAGTTGGTTTGTTTTGTTTTCAAAACAAATTTCCTTTCAGTGTAAAGAGAGCAGGTGTGAACGTGAGCCATCCGAAGATGGGCCTGCAGAGGTAAGCTTGCATCCACAGTGTTGTGTTGTGACTCCACGAACCCTCCGTTAATCCTTTGGACCTCTGAAGATCTCCCTCAAACTTTGCGTCTGAAAGTTTGAAGTAATCACTTGAAAACAAAATAAAGATTTTTTTTATATAAAGTTCTAAAAAAAATGATTAGGAGGAGTCAACGTGACAAACGTACTCTCGGGTATGGGGTGTTGCTAATGGGGGTGTGTGTGTGAGCAGGGGCAGAGAGTCAGTGGGAAATGTCTCTATCTTCCTCCGCATTTTGCCATGAACCTAAAATTGCTTGAAAAACTAAAATTTGTTAGCTTAAAAACAATGAAAGAAAACTCCCCACAAGCCAAGAAGAGAATGCTGATGGTTATTCTGTGATTGTGGCTGAAAATCATTCTGTTACACACAGGAGGAGGGGGTGTTAAATTGGCCCAGGCATTCAACCTGTCATGTTCTCTGTGGCCTCGCTAGAATGCCTGTTCCACCAGTGCAGGGATTCTTTTAATTTTTATTATTTTTAAGATTTTATTTATTTATTCATGAGCGACACACATAGAGAGGCAGACATAGGCAGAGGGAGAAGCAGGCTTCCTGTGGGGAGCCTGATGTGGGACTCGATACCAGGACCCTGGGCTCACTGCCTGAGCCACCCAGGTTTTATTTTATTTTTTTTAAAGTTTTATTTATTTATGATAGTCACACACAGAGAGAGAGAGGCAGAGACACAGGCAGAGAGAGAAGCAGGCTCCATGCACCGGGAGCCCGACGTGGGATTCGATCCCGGGTCTCCAGGATCGCGCCCTGGGCCAAAGGCAGGCGCCAAACCGCTGCGCCACCCAGGGATCCCGCCACCCAGGTTTTAAAGGTTTTTTTATACCTTTATTGAGATATGATTCTCATAGCACAGCATTCATCTATTTAAAGTGAGGCACTCAATGACTTCTGGTGTACTCACAGAGCCGTGTGAGTGTCACCATGATCATTTTTAGAACACTCCTGTCACCCCACAAAGAACCCCCCTGACGTGTCACCTCACAGCGCTCTATCCCATCCAGGCCATAGGCAATCACCCATCGGATTCCAGCCTCTGTAGATCGGCCTCTGAAGGCAGGGACTCTGGCTCCCGTGACTTTCTCTGTATCCCCAGAATGGACAATCCTGCTCCATACATACTAGGAGGTAGGCTCTCCATAGTTTTGCAACTAATCTGTCTTAACTTGAATCCTACATAGGACAGGCCTCTGCTTGGAGGCCTCTTTCTCCCCCACCCTTCATCCCATCAAGACTTTAGAGTCAGCTCTGGGCCTCATTTTGTCACCTCCATTCGAACAGATAACACCTTGCTCTCTGATGGCTCGCATCCTTATCTGTGGCACCTAGACTCTTCCCTAGCAGGGACAGAACCCATCCACTGACCTTTGCTCCAGCTCAGGCCCCAGGAAATGTGTGTTGAATTTGAATGGAAACAAGAGAAGTCAGCGTCTGTCCCTAGCTCCTGGCCTGCACACGTCTACCACACCACCAGAGAGAGGCCAGAGGAGGGGGTGTGTGAAACGCGGAGTCCAACTGTGCCGTTGACCCCTACCAGGACATAGAGCGAGAGATTTAATCTCTGCGAGTCTCCCTTCCCTCAACTATAAAACGGAGCTAATAATAGGACCTACCTTTCCCGGCTGCTGTGAGGATTAGCACAGCGGCTGGTAATACACAGAGTTCAGTAAATGCTAGCTATAATTATCGTTAATCACGCGGGATTTACGAAGCCATTACAAATGCACTCCGGCCACCCGTCAGTCTCTCGTCTCACACACATTTCCTGAGGAGAGGGAGAGAGAGTCCAGGGTGCTCCAGGGAACTGTGAGTCCCCCTGTGTGACTGGAGTGTCGGGTGAGACAGGGCGGGGTGGCAGATAAGATGCAGCAGGTGCCAGCTCCAGAAGCGCTTAGAGGCCAGGCTAGGGAGCTTGGATGCTATCCTAAGGGTAGTAGGGAGCCACGGGAAGCTACTGAGGAGAGGGACACATGTTGTCTCTGACTGTTAGATGCTTTTGGGGTGGTGAGTGAGACACTGTAGGGAGAGACACCAGAGGCCGGGAGAATGGTGGGGTTATGGTCCACATGCATGAGGGATCTTGGCTAGGATCCCTTGGCGTAGCACAGGGAACACTGATAATGCACCGATTTTCAACCCATGGCCTTCTTGAGAGATCTATCAGGGTCTGTCACCCTGTATGCTATCTGCCAAACTGTGCATCAATTTTCCCAAAAGTAAAAAAGAAACAAGGTAAAAATCATTTTGAGGCTTTATTTGGTTCAATACAGTATATCTTCCTTATTCTAGTCACTCAGGATACTTGATTATCCTTCTTCCTGGTGGCTACAATCTATAAAGTCAGTGAATACTTGATGAATATGGAACCGCTGCCCCTGGGGGAAGTACAGGGTTGGATTCCTGTGAGCCTTTGTCACAGTATTTTCCTTAACCTTCCTCAATGTGTAACCTTATTTGACATGTGTTCTGTTTTTTGGAGTCTTTTAAGGATTTTATTTATTTATTCATTAGAGACACAGAAAAAGAGGCAGAGACACAGGCAGAGGGAGAAGCAGGCTCCTTGCCGGGAGCCCAATGTGGAACTCAATCCCAGGACCCTGGGATCATGACCTGAGCCGAAGGCAGATGCTCAACCACTGAACCACCCAGGTGCCCCAATTTGTGTTCTGTTTAAAGACACCTTACCTAATATATATTGAAAGCATGGCACTAACCAGGCTGCAGAAAGGACACTTGTTTCCAGGGTGAGAGGTGAAACAAGAAGGCAGAGGGTCCCCTTGTGCAACCACAGACAGCTCAAATTTTTTGACGCCCAGCACATGCCCACCAGAGTGCTGTGACATTCATTTGAGGACTACAGGAACTTTTGAATGGGTAGTCCAGTTTGCAAATCCAAAATACACGAATACTGCAAGTGACCGTATATCCAAAACATTATCATGTCATCTTATAATTAATATAAAAGTCATCAGCCAAATGCATGGTGGTTCAGTGGTTGAGCATCTGCCTTTGGCTCGGGTTGTGATCCCTGTGGTCCTGGGATAGAGTCCCGTATTGGGATCCCTGTAGGGAGCCTGCTTCTCCCTCTGCCTATGTCTCTGCCTCTCTCTGTGTGTCTCTCATGAATAAATAAAAGCTTTTTTTAAAAAAAAAAAGTCATCAGTGAGATAGCTTACATTCTCTTTTTCGTGGTAAGTCTTTGAAATTCATGGTCGTGTTTTACACTCACAGGAGTTCTTGATTTGAACCAACCACGTTTCAAGTGCTGAAGAGCCACACGTGGCTAGTGTCTTCTGAATTAGTGCAAGTCTCGATGGCTTTCTTCAGATTCTCAGAGGGGCCTACGAACTCAAAAAAAATGAGAATAAACAGTCAATGCCAGATAGAACCACCTTTGGAGAGCACATGGCAGTAGCAAAGTGTGCCCTTTAGCACAAGACAACATGTGTGAGAAGATTCTTTTTTTTTAATTTTTAGTTTTAACCACGTGCAAGGTGATCCCCTATAGCAGCTATGTGTTTATACATATTGTAGCAAGTGCATTTTTAAAAAATGAATAATAAATACCTCCTTCGTGATAGTGGTTACATCAGGAAGGGACTAGAAAGATTTAGAGAGGAGTAAGTATACCACTGGTTCCAATTATAGTAGAAAAGTTCTCTTTCTTCAACTGAACAGGGGTAGGCATGTAGGTGCTCATTATATTATTTGGGATATTTCTTTTTTTTTAAGATTTTATTTATTCATGAGAGAGAGAGAGAGAGGCAGAGATACAGGCAGAAGGAAAAGCAGGTTCCATGCAGGGAGCCCGACGTGGGACTTGATCCCAGGACTCCAGGATCACATCTTGGGCCAAAGGCAGACGCTCAACCGCTAAGCCACCCAGGCATCCCTATTTGGGATATATCTGGTGTGTGTATGGCTAAAACATTCCATTCCATGAGGAGCTATAGCAAGGTTTTGTGCAGCTGTGTGCTGTGTCAGGTGTAGTGAAGGCTGACATGTGTGGCCTGTCCGAGCCTCGGAAAGCAACAGCGCCTAGGTCCCATGTAGACCATGAGGATTAAGTGTGATTCCCGTCCAGGTCTGTAAAGCCCACAGAACAGTGCCGTTGTCTACGCCACCATCAGAGCATTTGTGAATATTAATATCATTAAGCAAGCACTCTATTCTAGGTGCTGTGCTGAGTGTTCATCTATTATTTTATTTAGTAAAATATATATATTTTAAAAATATTTTATTTATTTATTCATGAGAGTCACAGAGAGAGGCAGAGACATAGGCAGAGGGAGAAGCAGGCTCCCTGTGGGGAGCTCAATGCGGGACTTGATCCCAGGACCCAGGATCACGCCCTGAGCCAAGGCAGATGCATAACCAGTGTTGGTAGTTTGTACATTTCTAGGGATTTATCCATTTCTTTCAGGTCTCCCAGTGTGCTGGCATATAGTTTTTCATCGTATTCTCTTATAAATGTTTTCCTTTGTGGTGTAGCTATACCCTCTCGCATTTGGGATTTTATTTATTTAGGTCCTTTCTCTTTTCTTGTTGATAAGTCTGGCTAGGGCTTGATCCATTTTTTTACTTAGTTTGATGTCCCAGCTCTTCTTTTTGTATTCTACTCTAGTGTTTTGTTGTTGTTTCTGTATTATTTATTTGTGGTCTCATCTTTATTATTTCCCTTCTCCTGCCGGCTTTATGCTTGTTTGCTTCTTCTTTTCTAGCTCCTTTAGGTATAGGATTAGGTTGTGTAATTGAGACTTTTTTTGTGTCTTGAGGTAGGCCTGTATTGCTATGTACTTCCCTCTTCCGACTGCTTTTGCTGCATCCCAGATAGTTGGACAAATATGTTTTCATTTTCATTTGTTTGTTTTTTATGTGAGCTTTCCATCTATTTCATTCGTTAAATTTATTTGGAAAAAATATAAAATATATAAGTAATAGGGGCATCCAGCTGGCTTAGTCAGTGGAGCATGTGGCTCCCGATATCGGGATCATGAGTTCGAGTCCCACATTGGGTGTAGAGATTTTTTTTTTAAGATTTTATTTATTTATTCATGAAAGACACACAGAGAGAGAGGCAGAGACACAGGCAGAGGGAGAAGCAGGCTGCATGCCAGGAGCCTGCTGTGGGACTCGATCCCGGGTCTCCAGGATCACGCCCTGGGCCAAAGGCAGGCGCCAAACCGCTGCGCCACCCAGGGATAGCCAGGTGTAGAGATTTTTTTAAAATAAAATCTTTAAGATTTATATAAAACACATAAGATACATACTCTATTACATATTATGAGATGGTATATAAATACATAATATAATGATATACAAGGTGATATATATTACATTCATTAATATGTTACATACAACATATACTATATTATAAATGTATCATAGATTATAAGTGTTAAATGTTTCTTTGACAATAAGGCTCTGTGTAGAACCCGCAATTACTCTCATTTCATAGGGAGGAAACTGAGGTATGGGGGCAGTTGGAGGCTTGTCAGGGAGCATTCATTTGGCCAGGAGAGATGAACAAAGACCGTCACTGGAAGAGCCCTTGGGGACTGGCGGGCAGGAGGCACGGAAGAGGGCAGGCGGGAGGCCCAGAGGCTAAGTCTAATGAGGGGTGTGTGCATCACAGGGTCAGAGCTGGAGCCTCCCCTGCCTACATCTGCCTTTTCCAGGTCACTCCGGGTGACCCTGTGGAGCAGCGTTGCTAAATGGGGAGGTGCAAAGCTCCCCGGATCATCAGTGAGCCTCTCAGGGGGCTGGGGAGGGCCAGAGGCCTGCAGTGTCCCCTCTCACTCTCCTCCCAGAAGACCCAGGTGGCTCTGCAGCCTGACCTTCTGACTGCTTTGCAGTCCCTGCGGCCCCGAGTCCCCAGGGGAGGAACTCAGCTCCGGTCAGACACCAGGGGTCTCTCAGGCTGCCTGGGCAGAGGAGAGACAGTGGCCTGGAATCCCCAGAAATCCTCATAGAATCCTGCGTCTGCCTCTCACTGCCTGCTGGCTAACGCCTCTGCTGCTCCCTGCCTCAGTCTCCCCATCAGTACATTGGAAACCATCATTCTACTCATCCAGGGCTTGTAGGGAGGATTCCACAAAGTCTTGAATTAAAAAAAAAAAAAAAAAAAAAAAAGTCATACCTGGCATCTGGCATCTGGCATCTGAGAAAAATTGAATAGTCATCATTGCATTGAATCATTTTAGTTTAGTTTTTTAAAAAATATTTTATTTATTTATTCATGAGAGACACAGAGAGAGAGAGGTAGAGACATAGGCAGAGGGAGAAGCAGGCTCCTCACAGGGAGCCTTATGTGTGACTCGATCCCAGGACCCTGGGATCACGACCTGAATTGAAGGCAGATGCTCAACCACCGAGCCACCCAGGCATCCTTAATTTTGTTTTTTTGAATAGGTGACATGTGCAGTGCAAAAAAGGGGGAGGGCAGGGGCGGGAGGGGGGCTGCCCTGGTGGCGCAGTGGCTTAGCGCTGCCTTCAGCCCAGGGTGTGATCCTGGAGACCAGGGGTTGAGTCCCGCATGGGGCTCCCTGCATGGAGCCTGCTTCTCCCTCTGTCTGTGTCTCTGCCTCTCTCTCTGTGTCTCTATGAATAAATAAACAAACAAAAACTTTTAAAAAATTCAAAGAGTAAAAAAGGCTCAGCAATAAAAAGTTCCCCCAAAGCCATGTGTTGACATTGATCATTGACCCAACTACACCAGCAACATAGGACTTATCTGGACAAATTGGGGTAAACAGAATAGGACTGGGTATCAGCTGGTTTTCAGAAATTGCTGCTGATGCCTCTAGATGCGACTGATATGGCACTACAGTAGGGCTGGAAATTATCCTTACTTTCACAGAGATGTAGATCTCAGCATTGCAATAATTTCTCACGACATCTATAGTGTATTTTATATTTAGCTTTTTATGAGGAAAAATGTCCAGCATAACCAAAAATAAAGAGTAAAAGGAATCCCCTTATTTGCACTTTGCAAGGTGAATGCTGTTCCTGTCACAGCATTTCTTTTACCCTACCCTGCACACATTTTTGGATTTTCTCTTGCTGGAATACCTTAAAACAAGCACCAGGCATCATACCATTTCACCCAAAAACATCTCAGGAGGCTGTAATTTACTTTGAAATACTTCATCCCCCCCTACCCCAAAGAAAACAGAGATAAAGAGAATATTGGAAAAAGTCAACATGTGAAGTCTGGTCAGCACAATGAAGGGTGGTCACTCTGAGGTTCTTTTGACTTTTCTGCACATTTGCAGAACTTTTCACCATCAAACCCCCCAAAAATCAAAGAGCAAAGGAAGTCCTTTCTCTGTCACCTGCTCTACTGCCTGCCTGCGTTCCCAGGGGCAACATTGTAGCCAATTTCCCCGGGATCCTTCCAGAGTCTGGATAGCATCCTTGCTGTCTTTATTAATAGCAGGGTTGTAGTAGTAGTGAAACCAAATTGGGCAGAACTCAGGGCTGTGAGTCACTCAGACCTGGCGCAGGTCCCACCAGACACCTCCTCCTGCTCTGACCTTGGGTAAGGAGATCCCAGATTACAACCTCAGTTTCCTGCTCTGTAAACTGGGGATAAATACCCACTCTTTCTGGATGGCTGGGAGGATCCAGGGCAAAGCCCGATTCCAGCCTTTGCCCAGAAACAGTCTCAGGCCAAGTGCCGAGAACACGAAAGAAGTTATTTTCCTCAATGCATCTTTTGGCTATTAGAGCTCCTGGGTCTGAGGGAGGAGGGGTTAGGGGCCTGGACTCCTGGGTATGACAGAGGGGTGCTGGGAACCTGGACTCCTGGGTATGAGGGAGGGGGGCTGGGGGGCTGGGCTCCTGGGTTTGAGGGAGGGGGGCTGGGGTCTAAACTCCTGGGTCTGTGGGAGGGGGGCTGGGGGTCTGGACTCCTGGGTATGAGGGAGGGGGGCTGGGGGTCTGGACTTCAGGGTCTGAGGGAGGAGGGGCTGAGGCCTGGATTCCCGGGTCTGAGGGAGGGGCTGGGACTCTTGGTCAGGGAGGAAGGGTCTGGGGATGGGAATTTGGTGTTACAGAACAGTGCTTTGTGAACTGTCTTCCCAGTTCCAGGAGGCCAGACTCCCATCCCATGGAGGAGGACAGAAAGCATGGACCTCTGGGTCTCCCATCCCATGTAAGGTATGTGAAGGGGCACCGTCTCCCCTTTCTCACTGCCTTCAGGCCTGGCCCTTGGGGGTTCACAATATGTTTTGTCCCCTCTGTCCTGGGACCAGAGCCCAGAGTCCAAGCTGGTCTAAGTTTGGAAGGGGGAGGGAGGGGGACAGCGGGTCAGAGGGGGTGAGGGAGGGGTGGCGGGGGACAGGATGTCTCTGAGCTGTCACACACACCCCTGTCTCCGGCCCAGAGAAGGAGGGACAAAGGCTGTGAGAGAGAGTCAGGAACAAAGACAGGAGGAGGGAGACAGAGAGATACTCAGGAGAGCAGGCCAGAGCGAAACCAAGCAGACAAGTAGTAAACGGGGAGGGCAGGGAACAGTGTGGAATATCCTGAGTGACAGATGGTGGGGACAGTGTGAGGATGAGACACAGCATCGGGAGACCCACCAAGAGATCTGAGAGCTGGGACAGGGAGGGTGGTGGAGACAGACAGTGGAAGGAAGATAATCAGGAAGGAGGTGTGGGCCGGGAGATTGACAGGACAGTACAGAGGGACACACAGACACCCGGGCTCACAAGGAGGCAGGAGTCCGGCAGAGGACGGCAGAGAAATCCTCTGGCTCCAACAGGCAGAGGGAGACTGAGGCAGATCCTTCAGATAGGCTTTGTACCTTGGCTCTGTGGGGTGAGGATCTGAGAGGTGCAGCAGGACTTGGTGGGCCTAGTAAGGGGGTGCTCGCTCAGGGGCCTCCTGACGCCAGGGACTCTGAAATGGAGCTCAGGGAGCCCAAGAACCCTGAGGATGGGGACCCAGAGGTGAGAGGTGGGAGACAAGGGAAAGAGAGAGACAGAGAAACAGAGTCAGAAAGAGTCATGAAGAGGGACAGTGAACAAACACACAGAGAGAAATGGAGAAGACAGGGAAATAGAGCAACAGCAGAGACCCAGAGTAACACAAACCCGAGAACACAGAGCAAGACCGAAGCCTCCAGGGCAGTGGCCTCAGAAACAGAGTGGGAAGCACAGGGACAGAGTGGACAGTGGGGGTTGTGTCAGCTGAGGAAGCAATTGCAGCAGGGGCCAGGGGCTCCTGGGGGTTCTCACAGAAGGTGGTGGGCAGGGTCTTTGACACAATCACCCCTAACCCTGCCAGGACACAAAAACAGGTGGCCCGAGGCCGGTGAGTCATTGTGACTCATCCTCCTCCCTGAGGACAATGACCCTATCACCCTGGCACCCCAACTCAGTCCTGGGCTGGACCCGCTGTTTGCGGTGGCCCCCACACATACCCCTTCCCCACCTCTGCTCCTTTCCTCCAGGAGGACACAGCTACGGCCCTCCAACGGCTTGTGGAGCTGACAGCCACCAGGGTGACCCCAGTGAGGAATCTGCGTGTCCAGTACCGCCTCATCCGAGAGCTCGGCTCTGGCTCCTATGGCCGCGTACTCCTTGCCCGGCCTCGCCAAGGAGGTGAGTTTGGCCACCCAAGGGCAGACTCCAGAACTTCCCCATAATAGGGTTCTCAGAAGCTACTGAGGCTGGGAACATCCCCAGGAGATGATGGGAATCCTTGATGGGGGCTCTTGGAAAGTTAAGAGCTTTCTGATCTTCTAATAAACAGAGTTAACCCAAAGAAGGTGAGAGCCTTGCTTGAGGTCACACAGCAAGGGAGGAGTGCAACTTGGATTGGAACCCAAGTCACCATGTCACCTACTCTATTCAAGAGAAAACTGAGGCTCAAAGAGGGTCAGGCAGTTGTGCAAGGCCACACAGCAGAATAGGGAGTCCTCAGGGAAGGTCACCTTCAACCCCGACTTCACACAAGGACAAACTGGAAGCGGAGAGAGGTCAGGCACTATACCCTGCCACTCTTGTTTTACACACAAAATATCTGAGGTTCCAAGAGGTTGAGCAGTTTGCCTAAGGCCCCACAGCAAGATCAGAGCTCCCTGAGTTCCCTTCTGCACCCATCTCCATGGCAGGTTCTGCTGTGGCTCTGAAGCTCCTGCGTCGGGACTCGGTCCTGAGAAGTACCTTCCTGAGAGAGTTCTGTGTGGGCCGCTGTGTCTCATCACACCCAGGTTTACTCCAGACCCTGGAAGGACCCTTGCAGACCCCCCGACACTTTGCCTTCGCCCAGGAGTACGCACCATATGGGGACCTCAGCGGGATGCTGCAAGAACAGGTGAGGCGGGTAGGGAGCAAAGGTCAGGACTGCTTATCCCATGTACAACTCTGTCCCTACCCCGTTCCTATGTCTAATCCTGACATCCAAATCAGTGCTCAACGTAGCTCTGCTCTAAGCCCCCAGACACCCTCCTTATTTCTCTCTCTCTCTTTTTTAAAGATTTTATTTATTTATTCACGAGAGACACAGAAAGAGAGAGGCAGAGACATAGGCAGAGGGAGAAGCAGGCTCCTTTCAGGGAGCTCAATATGGGACTCGATCCCAGAACTCCAGGATCACACCCTGAGCTGAAGGCAGATGCTCAACCACTGAGCCACTCAGGCGTCCCTTTATTTCTAACTCTTGATGCAATCCCATGCCTAACCCTAACCTAACCCACTCAACCATTCCAACACAAGTTTGCATGGGCACAGGCTTGGAATTGGGGTTGAGAATGAGGTTAGGGGTGGGATTTTAGTTAGCCCTGGGATTGGGAGCATGGTCATGGGTGAAGTTGAGTGAGTTGATTATAGATTGGTAGTGGGTGTGAAAAGCATGGATGAAGTTGCAGAGTGAGACAGGGATGGTTAAGGGTAAGTATATGGAATAAGTTGAAGATTGGCTGTAATGAAGTTCTTTTTGGTGAGAAGACCAGGTGAAGACTGAATCCATGAAATTCTGAGAGTACATGAGTTTGGAGACTAGGGGTGGGGCCATCTTTAGAAATAGTTTTTTTTTTTTTAAGATTTCATTTATTTATTCATGAGAGACACGGAGAGAAGGTAGAGACATAGGCAGAGGGAGAAGTAGGCTCCTTGCAGGGAGCCCGATGTGGGACTCCATCCCGGAATCTGGGACCACGCCCTGAGCCGAAGGCAGACGCCCAATTGCTGAGCCACCCAGGTGTCCCTAAAGAAATAAATTTTTAAAAAATTTTTGATTTATTTATGATAGTCAGAGAGAGAGAGAGGCAGAGACACAGGCAGAGGGAGAAGCAGGCTTCATGCACCGGGAGCCCGACGTGGGACTCGATCCCGGGTCTCCAGGATCGTGCCCTGGGCCAAAGGCAGGCGCCAAACCTCTGCGCCACCCAGGGATCCCCAGTAAATAAATTTTGGATTTGAGATAGGGTTGGAGATAAACAGAGGGGAATAAAGAAGGGAGGGAGATAGATGAATGGGTAGAGATAGATGGATGGATGGAAAGATGGGTGGATGGGTGGATTGATGGGTGGGTGGATGGGTGGATAGACAGATAGATGGAAAGATGGGTGGATGGGTGAGTGGGTGGATGGAAAGATGGGTGGAATGGTTGGTGGGTGAGTGGATGGATGGATGGAAAGATGGGTGGATGGTGGATAGATGAAAAGATGGATTGATGGGTGGGTAGATGGATGGCTGGCTGGATGGAATGCATGGTAGCTAAATGGAAGGAAGCAAGGAAGAATTAATGGATAGATTTTGGATATTAAATAATTGAAAACATTATTGGGTTTCTGACTGGCTGGTAGAATGGATGTTAAGCAGAAACCCTGTTGTGTAGACTGCTGAATGGATGAGTGGTTTGATGGATGGATTGCTGTCTAGCTGCCTAGCTAGCTGGATGGATAGATTTATCAATCCAATGATGAAGTCAGTAAAATGACTTCAGAATGGTGTGTGAGTTAGAGACCAAGGAACAAAAATTAGGATTAAGTATGAGATTTGGGTTCCCATTGGAGATCTGGGTGATCAGGCAAGAGATAAGAAATGTGAGGAGGGGAAAAAAAAAAAAAAAAAAGAAATGTGAGGAGGGGATTTGAGTGTTAGCGTGAGGAGAAAGCTTGGTGGAAGCTAAAAGAGCTTCTGATTCAGTCTGGAGTTCCAGTGACAACATACTGGGGGCTGGAGTGCAGAGTTAGCAGCAGGTTGTGGCTGAGGTTGATCTGGAGAAGGCTGAGGGACACTAGAGGTAGCCATTGGTCTGAGGTTCTGAATTCTTGAGCCCTAAGAAACGAACTAAAGAAGGAGCCAAGGCACCTGACCTTCATCTCTCCTTGACTCCAGGGCCTCCCAGAGCTTCTGGTGAAGCGGGTGATGGCCCAGCTGGCTGGAGCCCTGGACTTTCTCCACAGCCGGGGGCTGGTCCATGCAGATGTCAAGCCAGACAATGTTCTGGTCTTTGACCCCGTCTGCAGCCGTGTGGCCCTAGGTGACCTGGGTCTGACTCGGCCTGAGGGGAGTGCGACCCCTGCACCACCAGGGCCACTGCCCTCTGCCCCCCCAGAGCTCTGCCTCCTGCTGCCACCTGATACCCTGCCCCTGCGACCAGCTATGGACTCCTGGGGCCTGGGGGTGCTTCTCTTCTGCACTGCCACTGCCTGTTTCCCTTGGGATGTAGCACTGGCCCCTGACCCTGAATTTGAGGCCTTTGCTGGCTGGATGACCACCAGACCCCAACCACCACGACCACCCCCACCTTGGGACCAGTTTGCACCCCCAGCCCTGGCATTGCTCCAGGGGCTTCTAGACCTGGATCCTGAGACTAGGAGCCCCCCACTGGCTGTCCTGGACTTCTTGGGGGATGACTGGGGTTTAGAGAGGAACAGAGAGGGATCTGGGGGCTGGGGGGTTACATCTAGTGAAGATGGGGAGGAGGAGGAAGAGCAGGAAGCAACCCTAGAGGAGTGGACAGAGGAGGAAGAGGAGGATGACAAAGATGGCAGGAGGATGGGGACAGATAGGGGATCTCCCTGACCAGGTGATGGGACAAGTGGTCAGAGCCTGGGCCAACGGCCCCTCCCCCAGCACCCGCCCTCCCCGTCCTGGCCACCTGGATGGAGACAGCTGCTCCCAGGAGGACAGAGATGGAACACGTTGCACTCTCCCTGCTGAGGGCTGGACTGCGATACACAATGCCCCTCTCAACTGAAGACATGGGAGTCCTCCTCCCTCAGACCTGGGAGTCCAGGACCCCAGCTCCTCCTCCGTCAGATCCTGGAGTCCAGGGCTCCTGCCTTCTCCTCTGTCAAGGACTCTGCCTCTTCCTTCTGCTGTGAATATGTCTGCTTGAAGGAAGGCACTGCTTCCCCTACAGATGCATTTCCTCGGTGCAGGCACATGCTAAGTGCCTATCTTGGAGTTCTGATGGGGTCACTCCTCACTGAGACCTGGTTGACTCTCACTGTCCACGGCACTAAATCTGGGCTTTCAAGATCCAGCACCATAGAAACCTCACCCTCTACCTCTTCCATTTCCCTGTGCTCCAGGAAAGTGGAGTGACATTGGGAAGTCATTCATCCTTTCTGGACCACCCCCCCCCCCACACACACACACACGCACACATTTTCCTGCCAGCAGTCATCTGCAAATCCAGTGTCCTCCTCTGAGAATGTGTTTCTCATAGCTCCATGCCTCTGAGACGTGGCCTGTCTCCAGGCCCTTGGGATCTTGTACCCAGATGATCTATGTCTCCCATCTTTTTCGGCCTCACCTGTCCACCTGTTCAGGACAGCCTCTGTTTTTTTTTGTTTTTTTTTTTTTTTAATTTTTTTTTTTTTTTTATGATAGTCACACAGAGAGAGAGAGAGAGGCAGAGAGACATAGGCAGAGGGAGAAGCAGGCTCCATGCACCGGGAGCCCGATGTGGGATTCGATCCCGGGTCTCCAGGATCGCGTCCTGGGCCAAAGGCAGGCGCTAAACCGCTGCGCCACCCAGGGTTCCCCAGCCTCTGTTTTTTTCTCATTTCGACATCCTTTCAGTTCTTCTTGCACATGACAAGTGCCCCGTGCCAGCTTCCAATCAGCCTGGACCACCAAGGTGTGTGATCTTCCCAGCTTTGTGGGCCTCGGAGCCAGCTTTCCATGCTGGTACGGATGAGCTGATACTCACCTGCTCCAGCTCGGAGCCGTCACACCGCCCCACACAGCCCCACACCGCCACCTCCAGCTCAGAGCAGGACATTTTACATCTGCGGAGCAGGGGTGGCAGGCATCTGACGCTATGGCCCCATCCCCAGCACAGGGTCATGGCCCCATCCCCAGCACAGGGTCGGGGACAGGGAACTGCTCCCTCCAGGGGAGTCTGTCCTATGTACTTTCTAGACTTAAAAATGTGGGTTCACTAAAGCACAGTGGGGCACCCTGGATCAGACCCTGGGAGAGCAGAAGGTTGTTGGCAGAAGCACTGGTAAGACAGGCAGGGTCGGGATCCCTGGGTGGCGCAGCGGTTTGGCGCCTGCCTTTGGCCCAGGGCGTGATCCTGGAGACCCAGGATCGAATCCCACGTCAGGCTCCCGGTGCATGGAGCCTGCTTCTCCCTCTGCCTATGTCTCTGCCTCTCTCTCTCTCTCCCTGTGTGACTATCATAAATAAATAAAAATTAAAAAAAAAAAAAAAAAAAAAAAAAGACAGGCAGGGTCTAGTGTCTGACACCATTTCTTTGTTTGGACAAACATGCCATTGGCTGCGTGAGATACGAACCTGTTGGGGAGCTGGGGACGGCCTGGCAGTTCTCTGCACAATCCTTCCAGCTGTTCTGGAAATCAATAATTATTCTGAAATAAAAGGTTTATTCTTTAAAAATTAAGTGTGTTCACAGTCGTCATCTTACTGTAACCGCAGGAGGGGATGCATCATTCCAGGCCCACAGCCTCTCCTCCATCAGACCCAGGGGTTCCCGCCTATCCCTCCCACCAACTCTGAAGTCTGCAGACTCCGAACTCGGACCTCCCCTCCCCACTCCTCCCAGTTGCTCCACCACCTGCTTCCCCTCTGCCCCAAGTCTGAGATCATCTCTCACTGCATCGTTCTGGAATCTGGTTGTCTCATCCTTTCTCCAAACAGGACCCCAGTGTCCCATCCCCTGGACACCCCTCGTGGAACACTTGTGTCTGACCTGTTAATGGGGCATTGATGGGGCAGCTGGGTGGGGTCAAGGCAGGGACAAACTAGAGAAGTGATTTCATCTTCTACAAGGGCCTGGACTCCTGGTCTGAGGGAGGAGGGGCTGGGGGCCTGGACTCCTGGAAAGGGGCTGGGGGCCTGGACTCCAGGGTCTGAGGGAGGAAGGGGCTGGGGAACCTGGATTCCAGGGTCTGAGGGAGGAGGGCCTGGGGGTCTGAACTCCTGGGTCTGAGGGAGGAAGGGCTGGGGAACCTGGACTCCAGGGTCTGAGGGAGGAGGGCCTGGGGGTCTGAACTCCTGGGTCTGAGGGAGGAGGGGCTGGGGAACCTGGACTCCAGGGTCTGAGGGAGGAGGGCCTGGGAATCTGAACTCCTGGGTCTGAGGGAGGAGGGGCTGGGGGCCTGGACTCCCGGGTCTGAGGGAGGACGGGGCTGGGGCCTGGACGCCTGGGTCTGAGAATGGACGGGGCTCTGGGGCCTAGGTCTGCGACATTATTTCTGGCGGTAGCCAGTTCTAGGAGTCAACACACGATGTCGCTCTGGCCCTAGTGGGGTGGAAGGGGCGGGGCTGGGGCGGGGCTTAAGACCCCCTAGGTGGGGGCGGGGTCTGCTCCTGGCCAGGCCTCTGCTGGCATGGGATCTAGTGCTGGGCACTGACCACGGCAGGCAGCGAAGGGTCAGGCAAGCTTTGGAGGAGGTGAGGTTTGGAGGCCGGAGCCCAGGTCAGGAGGAGGCAAGGGTTAAACAGCCTGAGGTGGGCACCACCTGATAGTGAAGCCGCACAGCTGGCCAAAGTCCTGGGATCCTCAGAGGGAGGCTGTTGACTGGTTGAGTGTTAGGGAAACAGAGTCTGGGAGTCATGAGATGTGTGAGTTGTGTAAGGTTCCAGGAGAGGGACTGGCTAATGGTCCAGACTGCTGGTCTGATGGAGGAGGGGCTGGGGGACTGGGTCTGAGGGAGGAGGGGCTGGTGGTCCAGACTCCTGGGTCAGAGGGAGGAGGGGGTGGGGGACCTGCACACTAGGGTCTGAGGGAGGAGGGACTGGGGGCCTGGACTCCTGGGTCTGAGGGAGGAGGGGCTGAGGCTGTAGGAGGTGGACCTAGGCGTCTCAAGGACTTGGCACTCCCAAGTGCTTCCTCCCATCCAGGTCCCAGGCGTCCCCCCAAGGCCTGGTGTGCACAGCCGCCCTCCCCAGCCCCTGGAGGCAGAGAGCACCTGTTTGCTCTTAGGAGAAAGAGGCTACTCATCCACCCCCAGGGCCCAAGTCTGTTTGCTTTGGAAACAAGTTGGGGGGGTGTCTGGAGTTATCTGGTTCATCTTTCACCCTTGGGCCATTGGGTGGTGCCAGGATGTGGGGGCGGGGGCAAGAGACATCTGTGACCTTAGGCTTGACCTCACCCCATCCAGCAACTGGTCTTCCCACTCTTCAGACACCTCTAACAAAGAGGGAGACTGAGTCACAATGTTAAGTGCTAATGAGCCCCCAGCCCTTCCTCCCTCAGACCCAGGATTCCAGGCCCCCAGCCCCCTCCTCCCTCAGACTCAGGAGTCCAGGCCCCCAGCGCCGCCTCCCTTGGGACCCAGGCCTAGCAGGACCTGGGCCCTGGGTCACTGTCTCTACTCTGCCCTGCAGAGATGCCCGGCAGACAGTCAGATGAGGAACAGGTGGAGGCAGGGGCTGCTGAAAACGTGGCTGAGGAGAACCTAGGGGGCCTCACGGCAGAGGAGCTGCGGCAGGGCCAGGAGGCAGCCCTGGAGCTAGAGGACATGATGGCGCTAAGTGCCCAGACCCTGGTCCAAGCCGAGGTGGATGAGCTCTACCAGCAAGTTCGTCCCCTGGGCCAGGGCCGCTTTGGCCGGGTCCTGCTGGTCACCCATCGTCAGAAAGGTACCCGGGCCTGGAGACAGATGCAGGAGGGTCAGTGGGTGGGGGGTGGGCCAGGACAGATGCCGACCAAGGTGCAGGAGTCTAAACATGAATCAAGTGTTGCCTCTGCTCCTTCTGGGCTGTGTGTTCTTGGGAATCTCCCCTATCCTCTCTGAGCCTCAGCCTCCTCATTCAAAAATGTGGGTGATGATTCCTTCTATGTAAAAACTGTGATTCTCCAAGCATTTGTACATGGGTCTAGTTGCCTGTGAGAAAGGGGACTGAGTCCCCTCCCCCATAGCCCTGATGTGTGGCTAGCTTAGCGGTCACCATGGGGATGATTCGGAGCCATGGCCTCTGCCAGACACTTAGCAAGACCAGTGCATGTGGCTGTGCAGCACATGGTCCCCCCACTCATACTTTCCTGCCAAGTGTGCACACATCCTCTGTTCCTCCCCTGAGACAGGCATAGTATGGATGGAACTCAGAGCCACAGTCATCTCAGGACACTCCTAACAAGGCCACCTTGGGGGCTCTGCCCTGTCCTGAGTGGTTCGTGCTTGGAACCCAGAGCTGAATGCGTGAGGCATGCCTTCAAGGAGGAGCTCCGGCGTGGACAGGGAAAGTGCCAGTGTGCTCAGACTGCCACAGCAAAGCCCACTCACTGTGGAGGCTGACATTGAGACCTTTGTTTTTTCGTGGTCCTGGATGGAGGCCGGAAGTCCGGCTCCAGGTGTGGGCAGGGCTGCTTCGCCCAGGGCCTCTCTCGTCCCGTCCCGTTGTGTTCACATGGCATTTCTGGGTCCAGTTTCCTCTTTTTGTGAGGACACCAGTCACAGAGGACCAGGGTTAGCCCATCCTGTAGTGACCTCATGTTAGCACTTCCAAGACTCTGTCTCCAAATAGTTATATTCTGCAGAACTGGCAGTGAGGACTTCCACATGTGGATTTGAGAGGCACAGTTCAGACCACATTAGAGACAGATGCCAAGAGCAAGAGATCCAGATGCAGGTCATCACAGGACTTGGGGGCATAAGCAATAAAGAGGGGAATAAGGCTATGCTTCCTTCAGCCTCTGGATGCCGGTCCCTGGGCTGGGAGGTGCCAGGGCCAAGAGCTCACAGCAGAGGGACAGATGCCATCAAACAGAAGGTGGCATGTGCCATGATGGCGGAAGTCCAGGGCGTCCCAGATGCTTAGGAAAGGCACTGGTGCATCCAGCTGGGGAATGGAAGGAAAATAGTCAGTGTTTCAGAGGAGGAGGTGACCTTTTTCCATCACTCACTCCTTCCTGATGAGGAAGGTGAGCAGGTGAAGAAAGCAGAGTTCCTGCCTCCAGGGCACTTACACTCCAGGACATCATTTGCACAATGATTCCTTGATAGGATCAAGTCCCCAGGACAGGGCATCTTTTCTGCTACTGCCTTCACAGTGGCTTTTGGGCAAACGTGAGGTCATTTGAAGTTCCCCTTCCATCTGCTCCAAGACAGCAGAGCCAAACTCACCAAATGCTGCATTATTATTATTATTAATTACCACTGGCAGTGTTTTCGTGGCCACGCTGTGTTTCTGGTAGTGCAGCAGGGAGGCAGGGTTTGGAGGAGGTGGCGAGGGCGTGTGGAAAAGAGCCCAGGTTGGGGAGGGATGGGGGGAGGGGAGCGGACAGGGAGACCCTTGGCTCTCACACTCCCTCTGCACCTGCCCCTGCTGCCCCCAGGCACTACTCTGGCACTGAAGCAACTCCCAAAGGCCTCCACTTCTCTCCGTGGTTTCCTGTACGAGTTCTGCGTGGGCCTCTCATTGGGCGCGCATTCAGCTATAGTAGCGGCCTACGGCATTGGCATCGAGTCAGCTGACTCCTACAGCTTCTTGACGGAGCCTGTCCTGTATGGGGACCTTATCACCTTCATCCAGCCCAAGGTGGGTAGGTGAGCAGGCCCCTGCGGGCCCCTCATTGGGCCTCTCTGGAGTTCGCCGACACCACAGAACCAACACTATACCCTAGTGAGATTTGCCTGGCCCCGTGGATTCCCCCCAGACCTCACTGAGGTTCAGTGGGCCTCAAGGGGATCACACTAGACCTCCCCAGGGTTCACAGTGCCTCACAGGGTCCCCCTAGCCCTCTCAGGGTCATACTAACCCTCAGAGGGTCATACTGGGTCTCACAGGGTCTGCCTGGTGCTCACAGGGTCCCATTGGCCCTCAGAGGGTCCCACTGGCCCTCAGTGGATCCCACTAGCCCTCACAGGGTCCCACTGGCCCTCAGGGGGGTCCCACTGGACCTCCCCATGGCACGTCTGTGGAGGCCCTTCATCCTCCTGGGCTCCCCAGGACTGAGGAGCAGCTCTGTGGCCTCAGCCCTGGGCCAGCTGCCCAGGGAGGGGCAGAAGGCCCTGATGCCACTCCCCCACAGGTGGGCCTCCCGCAGCAGGCAGTCCAGCGCTGTGCGGCCCAGCTGACCTCGGCCCTGGAGCACATTCACTCCCGCGGCCTGGTGTACCGGGATATCAAGCCGGAGAACGTGCTGGTGTGTGACCCAGCCTGCCGGCAGGTCAAGCTCACCGACTTCGGCCACACAAGGCCCCGGGGGACTCTGCTGCGCCTGGCAGGGCCACCCATCCCCTACACGGCCCCTGAGCTCTGCTGCCCCCCGCCCCTCCCCGAGGGCCTGCCCATCCAACCTGCCCTGGACGCTTGGGCGCTGGGGGTCCTGCTCTTCTGCCTCCTCACTGGCTACTTCCCCTGGGACCAGCCCCTGGCTGAGGCCGACCCCTTCTACGAGGACTTCCTCATGTGGCAGGCGTCCCGCCAACCCGAGGACCGTCCTCAGCCCTGGTTCGGCCTGACGCCTGTGGCAGACAGTCTCCTGTGGGGGCTGCTGGACCCTCACCCCCGGAAGAGGTGCTCTGTGAGCTCCATTCGGGGCTATCTAGGGCGTCCCTGGAGGCAGCGGAAGGAGGAAGCTGAAGAGGGGGAGGAGGGGGGCAAGGAGGAGGATGGAGAGTTGGGGGGACAGCCCGAGCCCACCTTGGCTGTGGAGACTCAGGAAGGGAACTGGGTGGGCCCTACCTCCTGAGGTCACCTCTGCCTTCTTGAGGGGGCTTTTTGGCTCCTCCTTTGCCCATTTTCTCCTTTATACCTTCCTTACTTCCCACAAGGGCATCCTGTGTCCCTCCCATGGCCTGGGGGGTGGGGGTCGGGCAGAGACCACTGCATGTCTCTTCTGCATCCTTGTCCTCCCCAGGGCTTTGGCACCTGCTGTTCGTCCCCTTGCCTGCAGTCTTGTGGCTCCCTCCTTTGCCTCCCGCACACCATGGATGCCTCCACGTCACCTGCTCTGTGAGGCCTGCCCTCAGCATGCATGAGGCCCCAAGCAAGTCCCCACTGCCCTCATGCTCCCGGTGCTAACCCCCCCCCCCCGCCCCCCGCCACCCGCGTGATGCTCCTCCCTTTCCAGCTGTCCTGGTAGGCCCCTATGGATCCTCCATGCACCCTGCTGTTGGGGTAGGGACCTGGTCTGTCCTGTGATGTGCCTTCCTGTAGCTGGAGCAGTCCTGACCCAAGGGAAGGAAGGGGCCAGGAAACATTTGCTCAATAAATGAACCCATCTGGTTTTGTGCTGCTGCCTCTGTGTCCCTGTCTGGCCTCCCTGGTGGGTTTCTTTCTCCTCAGCCTGTGTCTTCCGCCCACATGCCTGGCCGTCGCCCTCGTGATAATGTGCCCTCTCTTCTCTCACCCAACTTCATCTGGTACTTGGGCCTCCATGATGCAGCTGGTCTGCCAGCTTGGGGAAGAGGAGGACAGTGTACATGGGTGGACACTGGACAGCGTGCCGTCAGGAAGAGAGATGGAGCACGTGGCAGAAAATGGTCCCATGGTGTGGCCACACTGCATGCCAGAAGCTGGCCGCGGGGTGTTTGTGAGCATGTGCTGCTGGTTGTCAGGACGGTGTGAGCTCGTTTCCACATGGACCAGTGTGTGGGCAGAGGCACTGAGCATCAACGCTGTCCATGCATAGCAGCTTCGGCTGGACTGGAGTGTGAATTTCTACACTTTTGTGTGTCCATGAGTGTCTGAGCCCATGAGTATGCAGGAGTAAGGGTGCGTGGGGGAGAGATGGTGAAGGTGTGACTGTGTCTTACTGTGTGGATGACATGATTGTGTGTGTCTGAGTGTTGTGTGTAAGGGGACAGCATGGAAGTTTGCGGGCACCTTGCTCTGTGTGTGTGGACGTCAGGCCCGTGTTTGTGCGTCCAGGAGACCGTGAGTATGTGTGTGTAGCAGAAGGAGGAATGTCACCCAGGCGCCGCTGCCAGTCACCAGCTGGGCCCGTCTCTCCTTCACACCTTCCCCCCTCACCCTGGCCCCTTCTTGGCAGCTGCCCTGTTTGCAAACACTCTGTCTTCCTCTCCTCGCCTTCTTTGGCCACCAGCCCAGAGCAAGGCTACAACTCAGAGCTGGATCAAGTGTCACTCTCTCCCAGGCCCCTACCACCCCCTACAGTGCCCCTGCCGTGGCCTCCTGAGTGTTGCCTGGACTGGGGAGGGGGGGTGTTAACAGCATCTGTGCAGTGACCCCAAAGACCTTTGAATCTAGTTTCAATCCAGAGGACTAGGGACACTGGCCCCTGTCCTGGGCAATCCAGGTGAGCTTCCTGGAGTAGGGGGTCATTGTAGAGAACAATATAGGGAGGTAAGTGTGGGGAACATGATCAGAACTCCTGCCATCTTATCTGTGAATCTGAAATAGCCTGAGCCATAGGGCCAAGAATGTGTCCCCAAAAAGCTGGAGGCCGCCAGGGCAGGGTAGAGCTGAAAAGAGGGAAGTGTAGATGGGCAGGGGCAGGCAGGGGCAGAGGAGTCTGCAGAGGGTGTTAACTGGTGGCAGCAGCTGAGGATTAACTGGGAGGTGATAATGACCCAGTGAGGGGCCCCAGGGCAGCCAACAAAAGTTCCCAGGCAGGGCCTGAAGGGGGCAGGAGCAGTGCTAATTAAGTATTCATTACTTAATTAAAACTTAATACTAATCATAATACTTAACACCAACAAAGCACTTTGCTCCTTGAGCAGCCCCCCTGGCACACACATCTGCTCACTTCCTAGGATCCTCCTCATTTCATGGGTGGGGGCTGTGGGGGCCACAGGTGCTGCTTGGGCAGCCAAGGTAGTGCCTGATCTCCTACTGCGGGGTAGGGGCAGGAGCAGAGCTGGGATTCAAACCCAGATTGGGTCCTGCCCAGGCTCCATGCTATTTAACTTCAGGGTGTCCCACTGCCATCCATGGCCGAAGGGGTCTCACACGGGGGGTGGGGGTGCATGTGAGGGGATGCATATTAGTATACCCATGCGTGTGAGTGTGCAAGGCTGAGCGTGTGTGTGCATGAGGGGCTGTAAGGTGGCCATCCCCCCCCCCCCCGGGAAGACACAGGTGTTGGGGAAGGTAAACCAGGGAGACAAAAGAGGGGGATCTCAGAAGCCTCCAGACCCACTTAGGCATGCTAGTGAGGACATGGAGAGGCTGGGACCCTCCTTGTGCAGCACTGGGGGGCTGAGAATGAAATAAATGGTGCAGCCACCATGGGAGACAGGCTGGCGTTCTGTCAGAACGTTAGACACAGAATCACCACGTAGCCCAGCAATTCCGCTCCCAGGTTTGTGCCCACGAGCAGTGGAAGCAAGCATCCACAGATATTCATAGTGACATTACTCACAATAACCAACACATGGAGACAACCCAAATGTCCATCAGCAGCTGAGCAGGGAAACACAAGGCGGTCCATCCAGACTCTGGAATACTACTGGGCCACGGAAAGGAAGGAAACACTGACACATGGCACATGGCAAGTGGGCCTCCCAAACACCATGGGATGAGAGAGAAGCCAGTGGTGGAGGATGATCCATTGTAGGACTCCATTTTGGAAATATCCAGAACAGGCAAATCTACAGAGAAGGAAAGGCTACTGGCTGCTGGGGGTGGGGCTGTCGGGGAGAGCTGAGGAATGGCTGCTAAGGGGCCTGGCTTTCCTTCTTGGGTGTGGTGATGGTGGTAGAATTGCTCTAAAATTAGATTGTGGTGAGTGTTGCACAACTCTGTCAATATATTAAAAACCACTGAATTGTACATGGGAGAAGGGTGAATTTCATGGCATGTGGATTTCATCTCAATGAGGCTAAAAAGCCACAAAACAGACATTTCCAAGGTTCTCATGCCTTGATCAGTTTCTTTCCTTCTCTGGGCCTCTGAATTCCCAACCAGGAGAAAAGAGAAAACCCTGTCCTCCTTCTAATAGCTCTGAATTAATCACAAACCAAGCCCTAGATGCAAGACCCACTCCTTACTCCTCCCTCCGTTTTACAGAAAAGACCACTGAGGCCCCAGTGGGGAGGAACCTACTTTCTGAAGACCTGCAAGTCTAAAGATAGAAGAGTCTGAGTTCAAATGCAGCTCTGGCCTGATTCCAAAGTCTTTGCTTTTCTCCCCAGCCCAGTACCTCTAAAATGTACCTGGGCTGGTGGTCACCAAGGAAGCTCCGCTCCCCCAGCTGGGGAACCCCGAACTTGCAAGCAGTACCATATGGGGTTTCTTGTTCCCAAAAAAGTTTTTCCTTCATCTCTCCCTTTCTGCCATTTGTTATTGAATGCCATGCCCTGGCCTGGATCTAGAGCATAGAGCCTCTCACTGAGAGACCCTCACAGGGGATGAGGCCGGGCATCCAGCCACCAGAACTCACATCAGGGAAACGACATTTCATGAGCCTGGGCTCCAGGCACCCAGAACATGCTTCTATCCCATCGACTTCATGTAGAAAACACAGAATCAAAAATCACGAAGAGCGTCAGGACCTGTTAGGGCAGAGTGTTAAACTAACCCAGCTGCACCCACCCTGCCATCCTGCTTGCAGCGGGGAAGGAGCTTGCCCTGGGCCAGAGGGGGCCAGCCTGGCAAGGCCTCTACAAACAAGCAGTTCTGTGCTAGTACATAGATAAAGCAAATGGCTTGAGCAGCACTTCTCAGACGTGAACAGCAGCCAACCGTAAATCACCTGCTGCCTCGTTAAAACGCAGGTTTTGATGCTATGGGTCTGAGGCAGTGCTGGTGAGGCAGGGGTCGCAGTTGCTGGTACAAAGGACATAGAGTACTGCCCTGGCATCCTAGCAAAACTCTCATTAACGCTAACCATTTGTCCGCTGGATATTTTGGGGTTTTCTACATGGACAGTTGTATCACCCACAGGAAAAGACAGATCTGTGTCTTTCTTTCCACCCTTCCTGTGATTGAGGAAGTCCCCCCTTCCCCTACTCTGCTAGGAAGGTATGCGTGTGTGCACGCACGAGCATGTGTCAACCGTGGACGGGTGTTTAATTTTGTCAACTGTTTTTTCTGCTAGGCCTCTGCAGCTACTGTTCTGGGCTTGTTGCAAGCTGGCAGGCACAGGAGAGGGCTCAGCTGTCCCTCGGGAGGTATCTGGGTCAGGGCCAGCAGTAGGTGGGGGCTGGCCACCACCCTGGCCCTGGGCCCTGGGGCCAGATGTTTGGGCTTAGCTGCCTGGCCAAGCAGGGATAGAGTGACCGGATAATTAAGCACCGCTTCTTTGGGGCTGGCAGAAGGCAGCAGAGGGTGGAGGGACCTGGGGCCAGGGTGCCCAACAGCCATCCCCCCTCAACTCTGGCTCATAGATAGGGGTCTAGAGCCTAAACCCCCAGTGGGGCCCTCTGGGGGAGAACCAGAGTTGGGGTGCATCTGCTCCCAACTGCAAATGGGAAAGTAGAACTTTGGCCTACAGGTTGGTGTGCTGTCCTCTGAGCCCCTGACTGCCTAGGAGGGCAAGGGGCAGGCAGGCAGGGGCCCCCTCAGCCCTCCCCGTTTACCAGTCAGCAGTTTTTTTAAGTCTGGGGCTTAGTAAGACCCAGGGAACAGGATTCTGTGCGTGTTCCTTTGCCTGTTGGCGGAGGCAGACAGTCCATCTATCAGGACCCCCAGACATTATCCCTCCCTGCCCCCAACAAGTAACTGGACCCTGCTGGCCTTTGCAGGACTGCGGGGGCGCCAGCTCCATGACCTTCCAGGACCTCTGAGCCAGGCTTCAGACTGAGGAGAGGAGGAGGAGGGAACGGTCTCCTGTCTGAGGCCACAGTAATCGAAATTGGAGCTGGGGGCCTTCTAAGACGGCCCCCAGTTTACAGGCAGAGATCCAGAGAGGGGAAGGGGCCCACTCAAGGTCACTCAGAGAGGAGCCGTCATGGGAGTCTTAATGTAGAACCTCAGGGCAAGATCATATGCCTCATATTATTCTGGGTTTGAGTTCCCATGCTGCTGTGTGACCTTAGGCAAGGAACTTTCCCTCTCTGAGCTTCAAGGTCTTTTCTGAAATGGGAATCAAGTGCCCCCCTCAAAGGGCTGTAGAGAGGATGAGTGTTACCGTGTTAAGAGGCCACACTGGGTCAGGTGCAGGGAAGCAGTCAATAAGTGATCATGAATATTCTTGTTAACTGAGCACATGATCTGCTGAGCTCTGTCCTTCCCACACTATCTCATCTAATCCTCACAACTATCACCACCCCAGAGGCAGGCACTATTACTATCCCCATATACCTGGGGGGAGACTGAGGTTCAGGGAAAAGAAACAAACCACCAGAGTCCCACCGCCTGGACATGGTCTGGAGTCCAGGATAGTCTGACTTCTGAGCAAGATCACAGGGTACTGATCATGGCTCCACTACATGTTCCCTGGGTGACCTGGGACCTCAGTGTCCTGATCTGTAAAATGGAAATAAATACATAACAGCTATCACAGAACGAGCACTTATTGACAGCCAGGGTCTGTGCTAAGCTCTCTTACATGTGTATTAATTTATCAGTTAATCGGCACAGCGAACCGTGAAGTTTGTTCTTATGATCCCCTTTCAAGGCTGGAAAAACTCAGACCAAGCAGTTAAGTAACTGGCTCAGGTTCATGCCCGGCTCCAAAGCTCACCCCTTCTCTGCTGAGCTGTGGTAACAGTACCCTTCTCAGCAGGTGTTCATGAAGATAAAGTGACGTTGTGCACATAAAGCCTTTAAAACAGACCCTGACCCAGAAGTACCCCAAAACTCTTAGTCATTATTATTATTGTCACGTACTCATTCATTCAAAAGGTATTTATGGAGTGTGCACTCTGTGTCAGGCTCTGTTCTAAGAGCTGGGCAAATACCTGTGAACCAGGCAAAGACTTTTGCCATCACAGGGCTGCATAAATGCCTATGGTGGCATCATCTTCATTACCACCAACTCTATCATGGTCTTCATCACCATGATCATCACCACCATGCCTATGACCATGATTACCTTCATCATCAGCACTTCCATTGTCATCATCACCACTACCATCATAGTCAACATTACTTCCCTCACCAACATCATTGTCACCACTGTCATTACCATCATCACCATTATCATTGCCATTATTAAACTCACCATCATCATTCTCACAGCCATAACCACTATGACCATCATGATCATCACCCATATCACCAACACCATCACCATAAACATCATTGCCTTGCATGATGCCTGTGGTATTCACAAACCAAGATCAATCTTGTGACTCCATCTCTCTGGAGTTCCCCTAAATCCCCACAAATGTCATTGATATCTTGTTTTTAATTAGATACTTTGGTTTTAATTTTTTGGTTGGCTGTGTCTTAGCCCCTCAAATCCCATATAGGGTCACACATCTCCCCTCAGAGGCCTTTCTTCCTCTTCTGGGGTGGTGGTGGTTGGTGCAAATGTGTTAGGGGGCCAGGCCCTCTCAGCCAGTCTCTTTACAACCTCACCCAGTTGCCCTAGGCCCCGGGTGGCCTCCACCAGCTGGGTCAGCCCCAGTCCCAGGGCTTGGCGCTGTTGCTGCTCCTGCTCCAGGACCTGGGTAAGCCTCTGCAGCTGGCCACCCATGTCCCTCACAGCAGCCACCAGCTCTACCAGGGCAGGTGGCTCACAAGCCATGACCCTTAAAGGTGGTGTTGGAACCACACATGGGCCAAGGGGGTCTGGGCTCTGACCAGGGTTTGACCTTGGGGTGAGGTCGTCAGGAGGAGGTTGATCCGAGGGGTGGGCCATAGAAGATAGGTGGAGGTCAGAGGTCACTGTAGGGTCAGAGGCTGAGTGTGGGGTTTGGGGGGGTGGTGGGGTTGGTCTGGGGCTCTGTCTTCTTGGTGGTTTGAAGTCCTCAGTAGACAGTGTGTCCATGCTTAGAGCTGGAGAAGGCCTGGAGCGGCTGGACTCTGAGGTTAGAAAAGGTGCCAGGCTTGACATCTGGGATGTAGAAAGGTGAAGCGCCCCTGTGGAGGTCAACCAGGGGTGGAAGCTAGGCTTGACTGTTGGTGCTGGAGTGGGAGAGAAGAGTTCTGTTCCCAAGGAAGTTAGAGTGGACTTGATAGTGATCATAGGGGTTGAGGTAGGGTCAGCCGTCATGGCAGGGTGAGTAGAGGTGATAGAATGAGGGGTTGTAGCAGGGTAAGGGATTGTGAGAGGGTGAGGTGTTGTGGCCAGTTGAGCGGCGGTGGACTGAGGGGTTGTGGTGGGTTGAAGGGTTGTGGTGGGTTGTGGGGTTGTGGTGGGTTGAGGAGATGTGGTGGGTTGTGAGGTTGTGGTGGGTTGAGGAGATGTGGTGGGTTGTGGGATTGTGGTGGGTTGAGGAGATGTGGGTTGTGGGGTTATGGTAGGTTGAGGAAATATGGTGAATTGTGGGGTTGTGGTGGGTTGAGGGGGTGTAATAGAGTGAGGGGTCCTGGTGGAGTGAGGGATGGTAGTGTATTGAGAGATGGAGGGGTGAGATTTCAAGGTAGAGTGAAGGGTGCCAGTGGGGTAGAGGCTTGTGGAGGGGTCTGGGGATCTGGAATGATCTGGAACTGTGTTGGGGTATGGAGCTGTGTCCAGGTTTGGGGTTTTGTCAGATTCTGGAGTCAGTTCTGAGGTAGTAAAAAGGTGGGTCACCACTGCTGGCACAGAGGGGCCAGAGGTCGATTCTTTGGGCAAGGTGGGTAGTGGGGTGGGTGAGAGATCTGGTGTCAGTGCTGGAATCACAGCGGCATCAGGGGTGGACAAAGTGAGACCAGGGGTTATTGAGGTAAGGTCAGAGTTCATCCGGGAGGCCAGGTCTGGTCTGGGTGACAAAGTGTCAGGAGGGTCAGAGGTCACCTTCCGTGTTGAAGCTGCCTGGGGAATGAGCGTTGGTACAGAGTCGGAGGTCACCGGTGGGTCGGGGGGCTCTGGGGAGGCTGAGGGAGCTGAGGAAGGAGCAGGGGGCGCTGTCCTGGCTGCTGTGGGACGCTGTGGCCGACGCTCTGGCCACAGTCTCCACAGTTTCCTCAGGGAACCTGGAGGAGGATGAGAGACAGATGTCGGAGGTCAGCTTGCCCCGCCTACCCCCACGGCCCGCCACGCCCTTCCAGGGAGGAAGCGACCAACAGGAGGCCGTAGAGCCTCATGACGCCACGGGTCGCCGGGAGACTTCGCCCCGCCCCAGCGCCCCACCTCCTCGCCTCCTATGATGTCTCCAGGCGCCACCTGGCGTTGTCCACTGAGGGCCAGGGAGGTGAGTGGTACTGCCAATGGCTGGAGGGGGTGCAAACGTGGGGGTGAGGGGTGAGTAGTGGAAGCGTGCGGGAAGATGCGGGAGTGTGAGGGACATAGAGGCTTACCTGGGGATGCAGGAGGGGCTGAGGGCAGGGGGGATGCGGGGGAGATGGAGGGATGAGGGGGATGCCAGAAGGTGCAGAGGCATGAGGGGGTTTAGGGAGGAGGGTTCTAAGCCTAATCTCAGGAGTCAAGATTTTTACGTCACATTTTTAAACAAAATTATTGCAAAAGATCCACTGTGAACAAAAAAGTAAAAAATTTACCCAAGACAGGATCTGAGTGGGCCAGGACTAGGGAAAGTCAAGTGTGGGAGATGGGATCTTGCCTTTAGTTATATTAAATGTTTGAGATTTAGTTCATTGTGAATGTTCTGCATTAATTTTTATTTTTTTAAAAATTTATTTATTCATGATAGACACAGAGAGAGAGAGAGAAAGAGAGAGAGAGAGAGAATGAGAGAGGCAGAGACACAGGAGGAGGGAGAAGCAGGCTCCATACCGGGAGCCTGTCACGGGAGTGATCCCGGGACTCCAGGATCACGCCCTGGGCCAAAGGCAGGTGCCAAACCACTGAGCCACCCAGGGATCCCCCTAATTTTTATTTTTAAAAGTATAAAGATATTATTATTTACCTTGATAACTGAATGTTTTGGCAGCCCCTTACATTTAGGGCCTGAGTAGAGTAAGAAGGCTCAACCCCTCCCTAGCCCAGCTTCTAGGTAAATGGGAATTTTATTCCTTTTTGTAGATAAGGGAAGCCAGGCCAGGCCAAGACAGTAGGTAACTTGCCATAGGTCGCACAGAGAGAGTTTGAAAATTGTGGGGAGAAGGCCCGAAGCAAAGTCCTTTGCATTCAGTGTCTAGACCACTAAGTATCACTTTCTCAGTGATGGATATGATACACATGGCCACTGAGTACTTGAAATGTGGCTACTCCAACTAAGGAAATGAATGTTTCATCTTTCAAATTTTTGATTTATTTAGATTTTTAAGAAAAGATTTTATTTATTTGAGAGAGCAAGCAAGAGAGAGAACAAGCAGGAGGAGGGGCAGAGGGAGAAGCAGGCTCCCCATTGAGCAGGGAGCACTACCTAGGGCTCAGGGGCGCAATCCCAGGACCCTGGGATCATGACCTGAGCTGAAGGCAGACACTTAACTCACTGAGCCACTTAGGCACTCCTAGATTTTTTTTTTTTTTTTTGAGAGAACAAGGGAGCAAGAGAGAGAGCATGAATGGGGGGAGGAGCAGAGGGAGAGGGAGAAACAGGGAGCCTGGAGGTTGGGCTCGATCTGATCCCCAGAGTCTCTGGGGTCATTACCTGAGCTGAAAGCAGACACTTAAGTGACTAAGCCACCCAGGTATTAGAATGTTTTATTCATTTAAAGTAAAAAAGCAACCTGTGAGGGGCCCCTGGGTGGCTCAGTGGTTGAGCATCTGCCTTTGGCTCCAGGGCATGATCCCGGGATCCTGGGATCGAGTACCACATCAGGCTTCCCGCAAGGAGCCTGCTCCTCCCTCTGCCTATGTCTCTGCCTCTCTGTGTCTCTCATGAATAAATAAAATATTGAGGAAAAAAAAGCCACCTGTGTTGATAACTACCACATTGAATAGTACAGCTCCAAAGAATTGAGGTTTTCTTCATAGGATTTTTGATGTGCATCCTGTTCTTGTCATTTGTTTATAGCATTGGAGAAGTGGTTCAGTTAAGGGCTTGGCCTCCAGCCAGGCTGCCTGGGCTTAAACCTCAGTTCTGTCACTTCCTAACGGGGTGACCATCAACAAGTTATTTAACTACCTTGAATCTCAGTTTGTGGATGACCAATGTGCCTCGCTTGCAGAGCTGTCATGATTCAGGGAGCTCCTGTGTGTACAGAGCACTTAGCACAGTGCCTAGCATGTAATAGGCATTTTTGTGATTAAAATTGTCATAATCATTGATGTCTGTACCTCAATTTCTCTCAACTAAGAAATGGGCATAATTTAGCACCTACATCATAGGGTTCTGTAGATGTTATGAAAGTTAAAGGGGTAACATGTAAAGTGCTCAGAATAGTACCCAACACATGGTATATTGCTCAGTAAATATTAACTGGTTTAGTTATTATTTTAAGAATCTCATCTTGCTTAGATATTGTAGGGGTTTACCTGTCTAGAGCACTATTTTTAATTTTTCAGACCCAAGGTGCAAAGAGCTAAGCTAATCATGCTTTTCTGTACATTGTCAACAGTTCTATAATGTCTCTTTTTTCTTTTTCCTCCCTGATCTCCATCCCTCTCACTTCCTCCCACAGCCACCTCCATTAATGTATTTAACATATGTCCTTAAAGATTTGTATGTCCTTATACAATACCTTATACAATATAGAAAGCATATATGTATATATGTTAATATATTAAGTACATGTGTATTTTTGTTTGTGTTTTTTAGTTTCTGCAAATCACTGGAAATTTCACTGTCTTCCTCCATATTATTTTGTTTATAGCGACCCATGTTGCAGTCTGTAAGGCTAGTCATTGCTTTAGCTACTGCATCATGTGTACCCACTGCATTTCTCGTTACTCACTGTTGGGCACTTAACTTGCCTCCAACTCCCTGATATCACAACATTTCAAAGAATACCCTCATATGTTTTCTTTAGAACCCTGCTTAAGAATTTTCCTGGAATACAGGAGCTAGATTGATGGGTCATAATTTACAATCATATTTAATTTCACTAAATTGTCTTTATCACACAGCTCTATCCAGTAGGGATGTCTGTCTGCCCATATCCACTTCCTCATCCACACTTGCTATTACCTACCTTTCAAAATTTTCCATGCTTTCTAAAAAAAAAGAGAGAGAGAGAGATATCCCTGGGTGGCTCAGCGATTTGGCACCTGCCTTCAGCCCAGAGGGTGATCCTGGAGTCCCAGGATCAAGTCCCCGCATTGGGCTTCCTGCATGGAGCCTGCTTCTCCCTCTGCCTGTGTCTCTGCCTCTCTGTGTCTCTCATGAATAAATAAATAAAATTAAAAAAAAAACACACAAGGGGATCCCTGGGTGGCTCAGTGGTTTAGCGCCTGCCATCCACTGCCCAGGGTGTGATCCTGGAGACCCGGGATGGAGTCCCACGTTGGGCTCCCTGCATGGAGCCTGCTTTTCCCTCTGTCTGCGTCCCTGCCTCTCTCTCTCTCTCTCTCTCTCTCTCTCTCTCTCTGTCTCTCATGAATAAATCAATAAAATCTTTTAAAAATTTTTTCCATGCTTGTCATCATTTTAATTTGAATTTCTGATTCCTTATGAGTGTGAATGTTTCTACATATACTTGGCCATTTAGGCTTTCTCTTCTGTGAATCACCTGCTCATAATTGTTACCCATTCTCTTCTAGGGTTTCCTGTCATTTTTTTTTTCATTGATTTGTCAGAGTGAATTGCATAATATAGGTCAGTGTTTCCCAACCTGAGCATTGATATTTGGAGCTGGATGATTCTTGGCTGTGGGGGACTGTTCTGTGTATAGTAGTATATGTAACAACATCACTGGCCTCTACCAATTAAGTTCTAGTAGCCTCTCAAGCATCTAAGTCATGACAATCCCAAACATCTTCAGATATTGCCAATTAGGGCAGCCCGAGTGGCTCAGCAGTTTAGCGCCGCCTTCAGCCCAGGACCTGATCCTGGAGACCCAGGATCAAGTCCCACATCGAGTTCCCTGCATGGAGCCTGCTTCTCCCTCTGCCTGTGTCTCTGCCTCTCTCTCTCTGTGTCTCTCATGAATAAATAAATAAAATCTTAAAAAAAAAACTATTAAAAAAAAGATATTGCCAATTATTCCCAGTTGAAGGCCATTGATGTAGATAATAACCCCTTGTTTCAGGATATATTTCTGTTGGGTCTCTGGTGTAAGAGTGGGGTCACCACTGGGGAATTCAGAGTCCACTTCTCTACCCCACAACACAACCAACCTGGTAGCCTTGCCACAGCGACATGCCTCACCTGTGTCTCCAGAGATCTTTGGAGTTGAAGAGGGATGGCCTGGGCTCCGAGTGGTGCCAGTGGTAAGAGTGGGTCCAGGTATGCCTCCTGTGGGTGTCCCTTTGGGCAGAGCCCCTCCTGAAGGTATATCCCACGTCCGGGAAGGCTCATAACTATCCTCATCACCTTGAGAGATACAGGGAGAACTGAGTCTTGCTTCCCTTGACTTTGAACCTCTGTTCTTCCTGGACCCCAACTCAGGCTTCATCCTGTCTCAACTGGACCACTACCCCAATCTCCTTTACCTCACAGCCACCCTGGTGACTCAGCTGAGATGCTCTCAACTACCAGTAATAGAAACTGGAACTAAACCAGTTTATAAACTAAGAAAAATGTCCTGAAGTCCCTGCCCCCACTCATTCCTTATTTTTCCCTAGAGAAAAAAAAAAAAAAAAAAAACACCTATAATATCTTTATTAATGAACTACCAGGAACATTTCCATACTATTTCCCCCTGTTTTTTGGATTAATGCACTTGGATAATCTCTACATGATGACAATTTTATATAACATATAAGTGTATAATATACAGTGACCCTTGAATAGCATGGGTTTGAACTGAGCAGGACCACTTATATGTGGATTTTTCCCATAAATACAGTACAGTACTGTACTTTCTCCTCCTTTTAGCAAATTTTTTCCTCTAGCTTACTTTATTATAAAAATAGTATATTTTATATATGTGCATATATATATAAAACATACAAAGTATGTGTTGCTTATGTTATCAGTAAGGCTTCCAGTCAACAGTATGCTATTAGTAGTTAAGTTTTGAGGGAGTCAAAAGTTGTATGTAGATTTGACTGCATGGGGGTCACTGCCCCTAACTCCTATGTTTTTCAATGGTCAGCTAATATAATGGTCAGGTAATATAAAATATACCATTTTATAAATGTAAAATATACCATTTTATATATGGAGTATAGAAAAATTGAATTCATTCTTCTAACTTGGTGGATAAAAAAACTTATTTTAACAATAGCTTTGGGGGTGCCTCGGTGGCTCAGTTGGTTAAATGTCTGCCTTTGGCTCAGGTCGTGATCTCAGGGTCCTGGGATGGAGCCCTGCATTGGGCTCCCTGTTCAGTGAGGAGTCTGCTTCTCCCTCTCCCCTGTGCTCTTCCCCCCTCTCTCAAATAAATAAAATCTTTTTAAAAAATAAAAACCAATAAAAACAAACATAATAGCTTTGTTGTGTGCCTGGGTGGCTCAGTCGATTAAGCGTCTCTTAATTTCAGTTCATATCATGATCTCAGGGTCATGGGATCCAGTCCCACATGGTGCTCTGTGCTCAGCGAGTCTGCTAGAGCTTCTCCCTTCTCCCTCTGACCCTCCTCTTCACTGTGCATGCACACACACTCTCTCTCTCTTTCATAGGTAAATTAACAAATCTTTAAAAACACACACACAATAGCTTGGGACACCTGGGTGGCTTGGCTCAGTGATTGAGCATCTGCCTTCGGCTCAGGTTGTGATCTCAGGGTCCTGGGATCAAGTCCTACATCGGGCTCCCTGCATGGAGCCTGCTTCTCCCTCTGCCTGTGTCTCTCATGAATAAATAAATAAAATCTTTTTTTAAAATTCATGCAATAGCTTTGTTGAGATATAATTCACACACCTTAAAGTGTATAATTCAATGGGTTTTAGTGTAGTCACAACGTTGTACAACCATAAAGTCCACATTCCTCATCTCCCTTCATTAACTGATCCCTGCCCACCTCTCTGGCACCACGTCTTATCATGCCACCTTCCACATGGTGTTGCTGCTCCCACTGGACCCCAAACCTTGAGGTGTTCACATCTTGCCTTTGTCCATGCTGTTACCTCCACCTGGAATCCCCTCTTCCACCATAAAGACATTTTCCCACTCTGCACATGAAACCCGGCAGGTTGGTGTCTGACACACTAGGCATGTTTGTCCTGGTCACATTGAGCTCTGTGGCTAGCTGTCCCAGTTGCAGAAATCCCTTGCTCTGTCACCTGCTAATATATTACATTCGAATAGAACAAGGGTCAATTTTCACCCTGATGCCCAGCATTGCAGATACTTCAGTCATGTCTCCCTATTATTAACCGTTCTTTTTTTTTTTTTTAATTTATTTATTCATGATAGTCACACGGAGAGAAAGAGAGAGGCAGAGACTCAGGCAGAGGGAGAAGCAGGCTCCATGCACCGGGAGCCCGATGTGGGATTTGATCCCAGGTCTCCAGGATCGCGCCCTGGGCCAAAGGCAGGCGCCAAACCGCTGCGCCACCCAGGGATCCCTATTAACCGTTCTTAAACAAATACTTTCCCTGTACCTTAAGAAGCTAACTATAGGGATCCCAGGGTGGCGCAGCGGTTTGGCGCCTGCCTTTGGCCCAGGGCGTGATCCTGGAGACCCGGGATCGAATCCCACATCGGGCTCCCGGTGCATGGAGCCTGCTTCTCCCTCTGCCTGAGTCTCTGCCTCTCTCTCTCTCTGTGTGTGTGACTATCATAAATAAATAAAAATTAAAAAAAAAAAAGAAGCTAACTATGAGGGACGCCTGGGTGGTTCAGTGGTTGAGCATCCGCCTTCCGCTCATCACACGTGTGTGATCCTGGGATCTGGGGATTTAGTCCACATCCGGCTCCCTGCGGGGAGCCTGCTTCTCCCTCTGCCTATATCTCTGCACCTCTCTCTGTGTCTCTCATGAGCAAATAAACAAAATCTTAACAACAACAACAACAACAACAAGATAATTATGAAATCCTACCTGGTGGTCATACTCATTAAGAATTTTAAAAACCGGGCAGTTCCAGTGGCGTGGCGGTTTAGCGCTGCCTGCAGCCCAGGGCATAGAGGGGGAAAAAACTCCTCAGCGGTGAAGCTGTCTTTTCAAGATGCTGGGTTTTAGGAGGACTCCACTGAGGACACAATTTGAAGGTCTCTTGCTGCTACAAAGTCAGCCCACCAATTGCAGGCATACTCCTTGGGTCTCTGTGTTCTTGAAATGTGCTCTAAGATATGGCCACTGTTCATGGTCCACTAGCATGGGATCAATTTGATTCTTTTTTAAGATTTTATTTATTTATTCATGAGAGACAGAGAGAGAGAGAGAGGCAGAGACACAGGCAGAGCGAGAAGCAGGCTCCATGCAGGGAGCTCGATGTGGGACTTGATCCTGGGACCCTAGGATCATGCCCTGGGCCAAAGGCAGGTGCTGAACCGCTGAGCCACCCAGGGATTCCCTGATTTGATTTTTTTAAAAAGATTTTATTTATTTATTCATAGAGACAGACAGAAAGAGAGAGAGAGGCAGAGACACAGGCAGAGGGAGAAGCAGGCTCCATGCAGGGAGCCTGACGTGGGACTCGATCCCGGGTCTCTAGGATCATGACCTGGACCAAAGGCGGTGCTAAACCGCTAAGTCACCCGGGCTGCCTGATTTGATTTTTTTTAATTAAAATATGTGTTTTTTAATTTAAGAAGCGGTATTGCAGAGTTACAGGCCCTATGAGGCCCAATTGCATCCTTTCCCCAAAGGACTCTCTGATGCCATATTGTTTCCCTATACTTTAGCTTTCTACGTTGAAGACTGTGCACATCAACATACATATACTGCATATGTCTTTCTGCAGCTTGGTTTATAGGTGTGTCCCTTCCTGGCTGGCTGAACAAGTCACTGGACTATTCCATGACTCAGTTTCCTCACTTGTAAAATGGGTACCATGATGGTGTCTATCTACTCCATGGGGTCTCAGAGCCTGGCATGTGATAAGCTTACTCTTTGAATTAAATATATCTATCTCTAGTTCTTTTTAACTTTTGTACAATATTCTGTCATAAAGAATACACAGCTATTAATTCCTCTATGCCCCTGCTGTTAGGTGGTTAGGCTGTGGCCAATGTTTTGATGTTACAAATACAGCTGCAGTGAATTCCTGAAATCTGTGTCCTTGGGCTCATGAGTGAGAACTCCTCAATACCTAATTGTACAACTGTTGTGAAAGCAGATACATCCCCCTAGATATTGGCAAACTGTCCTCCTAAGTAGGTGCATATTCTCATGCCTACCTTTATCCCATACTCTTGGTGCTGTCAGACATTTTAATTTTTGGCTATCTCATGGGGGGGGGTGTGGAAAAGCTGCCGTTTGGTAATTTTATGGGGAGAGAGTGAGTGGAGAAGCTGCTGTTTTGCTACAAATGACCAAAGTAAAACCCAGAGAGGGCAAGGAACTTTCCCAAAGTACACAGCCAAGGTGCAGTGTTAGGCTTCAGACCCAGGCAGGTCTACCTGGTCATAAATGGAGACCTTTTGGAGTACTTGGGTGGCTCAATGGTTGAGTATCTGCCTTCAGCTCAGGTAGTGATCTCAGTGTCTTGGGATGGAGTCCCACATCAAGCTCCCCGCAGGGAGACTGCTTCCCCCTATGCCTATGTATCTGCCTCTCTCTCTGTGTCTCTCATAAATAAATAAATAAAATCTTTTTATTTTTTTTAATTTTAAAATAGGGATCCCTGGGTGGCGCAGCGGTTTGGTGCCTGCCTTTGGCCCAGGGCGCGATCCTGGAGACCCGGTATCGAATCCCACGTCGGGCTCCCGGTGCATGGAGCCTGCTTCTCCCTCTTCCTATGTGTCTGCCTCTCTCTCTCTGTGTGTGACTATCATAAATAAATAAAAATTTAAAAAAAAAAGACTCTCTTTAAAAAAAAATTTTTTTTAAATAGAGGATCCCTGGGTGGCTCAGCAGTTTAGCACCTGCCTTCAGCCCAGGGCATGATCCTGGGGTCCCAGGATCGAGTCCCACATCAGGCTTCCTGCATGGAGCATACTTCTCCCTCTGCCTGTGTCTTTGCCTCTCTCTGTGTGTGTCTCTCGTGAATAAATAAATTAAATCTTTAAAAAAAATTTTTTTTATTTATTTATTTTTATTTATTTTTTTATTTTATTTATGATAGGCACACAGTGAGAGAGAGAGAGAGGCAGAGACACAGGCAGAGGGAGAAGCAGGCTCCATGCACCGGGAGCCCGACGTGGGATTCGATCCCGGGTCTCCAGGATCGCGCCCTGGGCCAAAGGCAGGCGCTAAACCGCTGCGCCACCCAGGGATCCCTAAAAAAATTTTTAAAATACATAAATGGAGACTTCTTTCCCTTGGGGTACAGATTTCCCAAGTATTACCCCACTCCTTCCCTAGTGAGCTTTTATTTATTCTTCAGGATTTTATTCAAAGGCCACTCTTTTTCCCCCTCAATGAACTCATGCCCTGCTTTATGCTTCCTGAGTTCTTCAGAGCTAATTCTGTCATATGCTCCTTCCCTGTCTCCGTGGCTAGAGTGGTTAAGAGTGTAAATCCTGGAGTTTGAATCCAAGCTCTGCCCTTTGCTTTACTGACCTCTCTGTACCTCAGTTTTCTTATCTGTAGAATGGTGTTAAGGACAGTACTCATCTCATAAGGTGGAGGGGAAGTGAGTTAAACCATGTGATGCTGATAGATGGTGCCTGACACATGGAGGGTATTCAATGAATACAAGCCATTACTGTCAATATTATCATCCAACATCTAAATTTAATCCTGTATTTAATCTTGGCTCCTCTCCCCTCTGCATGACCTCATGTAACCATAACATACAGCAACAGCACAAATCCAAGAGTCATTCCATCTTCCAGGCTGGGTACAAGAGGGCCATTAGACATGGCTATCTGTCTGCATAGTCTCATCCATTCCCACAGCTGGGAATTCCATCCTGTCAAGTTATATCTTCAGCTCAGGCACTCCTCAGAGCTCCAGAATTGCTAATGTCTCCACTTGGGTATGTCAAACACGTCACCAATGGATCTAATATTCCCACTGTGGATCCTGTGCATCCAGCTGCAGTGTTCCCTGATCCAGTAAAAGGTAGGTCCCCATCTCCCACCTCCCTCTCTTCACATCCATCACTCAAATCCATCAGCTCAACTCACAGAATACAGCTACATAATCCACTTCTCTCTCAGTCTTCACTACCACCTGGGCAGAGACCATTATCATCTCCCCATAGACCTCTCAGGTCTCCCTGTATGCACTCTATCTCCTCCATTTCCCATGGGGCATTCTGAGTGACTGCTTTGAAAATGCACAAGTGACCATATCCTTCCTAGCTCAAAATGCTCCACCAAGGGCTTCTCACTGCATAGAGAATAAATAAATAGAATAAATAGAATAAAACTCAGAGTCTAGCCCTCTCCTATCACTCTCACTCTGCCGGGCTTCCTCTGCTTCAGCCATGCTGGCATCCTTGCCATTCTTTCAAAGTCTCACCACAGCGCCTTTGCATGTGCTGCTCCCTCTGCCTGGAAAGCACCTTTAGTTCTCTCGGAGCTCCCCATCACAGATCTCATCTCCTTCCCTCATTTCCATCAACCACTCCATTTCACCCCCACTGACCTGGCTGTTTCTTGACCCAGCTAAGCACACTTCCACCTCAAAGCCTTTGCATGCATTGTTCCCTTTGTATTAAACATTCTCCAATCAGATGTCTGTATGGCTTTCTCCCTTTCCTTCTGAAGGTCATCAATTAAAGGGCACTTTCTCAGTAGGGCATCCCTTTGCCATCCAATTCTAAATTGCAAATCTCAGCCTCCCTTTCCCTTGCTCATCACTGCTATGTTCCCAGGGGTTAGTATTCATACCTGCCACACAGCAGGTATTTGACACACAAGTTAATATCTGTGTCTCCAAATTCCAAGAAGCCTTGAGAAATGTTACTTCAATGAACTAGAAAGTGAAAATTCAACCTTTTAATCCTCTTGCTTCTCTAGCTATACATTCACTCAACAACTGTGTCAGTCTCTACTGAGTCTCTACAGCAGATTCGGTGGTAGACAGGATAATGCTCCCCCAAAAATGCCTGTGCCCTAATCCCCAGAACCTGTGAATATGTTGTTTTGAGGAGGTAAATGTGTGGTTATATTATGGTAGCAACAGAAACTGACACAGTTAAGTGCACGATGGAGCTAAGGGTCCAGTGAAATGACAATGTCCTAGACTACCGATGTCTTTCCTCAACTCTAGCCTTCACTCCTCTGAGAAAGCCCTTCCTCCTGGTGTCTGCCACTGGATAATACGACTTCCTCTGCAAAGCTTTTCCTAATTGCTCTATTAGAAATAACAACTCCTCCCCCTGGGATCCTGCAGCTGCTGTTGTTCATTTACGGTAAGTAATTCTAACCACCAACGTTCTGTGGTTTTAAACTATTTCTCACACATTTTGTTCATGGGATTGGGACCTGAGGTCACCCATCTAGTTCTTTTTTCTTTTTCTTTAAGATTTTATTTATTTATTCATGAGGGACACAGAGTGAGAGAGAAAGAGGCAGACACACAGGCAGAAGGAGAAGCAGCCTCCATGCATGGAGCCTGATGTGGGATTCGATCCCAGGACTCCAGGATCACGCCCTGTGCCAAAAGCAAGCGCTAAGCCACCTAGAGATCCCACCCAGCTAGTTCTAATCTTGGTGGAGCCACAACTGGAAGCCGAGGAGTTGGACTGAGGAAATCACTGATAATTAGTTCAGTAATTCAGTTACCTTTCCCAATTCAACGAGCAAAATGTGTGTGAAATCATGTAAGCTAGCTCTCCATAGTGGCTCCTAAGTTGAAGTTCTGAGTCAAAATTTTCCCCCACCTGAAACACGGGCGTTAATAACAACCTATGTCTCCTGGTTGCTGGAATCCTGTATGCCCAGCCCAGAATAGGTGAGCTTTCCTGGACTGCTTTTCCAGTAGAAGAAGTGGGGCCCAAAGAAGTGGGGTCATTTTATTCAGAGTCACCTTGCAGTGAGGATAACAATTCACGTCTGACCTTTCTCTCACTCTCTATCTGGGCTCCTTATTACTGCATTTGAGACTATCCCGAGATTTCTCTTGTGTGGTTCGCAATTCTGCGCTTCTCTGAGCTCACGTAATGGCCTCCCATCATCCGCACCCCAGGAACTCCATGCCCAGCGTCTGACCGTTTCCGCCACGAGGGGGCGCTAGAGGATAGGCAGGGACCTGCACCGAGTTGCAGAGCGTGAAAGCTGTAGAACCCTGGCCACTATGCACCGGGGAGCAGCACTTTGGAAAAATGTGCAGGACGGGCCCTACCTCACACCCCATGTCCCCCAGTCTAAAGTGCTGCGGCCCCTCGGCCCGTTCCTCCCCTCCCTTTACCGCACCAGAAGCCCATCCTCACGGACAGTTCTGGAAGCCCACGGGTCCCTACACCGCGCTTTTATGAACGTGGGCGTGGTTCAACCGGCCAATCAGGAGGCGCAGCGCGCCTCTCCTGTCACAAGGCCTGAGGCTGATCGGGCCGCTTCTCCCGAGGGCCGAGGGCCGGAGTGCGCGTGCACGCTGACCACCGGGAAAAGGCGGGAAGAGCCCAAGGGGCGGGAAGCCGCTCCTGAGGCTGTCGAGTCTTTCAGGAGATGAGCTGAGGGACGTGGGGCAACAGGTAGAAGTGGGCCCTTCAGGGGATGGGAGAGGGCAGTGAGGGGGAAAGCAGGTGTAGCAGGCGGGACGGAAAAGGCGGGGCCAGAAAGAGACAGTCGTGAGGAAAGGCAAGATTCCCCGTGCAAAGCACGTTGGGGTGACAAGGAGCACGAGCGGCGTGGGGTGGGGGTGGGGGGGCAGGCAGACAGCTGGGCACGGAGGGGGCCAACCTGAGAACCTGAGAACCAGTGGGTCGGGAGGGAGGAGGAGGCAGAGAGCCAGAGCAGGGGAGGGTAGAGGTGTCGACCGTGGGAAAATGAAAACGGGGACACTAGGAGGGTGTGTTGGATGCAAGCATACGAGGGCGAGGGTGACAGACAAGCGGGTCGTGAGAACAGGAAAGCCACGGAGACGTGAGGTGGGTGGGAGACGATCAAAGAGCCGCGCACGCGCGTGGGCACACGTGCGCATGCTCAGGGACACCGGGCCCGGAGACGCCGCAGAGACACCCGCGAGAGCACGCGCAGGGACGTGGAGCCGGGGAGACCCAGCAGGGGTACCCGTGAGAGCACGGGCATGCGCAGGGTTGCATGCGCAGGTTCACAGGGCCTGGGAAACCCTGTGGAGAAACACGCGAGAGCATGCAGGGGGACGCGGGAGCCGGGAGACACCCGCGAGAGCACGCGCATGCAACGTAGACAGACATGTGCAGGAACGCGGGGCCTGGAGACTGGAGAAGCCTGCAAGAGCACGCACGCACAGGGATGCAGGGCCGTGGAGACGCCGTGGGGAAGCCAGGGAGAGTAGGTAATGGAGCAGGGGGGTTGGGGCTCAGGGCCCGGGTGTGGCCACAGGGGTGCAAGGACACTTAAGCGGCTGCGAGATAGGGGCCAGGGCCTATCCGTATAGGGCTGGGGGAATGACATGGTGACCTGGGCCAGCTAAAGGGGTCTCGGGGTTCTGGATGGAGGGGCCCAGCCTTGGGTGATCACGGCTACTTTGCGGGAGGACTGTGGGTTGAGGCCATGCTGAGCCTGGTCTGACTCTCAGAGACACCCAGGGGTTTCCTCCTCAAGGCTCTTGAGGAGAGCTCAAGGATGGAACATATTAGCGTCTCTGGAGGTGACCTGTCCACAGTCTCCAGCACACAGGCCAGCTCACTTTGGGGTCTCAGGAAGGCCTGCCAGGAGGCTCACACAGGTTGGTGGGGGTCCCATCCTCACCCTGGCTGTGCACCTCACCTGTGTCCGGAAGACGCCTTGTCGCTGGGGAGGGGGCCCCTGGGCTCTTGGTGGAGCTCCAGGAGAGTGTGTGTCCAGGTACCCCTGCAGTGGTGGTCCCCTTGGCCAGGTCCTCTCCCGAGGTGGGATCCCAGGTCCAAGGGGGATAATCATCCTCATCTGCGTAGCCTGGGAGAAAGTGAATCCTGGGTTGATCCCCACCCTGTCTCAGGTCCATGCTGCCACTCCAAAGTACCCTTCCAGAATCTCCTGGAGTGATTCTAGGTCCCCCACCCCATCCCCAGTACCAGTGCAGGTGAGCCCCACGTCTTCTTCGTGGTCACAGTTGTGCTGGCCCCATGCCCCAGCCGGGCAGTCACTCAGCGAGGCCTCGATTCCCTTGCAGCCCACGTCATCCAGCCAGATGGGGCCAGTCCCGGGGCCGTAGTGGGTTTTGCCCACTCGCGGCCGGACCCTTCCACAGCCCAGCTCCCAGCAGGCCACGGTACTGTCCCGCAGGTCCCAGCTGTCATCGCACACTGTCCCCCAGCGCCCAGCATGCCACACTTCCAGCCGGCCAGCACACCGGTTGGGCCCGTCGGCCAGACGCACCCGGAATGGGCCTGCTGGTAGAAGACCCCAAGTCAGGAAGCGTAAAGAGGGGTCAGCCTCACCTCTTCATGTTCCCTCCACTCACCTGATCCCCCAGCAGTGCCCCCAGTGGGGGAGGGAGCTAGGTCTTTGGATGACTCTGGAGAACCTTGTGCAGGAGTCTCAGTAGATGGATCCATGGAATCCAGAGGGATTCGCTTCACCATAGCCTCAGAAGCCATTTCTTGGGGTCCTCGAGTGGTTGAAGTTGCCACAGTCTTAGAGGTCTGCTCTCGGGGGGTCCGGGGGGTCCGTGTTGCAGTAGTATGTGGGGTTATCCTGTGGGGGACCTCAGTGGTCAGCTTTGCAGTAGACTCAGAAACTGTTCTCCGGGAGGCCTCAGTGGTCAGGGTTGTAGTGGGCCATGAGGTCAGTTCTGGGGGCCTCTGGGTACCCAGGACCCTGGAGTGTTTAGTGGTTGGGATCACAGGGGGCTGAGTGGTTGGTCTCCTTGCATTTTTGGTCACCCACTTCTTAGTACTCTTGGGTGTTTTCCCTGGGGCCTTGGTAGTGGTTTTCTCAGGAACACTGGGGGTCAGCCTTGCAGGTGGCTTGGTGGCGAGCTCCCCAGGGAGCCAGGCATCCGGATCTCTACCCAGGCCAGGGATCCAGCTCCAACTGAAGGGGTCTGAGATAGAGTCCAGGCCAGAGGTTTCTGGAAGATGGGAGGAGAGGACAGGGAAGATGGCAGACATCCTAATGACAAGGTTGCCTGTTTAGATCCCTCCTTCTCTCTCATCTCTGCAAAATCACCAAGTTTCCACTCATTCATTCATTATTCATTTATTCATTCATGTCATCAACATTTATTGAGCATCTTCTATGACCCAGGTATTGTGCCAGACCCTGGCAATACTGTGGCCAGCCAAACCTGACACCACTTCCTGCCTCCTTGGCTTTCACAACTGTGATGTGACTGATGCTCTTTGCCCATCCCACATTGGACTTGTCCTCTTCATCTCACTGGCCACAATGGCGTCACTTCCTATAACTTCTGACGGTCTCTCCTTCTCCCTGTCCAGCTATCACCAATTACCAGAGTGGTACCAGGTCTGATGGGTCACTCCCCAGCTTAAGACCCTTTGGTGGTTCCCATGGCCTCAGGAGGAAGGGGAAAGGGCCTTAGCTTCAGTGACTCCATCATGTGGGCCACCATCAGTCACATCTCTCTGATTAGCAACTGTTCCCAAAGAAAAGTTTGGCCCTTTGCCCCTGGCTCCTGGGGCTCCCCAGATAGTTGGTACCAACATTGTGACTTATGGACAGCCAGTGGGCAGGCAGCTGTAGCTCATAACCCAGCTCCTATAAAAACTCTGTGCACCAAGGCTAGGGGATCATCCCTGCTTGGCAGTACAGCATATGCGTTTTCACATGTTGCTGCTGGGAGATCTGAGTGCTCTCTGCATGGCTCCCCAAGAGAGAATGGCTGGAAGCTCCATGAAGTTCTCTCCTGAACCTGCCTCTGTGCCTCTTCTCTCAACTAGTTTTTAGGATGGCTGTTCCGATTTTTCTAGAAAATTATGGAACCTGAGGTTGGTCTTGGAGACCTTGCAAATGATAACATGTCACATAGGTTTGCAGTGATTTGTTGGTGCATCTCTTTCCATCCATGAGCTGTGAGCTTCCCAAGGCCCGGGACTGTGTTCATTGCATCCTCAGGCCCCAGCACCTGGCTCAGTGTCTGGCACTCCATAAATGTTAGCAAATGAATGACAAACACAACGCTTGTGCTTACTGCAGGTGGCCCCCACTTTGGCTTCTCACCATCTCCCCGTGCCCTTATCTTCACTTCCTTTATCTTGGGGAGGATAGATGAGAGGAGAAGAGAGAATCCCAACTCTGCCACTTATTTCTGTGTGAGCTTGGGCAAGTTACTTAACCTCTTTGTGCCTCAACTTCAGTAAAATGAACATAATGTCCACCAACATCCTTCTTGTGAGGCGTGAATGTCGTCACGTGTATGAAAACTGCTAGCCCAGGGCAGGGGCTTAGGAGATGTTAGTATGGATGTTAGGTCTCACTCCCTCTTCCAGGAAGGCCTCTAGGGCCAACAGGTGGTCAGGGTCTCCTTACCAGTGCAGGTGACTCCAACGTCTTCATTGTGAGCACAGTTGTGCTTCCCCCAGGGTGCAGCGGGGCAGTCCAAGAGTGAAGCCTCAGTCCCCAGGCACCCCACGTCGTCCAGCCAGATGGGGCCAGCCCCCCAGCCAAAGCGACCAGCTGCGGGGTCCTGCTGCCGAGCTCTGCCACACCCCAGCTCCCGGCAGACCACAGCTGAGTCCTGTAGGTCCCAGCTGTCGTCACACACCGTCCCCCAGCGCCCACTATGCCACACCTCCAGCCGGCCTGAACACCTGCTGGGCCCTGCCACCAGGCGAAGTTGGGGGGACCCTAGGGTGGAAGAGACCCAAAGAATTAGTCAGGAAGTCATTAGGTTCTCTGAGTCCCTCCACTTGCCTTGCATTCATCCACCCGTTTGTCCATCTGGCTTTCTCATATCCATCTGTCCTGGCAGCAGGCATTTACTGAGCACTGAGCGAGGCCTGTGCTATGCCGCTCTCTGCATTAGGCATGAGCCATAGTCTGGTGTGGTCTGGTTGCCTCGAAAAGTTAAACACGGAATTACTCTATGATGTGGAAATCCCACTCCTCAGGACATATGGCAAATAAAGTGAAAATAGCTATTCAGACAGACACTCGCACACAAATGTTCCTCACACTCTTCACAGTAGCTAAAGGGTTCCAGGGGGTGGGCAGCCTCAGTATCCGCACTGGATAGAGGGATAGCAAAATGAGGCATACGCGCATGATGAAACCCGAAGAAGGGAATTGTGCCACCTGCCGCGTGGATGAACCTAGAAGACACGTTAGCACAAATCTTGGGGGATTTCATTTGTAGGAGAGCCCTGGAGGAGTCAAATCCATAGAGACAGAAAGGACGGTGGGTGCCAGAGGCTGGAGGCGAGGGGGGGTCAGCCTGGGGTGACGACCAAGTTCTATAGGCAGGTGGTGGTGGCTGCCCTACCTCATGAGTGTATTTAATGTTACTGAACCGGACACTTACAAGCAGCTGAAATGGCCAATTTTACGTTGCGTACATGGTACCACAGTGAGCACAAAAGAGAACGTGGGCTCAGGGGCAAGGTACTTTCACTAGAGTCCTGACTCTGCCCGTGTTATAGTCCCGTGGCCTCCTCCATAACAGAGACCAGACAGCATCTGCGGCCCGCGGGGCCGGGAGCGTCACCTGAGGAAGACACACAGAGTGCCTGCAACAGTACTGGTCACACGTAAGCCAGCGGTGCTAGGAGACTTGGGAAAGGTGGGGAGCGAGGCCCCTGGTAAGAACAGGTTTCCCACCCGTGAGCGACAGCTGCATTAACAGTGTGTTTTCCTTGTCTACGTTCTGATGCTTTGCCATCTTGGGGCTTCACTGACCCTGGGGAGACTGCCCACCCTCCCCAGGGACAGCTCATTCCTAGAGGCAGGAAAACACCGGAGCGGGCCTTCTGTGTGCACACCAGCCAATCCCAGCCGCCCCCCCAACCTGCTCCGTGGGACTCACACTCGGGGCCCCTGTCTACCTGCCCTTAGCCCCCAGAGCCGGGCGCCCGACAACCAGGGGCAGCCCCTGAACCCCACAGCTCGCAGGCTGACCCTGAGCCTGCTACTTGACCTCACCTGCTCCTTCCCACAGAAGCAACAGTCAGGGCTCTGTCTGCGCCCCCCCACCCCCGCCCCCTGGCCAGCCCCCTGCTGCTTCCCCATGTGGCCCCTCAACTGTGTGAGATAGAAACACTGTCTCTTTCCAGTGGCAGTCCCATTTTGTCTGCAGGCCACACTGCACCTGAATGATATCAAGGCCCATGTTTTAAAAATGACAACTGTGTGGGATCCCTGGGTGGCGCAGCGGTTTGGCGCCTGCCTTTGGCCCAGGGCGCGATCCTGGAGACCCGGGATCAAATCCCACATCGGGCTCCTGGTGCATGGAGCCTGCTTCTCTCTCTGCCTGTGTCTCTGCCTCTCTCTCTCTCTGTCTGTGACTTAAATAAAAAAAAAAAAAAAAAAAAATGACAACTGTGGTTGATCCAGTCCTTTTGGTCTTTGTGAGGAGACAGCCTCCCCAAAACTACACATTTCACAATGGCAACAGCAAAGGATTTAACTGAGCACGGACCCTTCCAGGCGCAGGGCTCTGTTCTCTCCTCCACCCTTGTCTTGGCCCTTGCCCTGATGAGACAGTCTTTGAGCAGGGAGAAGGGGTGTCTGGGGGCTGGCTAAGGGGGAGGAAGCAGCAGGTAAATCCCCGTTTTCTTGGGGAGACAGAGACTCACCAGCTTCTGGTCCAGGCTCCCGAGGGGCAGTGGGGGAGGCGGGAGGAGGCGAGATGCCGGCGGTTCCTGGGGCCTGGCTCCCTGTGGGGCCTGGGGGCCGGGATGCTGCCTCCCTGGGCAAAGAGTGGTTGCTGTCCACTGCCGGGGCCGTGGGAGGGATGTATCCAATAGGCATACCTGGGGGTACGCAGGGACAGGGGAAGAGGTGACCACCACTGCCTCAGTAATGCCGGACAGCTCCCCACACCCTCATCCTGGGACTATGGATGCCAACTGAGGTCTCAGGCTGAGGACAAAGTGGGGCAAGTGGGCAGTCAGGACAGAGGGATGGAGTGGCACATGGGGCACACGTTGCAAAACCACACCAGCTCCCCACTTCTCATGCCTCCACTTGAGGCTCTAGAGCACCCACATCCCCAGCCTCTTCCTTTGTCCTCCTCACCATCACACACGGCCCCTGCGTCCTCCCGGTGGTGGCAGTCATGCTGGCCCCAGGGCCGCGCTGGGCAAAATCGCAGGGCCGTCTCGTTACCCCGACACCGGAGGTCGTCCAGGAGGATGGGCCCAGCCCCCTCCCCAAAGAAGGCGCCTCCGGGGGCAGCCAGTGCAGCCCCGCAGCCTAGCTCCCAGCAGGCCACAGAGGCGTCCCGCAGGTCCCAGGCATCGTCGCACACTGTCCCCCAGCGCCCGCCGTGCCACACCTCCAGGCGGCCCGCACACCCATGGGGACCATCAGCCAGGCGGAGCCGTGGGGCCGGGCCTGGATGTGGGGAGAAGAGGGGTAACAGACGGGGAGGCTGCGGTGTGTACTCCCTGTGCAGGAAGCTAGCACA